>NC_142827.1:1600000-1919000 GCF_057945365.1 Rhopilema esculentum | reverse complement strand
AGCTTGCTTTGTACAGTATCCGAAAACAAATTTTGTAAACCTACCTTTTTAATGAAACTTCATCTAGACCTACGGTTTAGTTAGTTATAGATATTCATGAACGGAAATAAGAAAAAGTGCTTGTTTGCCAGTTTCATTTGGTAATAAGTACACAGCTTCCAAGTTTCAAGCTACTCAAGACAACCACCAGTGAATTCCTGAACCGATTTTGATGTGATCTAAAATTATAGATTTTGTGCTTTGCCTTAGAGAAAAATCTAATATTTTTGCACTTTGTCCGAAAAGCTTCAATGTACATAAAGAGCCGGTTAGATCACACAATCAGATTCCTTTGCAAAACTAGGCTTTCTTGTAAAATTTTACAGCAAAATCATATATATTTAAACCACCTTAAGAGGTTAAAGCTAATACATATCCCGGAACCAGGTCTTTTTGCTAAGGTTACCCCTTAGACTCTTCCTGGTGACAATGGTGTAATGTGTTGCATGCTTAGCTTACTGTATTTTTATTTTGAAGTGGTAAGAGTCCAATGGTGTAACGGAGGTAGCTGGGGCCCTAAAGAAAATCATTATTTGTGGACTGACAGAATGTCCTACCAAGGGTGTAAGGCTTGTCATTTGTTGTTTGTAAAGCAGAGTTATTTGCTTACTTAAAGATCTTTTTGAAGGCAAGGTGAACTTTGGATATAAAAACATGGATATAAAAACAATTTGGAGGGCCCTGTTTCCATCCCGGGCTCTAAGTTATTAAACTGCGTTACGCAACTGTAAAAGTCCAATTTTGATATTGATTTTTTTGTCTTTAAAGGCGGCAATCAGCCAGACCAGAGAGAAGTTATCAGCAACTGTTGGTGAGGTAACATGGAGAGGAAAGACAGTGCCGGTAAAGACCGAAAAGGCGCGTGCATTTATTCTGAGGAACCAAACAAAGGATGAAGAAATCACAAGATGTGTTACGTCTGATGAGAAACTCGAGTTCTATGATAACTTTCTCATGGACTGCAAGGAGGCCTCGCAGGCTGTCAAAGAAGATCTCAATTATGAAGCTGTAAGTTTGCTTTTTGGTGACGTTGTATTAAGATGTGATTATTTGAGACACCGCACCCTCTTAATATCTTGAATATCCTTCGTTTGAAGCTTGACGTTTTTGTTGTTGTTTTAATTATGTCAATAAACAATGAGAAAAGCTCTCTGACCTCCGTTTTGTTGCATAACAAAATTCACTAGGCATTGTTGACATCACAAGCAAGTGCGATTCGGCATCCTCTGGTGATGCTTGCATTTTTGTAAGCTTACAATGCCTGCCAAAAGTACTTGGAACACCCAGCAATTTACGCTGCATTTGATATCTTTCATTTCTTTCATGAAAAATATTGCTACTTCCGCCCCCTTCCCCCTAACACAATGTTGATGATTTAGAGAAAGTAAACCAACATTGTTTTGTAGGGGAGAGGGGGATAATTGATTTTGACATTGGAAATTGATGTCAGTGTTCCAAGACTTTTGGCAGGCATTGTCGGAGACAAGGTTGCTAAACTAACTCGTTGGCTGATAGTTCCATTTCAGTTACAACTTTGCAACCTCTGGTTCTTTTTTCTTTTTAAAGTCTTCCCAGTTTTGTTACATTAGGCTTTTGTGAAAGGTACGGCACAGTACAGTAAGAGTAAATACTTTGTGAGCTCGTGTTTGATTAGTCTGTAACTTGGTTATACTAAACGCGTATCTGACCTTGATGGAAAACTATTATTCTTTCATGATTGTATCATTTTCCAATAAAATCTTATAGTTACACTTATCTTCTGAAGATGTGTTTATAAAATCGCCACCATTCTCTTTCTCTCATGTTATTTCCGTATCTTTTACAGGGCCCAAAAGGACAAAAGAATGAGTCCAACATTTCAAACCTGCGTTTTGTCAACACTTATTTGTCATTTTTGAGACAAACCTTGACAATCGAACGTAACTTGGTTATCATTGAGACATTGAAGTCGAGGCTGCCATCCCTTATTGCTGGTGATACAAAGTCAACAAATCGAGGCAAGCAGACCAAGCCGGAGGATTTAATGAAGATGTATGACGTCACAGTGCAGTGTTTAGTAGAAATAGGTCAGCTACCAGGGCTAGAGGATGACGCAGATCTTAGGTTGGAGTTGGATGCACAGATGACAGGATACAAAGCGTACAGGTAAAATAGCGATTTCAATCAATATCTAGATGACAGATTTTATAGCCGTTGCTTTCTTGATTGCTATAAAAGAAAGACACAGCATGAAAGAGACAGCTTCATTACAAAATTGATGATTTTTGAGGAAATTCAAAAACCTTCGACAAAACATTTCTAATCCTCTACCATTAGCATATGCTGTCCTTGAATAATTACTGTTGTTCAACGAGCTGCTTTCTTAATGGGTACGTCGATTAATATGTAATAGGCTATTTAACAGCTATTTTAATTTCCTTAATTTTTACAACAATTTCGTCACTTATTTTGATTATTACAGGCGCATATCTGTAAACAACCGATTCTATCGAATAATATCTACCTCGTTTTATACAGTATCAATATTAGACTTATATCGAATGAAATCCCAAATTATATAAAAAATCGAATAAATGTAAAAAGAATATGCGAGTTAAGCTACAAAAGGGATCAGCTGCTAGTTAGAGGAACACTCAAAAGTAAAAACTAGAAACAGATTCAAAGAAAATTTGCAAATTTCCGCCGGCTCTTCAGCTAAATCTTGTGTAAACTTGTCAAGTTAGAGTTAAGCAAGTCATGGTTTGGGTAGCTGGAATTCCCTTGTTTTCTTTACGATTTTCCGCCGTACTACTCTTTTCTAGGTTCAAGCTATAGGTTTCAATGCTTCTTCTTTTTCTAAGTCCTTTCTTTTCTTCTTTTGCTCCACCCTCTTTCCTTTTATTTTCTTTATCTACTCCCTCTTTGTCTTGTTCTTCTTCCTTTCTTCTTCCTCCACTTCCTTGTTCGCGTTGCACGGTAAAGCTTTCAATCTGATTGCATTCGCGATGCTTTTTACATCAGAATTTTACCCTGCTAAACAACTTGGCTTCGGGATAATGAGATTTTTCTGTATTTTCCAGGTGCTACTACATAGCTCAGTCGTACCACAACGGGAAAAAATTGAAAGAGGCAATAGCTTTGTATGATAAGGTTATAACATATGTCAAGAAAGCCTTAGAATTGGCTGCAAAGTCATCAAAAACATTGTTTAAGGTACGTCACATTTTCAGCTGCTGCTTTGTTTGTTATATGGTCAGATATTTCTATCAGATATTCATTAGATGGATATTAATTTTTGGATGTTAATGCTGCTAATACTAATATATATTAATACTTTTGCTAAAAATAACCTTTTTCTTGTTTCCGTATAAAAGTTGCAATATTTCTGCAGAAAAAACTCCCTCCGTTTGACAATATTTTCTAAAGAAAAAATCTGACCGTGTAACAGGGATTCAACAATTGCAAAGACAGCAGAATATTATCATTCGAATGGTCTTGATTGTCATGAAAGGATACCTGACTTCCACCTAGCTAATTTAAAATGTCTTTGTGTGAAGGAAAAGCTTGTGTTTAAACCAACTGAAGTTGATTTTCAAGCTAAGACAAGAGGGACTAGAAGCTACAATTGTTCTCCCTGTTGTTGAAAACAGCCATAAAATGACTACAAGAGCGAAAAGAAGAGCATATTTTCAAGTTAAAGAGTGACAACAAAAGAGCAAAAATTTTTCCAGAAATCAGCTATAAAAACATGGGACATACTGCCTGCTAGCATAAAAGAAATAGGAACCATGACACAATTCAAGAGAACTTTAAAATCTTTCTTAACTAAGGAAAGAAATAACCCATTTTCTCTCCTCAAGTAAGGACAATACGTGAAGTTTTTTTTAAGTAAATTATGCGTACAGTATAAAATGATAATGATGTTTTATACAAGAGTTGGTTGGTTTAAATTGGACATGTCAACAAGAATTAAAAAACCACCCAAAAGATCATAAGCCTGTTGCACCTCTTCTTCAGCTAATAAAACCTTTCAATGGAATTTTTCGCAAATAGGTTGCAACTGGCCTAAATTAGGGCTAGACAGGCGTGGGTTGACTGGAAAAGGCTTCTAGGCTTTTCTGACCGTTGGATAAAAATATGGGGACAAAACTATAACAGCGTGGCCGTATAAATTAGAGAGATTTAAACTGTACTAAAAATGTTATCTTGCCGACGCAGCTTTGATATGTTATTTGTGGAGCAAAGCGTTTGTGACTTAATTTTGTTTTTATATTAATTTTATTAATGTTTTGGTTAAATTCCCTATAGGTTGAAATTGACAAGTTGCAGGAGCTTGCGAACCAGGCGAAAGGTCAAAGATGTGCCGCGCATGCTGCCCATATTCTTGAAACTTCAGAAGTTGAAGAAGTCGTTGAAAATCTTTCAATTGATGACAGGGTGAGCTGAGCCTCTGGCAATCTTATATTCTACCTGAGATCATACTGAATCCAACGCTTAATTGTACTAAATGTGGATTTAGGCATATCCATCTTAGAGAGCTTTACACGAGAATTGGGCTAAGTTACGCTCCACCTGCTAGATCCTTTCTCTTGGGGAAATCGTCTACGTAAGAAAATTCAACCTGTATCTTTATCCTGCCTTCTGACTTTCTCTTTCATACAAGGACCGCGGAGGCGCGGGGCGTTTGAGGGGTCTTAGAACCATACAGAAAATCTGCTTGCTCTTTTGTTTAGCCCCCAAAGACGTTTTAGCCCCCTTAAACTGTAATATGCTTCGTGGCTTAGAGAGGAGCGTGTAGAGTCCTTAGGCGGTTTCTGAAAACATCTCAACCCTGTATCCTGGCTTACATATCGAGACAAAATTCGCCCCTGTAAGTTTTTCTCATAAAATTTCGCCTTTAATACACATTTTATACTTTTTTGACAAATATATAGTATAGGCTAGATAGCTAGCTCCCAAGTTACAGCAAACTAGTAGCATTTTAATTTTGCAACCCCCGACATGTTTTGATTGTTCAATTTCGTCTTTCATTCCATCAGCCCTTGAAAGATCGCCCGGATGTTTACCGGGAGGCTGCCGGTGCATCATTGAAGAAACCGAACTTGGTCAACTTTCCACCAAATTTCCAGCCAGTGCCCTGCAAACCATTATTCTTTGACCTCGCCTTGAATCATATCGAAATGCCGAATCTGGAGGCGAGGATGGAAAAAAAGAAGAAGGCGGAAGGCGAAGGAATAGCTGGTTTTGTCAAAGGATGGTTATGGGGAAAATAGATATTTATGGGTCATGACTACCGGCTAAACATTACATTATAGCAAAAATATCTTGAGAATTATCACAATGAATTATATTTCATTTTCTGACTGAACTGTTGTTTTTTCTTGCTCACCTCGCTGAAACATTTCTTGTTTTGGTAGAAAAGTTAAAGGGACAGGGAAAAGACATGCTACCTGGTTTATTAAGAAAAATCCTTTGTGTTAAAGATTACTGAGGCAAACTGTCTCTTGGTCTTCGCACCTCTAGGAGAGGGGGTGCCAGATCTCTGTGCTTTGTGCATCCAAAAAGCATGGTCGTCCAAAATGTTTAGATAACAGCTCGTTGTCTTGTAGCCAATTTTCAATGCAAGACAGCTCTTTATATATCACTTTTAAACTTGAGGATCTGCTGATGAATAAGCGTGTGATTTGCGTGCATGCTTGCCTTTGCCTATTTAAAAAATTGCAAATCATTCATGTATGTTTGAAAAAAGGGGCCCAACCAGGATCCCTGAGATACCTCAATATTGATATTTTCTTTGTTAGATACCGAATCATGGACGCTACAAACTCATCTCGATTTTCTAGATGGAAAACCCCCTGAGTCCGGTAAGGCGGTAATATTTCAGAGGTCCACCATATCGGTACTCTGGGTACCAGAGCCACATAAATCCGGGGATAAAGTATTGTATACAGCTGTGGTAGCAAAAAATGTATAGTTCCTATCTATTTTTCTGAGACTAAATAATGGAGGCTCTGGTAACCAGGGTATCGAGGTTTTATTTAGATCTAGGTAGATAAACATAGTCTTCTATACTTCATTGGCCAATCTCAAAGTAGCCGGGGAATACTTTTTGCTGGGGAGTAAATTACCAGGGCAGTTTACTTGAAAGATTTTAACAAGAGGCTTTGCTTATTTTTGAGGTCCTTTCAATTTTTTTCTTCTACGGCTTTGGGAAAACTTTAAATTTAATTCTTGAGGCGGTCGATTAAAATGCTGAACAAATGAAATTTTATCAGAGTTATTTTCATGAGGGATGTAGAATTTGATTTCGCTAGAGGTTCTTATTGGTATTAGTCTCATTTGGGTGTCAATTGTCATGCTTCAATTTGGTATTTAAGTCCTTGTGTGCTTTTTTGATGCCATTGGGAATGATAGACAAAAAGGAGTTCTGTAGTTTGGGCTTCTGCACATAAGTGTGGGTCCCTTCACTCAGATGGATGTATTTAATTGCCTTGGGTCGGGATTATCGTGCTTACTTCGTATGCTGTCTCCACGCTGTTCTCTTCTCCCGTCCCTCACTCCCCTTTTGATATCAAGCGTAGTGTGTTTACTCGAATCCTTTTTTATCATTTTGTATTAGGCTAGGGCCTGTTTACATCACGGGTTTCATTTCAAAGTTCTTGTTATTTTTCGTTTAGGAAAGACTAGACTCTTAATTCAATCATGTTTTCTCTTCCCGTCTCTTATCTTATGTATCTAGGGTAGGACTGATGCATCGGCTCTATGGTGGGGAAAAGTGAACTTTTCTTGCCCATTCCCTCCCAGAACTTACAGTTTTTGTGAGTCTTCAGAGGGATATGGCAACGTCAACGTCGTTAATATTCAGCATCGGATCTAGATTTTGGAAAGCAGCGACTCGGGTAACAATTTGCTGCATTGCTAAAAGAACTTAATTTTATGTTACGATCCAAGCATTTGTTAATTTTCCGAGTGTCCGTGAAGCTGCTGGGTAAAGTGAATCATTGTGTCGTGGTAACTGTGTCTTCTAAACTTTCATTTATGTCTTTATTGGTACATATTATTTCATTTTATATTTATTGGTTCGTGTTTTGTTTGTATTTATTTTACCATTCAAGTTTGTATATATATATTTAATTATTTTCTGGGCGCAGCATTCTCAGGGTGGAACGTTGCGAAGGCGATCGTAAACAAACGGAGCTGCGCAACTGCCCTCAAAAAATTTTCGGAGAGCAATGGCGGCGGTGTGAATTGATTTCAGTTTTGTTTCAAGCAAGTATGGCCAGGCTGGGTTTCATAACAGCCTCGTTTTTTATAGTAGCAGATGCTTTAGTGACTGTAGCCTTGCTGAAACCTGAATGGATCGTATCCAAATTTGCTGGTAAGAGTGAATTGTATTATTACAGTTTTTGTACACTCTAAATTCATCCGACAGATTTTGTGTCAAGTTCAAAGGTGCTGGCTTTGCGCCAAGTTTATGAATCCTGATCTCTGACGAAATGAGAGGGCTTTGAATCATAGCATAAGCGAAGAGAAAGCTCGACTGCATATATTTTCATCAACTTTTCATCAGCAACTGTCTTAAACGAAGCTACCTAGTCGATTTATACTTTCAATTATGAGCAAAGGCTTCCTGCCTAAAGCAAGCAGACAAAAAGATACCTCAGTCGAATTGGATAGATATTTTCATGCCCCTTCAATTTAGGCCATCATAAAACCACAATCTCGACTCTTAAAATTTTGTTTGTCCCTCTAATTTCTGTTCTGTTCAGGGTTGCCAGATATGATTTACAAAAGAAGGCCAGGCGGGTAGGCAACTCAGGCCAAAATGCTCATAAAAAGGCCATAATTAAAAAATATTTCTTGAAAATACATTGTGCATGCGCTGTTTACATTACTACACACGTGTCTATTAAATAATTTCTTAACCCAAATAAGAAACTTACTTCTTTAAAAAGATCTCTACCTGATGGTTAGGATCTACTTTTTGCCTGACCAATAGGTGGTGATATTTGACCAAAAACAAATTTTCCAAGCAATTTAACTATGAAAAAAGCCAAAATTGGAAAATTTGGCCTGAAAAAGGCCAATCTGGCAACCCTGGTTCTGTTCATTGATGATATACGTACAATCCCGCCTAATTTTACATTTTTCATCTCTTTTCCTGAATACTACTACTTCTGGCCCCTTCTCCCCCCAGGAGCGATTTTGTTTGTTTAAGCAAGTGTACAAAAGAGGATTTTTCTTCAGCAAAATATTTATAATATTTGGACCATAAATGGTTAATTGTCTCTCAAAACATGACTCTAAATGGCTGATTGATTTGTTGTTTGCAGGATCTACCAGCTTTGGTTTGACAAAAACATGCATCACTTTTAAAGGGCAAAAGGAAATTTGTACAGCTCCTCATTTACCAAGTGAATGGGGAGCAACATTGGTGTTTCTTGTTATTGGCACTATACTTATAATGGCTTCAGGTATTTTGATCATTTGTTCACATTGGAAAGAAAGTTTTCTTAAAGGAGCAAGATGGATGTCATTTGTTGGAGGTACATAAACATAGTGAAAATTTTCTGTTCAGTTTATTTTTATCAGTGCCCTCAGAACAAAATTCATATTGGGGAGTGGGCTGTCCATTATATTCTTTCTCATTGAAAACACTTTAATGAAGGATATATACTATAGTTTGACAATTATTTGCGGCTCCAGCCCCCTGGTGGCCTTTTTTATTGTCACTCATACTCAGCTTAAAGCAATGCCATAGTTTTTTTAAATATATTGGAGTGAAGCTTGTATGTTTTTGCATTTATTATATTTCTGGTCCTTATGAACTTTTCTAGAATCTTTTGCAACCAAATTATTTCCTGAGGTTAATTGCTGACTTTGTCTGAAACCACCTCATCCTATAAAACTAAAAAACCTTTGAAAAGGGTGGTAATACACATAAGGTTTGCCAAATAGACTTAAATTTGTGAGTCTATTCACAAATTGGCAATTCCATAGATGACTGCCTCATGAAGTTTCCACAATGTTGTATCTCCTATGGAGTGGGCTTTTCAATCCTTTGGTTAAATTTTTCCTTCTTTTAATGAACCATATTAACTTGCTTTTTTTCAAAAAGCCACTTTTCTCTACCCTAAATTTATTTCTGTGTGCATATCAATTTTTTAATATAACATAAATGTTTGAAATGTGATAAAATGTTTGCGTTTTTCTTTCAGTGATCCTATTCTGCTTGTCAGCTGTTATATTCCCATTTGGTTTTGATATTCCTGAAATTGGCGGAGAAGCGTACAAGTTACCACCAAATACAGAAGTTGGAATGTCATATTACTTGTTCTTCGCTTCACTGTTTTTTGCTGTTATGGGCTGTGGACTCTCAAATTTGTATGTTCTGCAAATAAATTTTCAATAATTTTTTGTTTTGAGAAAAGTAAAGAGACAAATTGTATAAATTAAGAAAGGTCTCTGAAGTGTAGTAAATATTGAAAATGATTGTGTTCCTAAGATGTTGTACATAATAAACTGGGACTGATCAGTAATTTCCGTATTTGCTAGAAATAATTACTGTTCTTTCAGAATTTCCATTTGATCAGTTTGCTGATCAAATTGGAATGCTGAATCCAGTACTAGTTATCCTAGGTAAGTAAATTATCAACTAAATTGAAATTCATTGTAGACGACAAGTCACAGTCATGTTGTCCCATTATAGGTAGAGTATTTTCCCCAGTATGGAAGCTTTCTGTTGTTCTCCAAATCAGCTGTTTTTTGCTTGTATTATTTGTATTTGTTTCACTACCTAGCAATAAAAGGTAGTTTTTAGGACACTGAAAAGCTCATGCTTAACGAGCATTGTCCTGGTCCTTCCTCTTGATTTGACCACACCTTGTGATTCCTATGCCTGGAATTATAGAGAGCTGGTGACTCTCTTCTCTCTGGGTGAAAGTTTGGTCATGCCAGAGACTCGAACCAGGGACTCTTGGGTCTGTATTCATACCGCTAACAGCTGAGCCATCCTGTTGCCAGGCGTGTAGTGCTAAGGGGGCTTTGGGAGGCTGAGCCCAACTTGTTAATGTGGAGATTTAGCCAACCTCTAATTTTGCTATTGTTTTTTGCAACCTTTTGCATAAGAGCCCCCCCCCCCCTTAATATTTTGATTGCATTACACCTCTCGCATTTGCCAATCTGAAGCTTCGTACAACTTTGAGTTCTTCTATAACTGATGAAAATTTGATTGTGATTTTGGATTGTTCTGGATGGTTTTGCTCATAATATGTCTCTTTGATCATTGATGTATTATTCTCTATAGCTTGATCTTCGATCATAATTTATGTATTATTCTTCGACACAGTGCTATTTAATTAGCACTTATTTTTGTTTTGTAGCACCCTTTTTGCCAATCTTGGCAAATTAAAAATGCCTTAATGCTCTTGAGCTACATATGGTTTGCAAAATTTGATTGTAAAATTGGTTTGGTAATTTTTTGCATTTATAATTTAAATGTGAATAGTGATTTAAAAGTTAAGAAAGCACATCGCATATGAAGTTTGTTTTTCTTTTGTGAAAAATTCTGCCTAGTGATAGCCAGAAAAAGTGGACCTCATCAGGTCAAATACAATTGTAAAAGCATCTTGTCCGATTCTGGCATGGAATTTATTTCAAATTGTAGGTGCAAAAAATAAAAAGAGTAGACTTTTCTTCTCCCAGAGTTAGTGTAAAAAGATACTGTTAGTGTAAGTGATTTAAAAAGAGTTAGTGTTAGTGTAAAAACGATTTTCGAGTTGTGACGTCATCTGCTCCTTTGCATGCTGGGATTGGGTTGATGACCATGTTACGGCGGCAAAATGGCGGATGAAGTTGTGGAGTTGGAAAACGGCGTATACAGGTAAAAATGCTTTTTCAAGAATTAGATCTTTTACTTTTGCGGTCAAAGATTTATGCCTTACTCACCTGAGACCCTGATCTTGAAAAATTACTTGAATACAGCTTCAAATAGTAGTATATATAAAGTGGTGGTATTTTGGCCTATAAGGTCTTTAATCGTCAACAGGATCAAGAGTAATGCTGCACACCGAAACTCAAAATTGAAGACCAAAATTGCAACTACTCTAATGTCAAAAAATCTTCAGTTCAGCCACCAACTAGATGGCACAGGTAAAATGAGGAGCACGCACTAGAGATCTCTGGACTTGAGAACTGCCATCATCTCCCCGTGTAGACTGATAAATATGAAGGTTAAGGCAGCTCGTTACGTTGTTACTCATAAGCTTAAAGTCTATTCTGCCATCTTGTCTGCAGAATGTGACTTGTATTTTTCTTAGATTGAACCAGCTCTCTGCAAATGTGTAATTAAGTACCAGTATTTAAAGGGCCTCTCCAGCCAAAAAAAAAATTTTTTTTATTGACTGAAAAGTTAGCATCTGGTGCGTGTATTATGGCAAAGTTGTTGTTTTTGCAAAGTTTCAATTAGTTTAGAAGTTATAAGGCTTTAAGTTGCACCTTTCCGAGAAAAAAACGACAAAAGCCAAATCAGTTTTGTGACATTCTGACGTCACAGTGTACGGCTCTCGTCCGTAATGAATTTCGTATATCTTCCACTGAATCGCGAAGAAGTCATGGTCATGCGTTGATAACTGCATCTAAATCTAGAGCAGGAGTTTTTTAGGATCGAAAAATATTAAATGTTTACAATCATTCTAAGTTTGTGGGTCGGAATGTGTCTATGCTGTGTCACGACTTTGTTTTGATCACCTGTGTAGGCCCACAAAGCTATGGCTTCCTGTTCCAGCTCTTCCCTCGCGTATAATTAGTCGAAATTGACACTTCAGTTGTTCTCCAAAAACGATGAACAACTAATGGCTTCAGAACTGATGTCTGAAATGCTCAAACTAAAAGCCGGTGGAACAGAACTGAGAGTACCATCACTTGCAGTGTCCAAACCGAAAATTTTTTGTCGGTTAATTCAATTCAATTAACGAAATGCAAGAGCTTATATCTCACAAACTGTAAAAAAAATCGAAAAACAAAGAACGAATTCGTGATCAGCAGGTTCAACTCCTTTAGATTAGCTAATAAAATGCAAGTGCAAAATTTGGCTGGAGAGGCCCTTTAATTACACAGTTGGCAAGTTTCCTGTGCCCACAATTCTTCATATGCACATTAGTTACGAATACAAAAATGTTTTACAATTGTGTCTTGCTTGCTTGTATTGCTTTTATTTAGGATTTGTATAAACCAATTGTATTAGTTGGATTTTGAATGTATAAGTTCCTTGCATATTGAGCAGTTAACTGGGGGTGTTGGCAGTTCTTGATATAATATTTGGACCATATCATATCCTAACATCGCTGCAGATAAAAAAACTGTTGCCATACCAGAACTGTCATTAATAAAACACTCATTTTGTGTTTAAGAAGTTTTCTCTAAAGTTTGGGTTGAGTTAATAGGTTAAAGGTTTCTTGAAAGATTTCTCTACTTCAATCAGCAAAGTTATCAGTCTTCCAGCTTTAATAGATATAATGGCTTTCTTAAGGAAAATCTGAATCTTTTGTAAAAAAGACCTTAACGTTTGTTGTAATTTTTTCAGTATATCCATAAGTCAATAATTCAACTTTCAAAGACCTTCCCCACAACCGGAAAGACCATTTTAATGAAGACAAAAAGTCAACCAAGGGATTGTAGAACAAAATAAAGACATTAAGAAATAAAAATATGAACCTTTTTAATATTTGTCACTTATGCTGGTTATGAAGGAAAATCTCTAAAACTTGGCTTTTTTGCCTTGACTTTGGCAGCCTTGACACCAGGGCTTGAAAAATTATTTTTCTTTCTGGCAGCAAAATTTGAAAGGTCAAGATTTCCTGCAAAGTTTTGACAAAGCTCCAGCTACTGAAATTGATATATTAATTTGCTTGATTTTTTATCACAGCTATATGAAGAGGAATCATTTTGTTTAAACTGTATTAGATGATCAAGGAGAATGTGATTGAGCACAATACTTATAGTTTATTATCAAGGTTAAAGTTAGTAGATCTGAAAATCTATAAAATTTTGATTTAATTTCATATCAGTACTATTGAAGTATTGATGTATCCTACATCTTGCTCTGGGTTTCATGTTTGCTGCTCATTGTTATCGAAAAAGCTAGTAGTCATACAATATGTAAGAATAAATTTATTTTTCAATGATTAAAATTAATGTTTGAAATCAAGGGTGATGCTAGAGGCAAAGATCATGTAAGCCCAAAACACTTACATTCTATTCAGCTAGCGATGAAAAATGTATGGGAATGCCAGGAGAAAAGTATATAATGGACACATCAACCTCTCTTTTGGGGTATGTTCACCTTAAATGCAATTGACATAACAAGATTGGCTGTCTTAAAGTGTTTTCACTTATCTGGAATGGCTAATGTAAAAAGAGAAATGAAATTTGTTTTTGCTTGCTTGAACTAAAATAGTCGCTGAAAATCATCCCCAAAATTGCCCGAAATATGGTATAACAGATGCTGATAATACCTGATGATTGTATTTTGGGAACATTATACAGTATGTATGTTTATCACAAGAAAACAGCGTTTCGGAGAAAGAAAGTAGCATAAATTTGATGTTCATATTTAAATCAAGCAATGGATATTTCACGCTAAAAACTTTCTGGCAAACAGCAACAATTTCCTGCATCAAAATTGTGCTGAAAATTTCCTGGCAGCTTGACACTATGAGTGGCCTCTTTGAACCTTTTGAAAACCTAGCCCTTTGCCTTTTTAAATAAGATGTTGAAAGCAAACAAGCTTTTACCACTTCTCAAAGTCTAAAACTTTGGCACCTTCAGGGTTTTCTAGTTAATTTTAATTGGTGGTACCCTTGGTCTTCAGAATTTTGAAGTGATCACACCCTTAAGTTCTTTGTGGCTGATTAAAAGTACTGAGCCAGTCTGCCATTGTTGACATGCATCTTTGCCTATTTTAAAATGAGGAACAAACGGAACAACCCAGTAACAAGTGGAACAACTCAGTAACAACCCAAGAACAAGCAAACAACCCAGTACCAAGTGGAAATGTGAATTAATTGTTTTGAAAATAACACTTATTATAATCCAACTGTGGGCAAGCACGTATACTATTCTGTGATACTGTAAGTTACTGGACATGCACGTGCATGGCAAATGACAATTCGCCAAACATTGGTTGCTTGTTTGAGTGGCAATTAAAAGAAAATTGAGTGGCAATTTAAGTCATTCTTGTCAAGAAATTTGACCCACAACTTGCCACAGTTCTTAACGATCTACTTCTTTTCCTCTAGTTCCTGGATACATTCCAATCTTCAGGACATTTTTTTGTTTTTTTTCTACATCAGACTACAGTTTTAATTTCAATTATCTCAGTCATTTCAGCTAGTTCTTGTTTTGGATCTTTTTGGTCCAGTAAACCAAGGAGATTTAATGTTTAGTCTAAAATTATTGAAATTTGTATTTTTTTCAAGGGAATGGAGCCCTGTTCCTGAACATGTTGTTATAAGGAAAGAATTTGAAGAGGAACAGGAGGAGTATTATGAAGAGCAATTGGAAGATGCATTAGATGACAAGGTGCCGTTTATTATAATTGAACCAGAGCAGATAGGAAATGAGACTACAAAATGGATACAAATGGGAAACTTTTTGCACAAGACTGGAGTATTGTCAGGTGCTGGAAGTCTAGTGGTGCAACTTATCTGTCCTCAAAAGTATAAAGATTATCTATGCATTCCTTTAGGTGTTTTGAGTTTGTCATGCATAACATTATATAATGTTTCTTGGCAGTTTGATCCTTGTTGCAAATATCAAGTTGAATATGACACAAGCACTTTAGAAAAACTGCAGTTAGAGCACCTTACATCATCATCTGTTGTGGTTTTGCAGAGACGTGATGATATATATAGAAAAAGACTCCATAACTGTTTGGGAATTTTAGTGGTGACTCTATTCAGCTGGAAAGTGTACAAATGGTATTCATAAAGTTTCTATTTAGGCTATGAAATTGGTGGAAGAAGACAGCAGGGCCAATATTAACTGGCTTTATATGAAAGGACGGGCCTAGCCCGAAGCACAAGCTTTTCAGCAATAATTCACTTTCATTCTGGAAACTGCAATGTCAAAAGAGATCAAGAAAAATTTAATATCAAATAATCTTAAAGTTAGTATAGCTGTTTGTAGTTTATTTTGTCTTTGTTTATTTTAGATGTGTTAATGTTTGTTTCCAGTTTGTTATCATGAAACTAATAATCAGCTTAGTGTAATTGATATGAAACAACTCAAGTGGAACCAACATTTGTCCAGTATTTAATTGATCATTCTCTTTATGGTTCTTAAGTACAAAAGTTGAAATGTATAAGTAGATAATAAACCTTAGAATTTTGTGACACAGGTTTAGCACTATCCTTCTTTCTTAAAAAAAGATTTTAAGAGATAAAAGATGCAAAAAGATTTCAAATTTAGTAAAATGGATTTCGGGGGTAAACTGGTTTCAAGTAAAACCACCTAAAATAATCTCATCCTATGACTTGTGTCTTTAGAATGTAGCAAGCTAGTATATCCAAACTACCAATTTAAGGCAGTGTGTCTTTCTGTGTTTGATGGTTTATTTGTGGTTGTATTATCATATTACTGTGTCTACTTTTATTTTCTTAATTTGTTGAAAATTATTTTTTGCTTCCTCAAGTTAGTGCACCTATTAGTTTTTGTGAAAATTAAAATAAATGGAGAAATAATACTGAAATTTAAAAAATTTTTAGGATTGTTATGACTTTTTTGCAAGTGCTCAAACTTGTTTCAGATTGTTTCAATCTAAAGACATTTTTCATATGTGCACAATATTCCATGGACCTTTTTCTAATTTCCAAAAATATGTGCTATTTGGATTTCCCCGAAGTGTCACAGGAAATGAAAGAATTAGAATATGTATTTGGTGTTAGATTTAGAGGGAAAATGTTAATTACCTGTGATGTTAAGCAAGTCTATTCACTGTTTCTTATGAGGTTTTTCAACCAGTGTTTGTAAAATGTTCTTAGACATGTATTTACTATTTGCAAATATGTGATTTTATTCTTGTGCTCTTTGACCTGTAGTTGTCATATCCTCAAGAGTGTTGTTTGATAATATACAGTGTTGTGTTAAACATTATATTTCCATTTTGAAATTGTATCTCATTGTAATATTCTTGTAGCATTTACAATTTGGTTGCAAATTTATAAAAATATTCCATTGCAAAGTATTCCATTTAAGCTTCAAGATTTGTTTCCAGGTGTAATTGACCCTCAGCCTTGTTGTCTTAACTAAAACTAAAACAGCAAACAAAGGAAAAATTAAGCTACTTATCTACTAGAGAGTAAAGTTTTGTGATTTCTCTTTGGTAGTCACATTCTGGTGTCTCAAGAATCATTGGTAGATTGTTAAATCGTGCATCATTCATTAATGCTTCAAACCCAGCTATTCCAATCTTTCCATGACCAATGTTCTCATGTCTGTCAAGATGGCAAGAGAACTCACCCTTGGAGTCATTTAAATGAATAGCTTTAAGATAATTCAAGCCAACAATCTTATCAAAACTGTTCATTGTTTCATCCAATTTTTCCTTGCTTCTTAAGTCATAACCTGCTGCAAAAGCATGACATGTATCAAAGCAGACACCAATCCTGTCTTTAACTGCAACTTTGTCAATGATTGCTTTCAGCTCTTCAAATTTGCCACCAATCTAAAACAATTGATTTACAATATGATTGAAAAGAAACACTTAAAATCCAAAGGTTGCATGAATGAAATTCTCGCTCACAAAAGAAGGGAGAAAAGAAGTGACTGGCATTTTATAAATTGTTTTGAGGATGGAGGGAACTACATTCTTGTTTAGCAGAAAATTGCAATAGGAAACTTGCAGTGTTTCATGAAAAAATAAGGAAACAAGTGAAGGTTTGACATATATTTTTTTGGTTTTGTTTCTACCTAGCATCTAAAGGTAGTTTTTAGGGACACATTAGATATGTTTATTGACAGGTGCCTTTCCTCTCTGCATCAATGCTTTTATTGTATATCATGAACAACAGCTGGCTGGCAAATCTAAGTGACTGGGATTAAATCTTTAAAATAGCCTTTTGACTCACAGTGTGGCCTTGACAACACATGTTTTCAATCAAAGTCACAACATATTTTGTCTCTTTGTGGGCAATGTTAATGCTTTCTGCAATCCTATCAATACCCTCTTCTCTAGTGATCTTTCCACATGTAGAGCCTGGGTGAAAATTGTACAATGTCAGACCCAATTTTTCACATCTTTTTAGCTCGTCAATTAATGTATCACGGCTTTTCGACAATGATACATCATCTGGAGAAGCGCAGTTCACTAGATATATACCATGCGGTAAAATATAGTTGGGAGAAAACTTAGCATCAATGTATGCGTTTTTGAATTTTTCTGCATCTTCGTCTGTGAGTGGTTTCGATGCCCATTGTCTCTGATTACGTAGAAAAAGGCCAAACGCATGTGCCCCTAGGTCCAGCGCATTTTTAACTGCCTTGTGCAAGCCCCCAGACATGGACACGTGCACCCCAACTTTCTTCAATGGCCCATTCAGAGGCTTTTTGGCCGATGCTCCTATCATCAAGGATGCACCATCTTTGGACTCTTTCTTCTCATGAACTGGACTTCCATATTGATTGTTTTTTAGTTCAATGGTGCCTTCCAAATCAGACTGTGATGTCGGCTTATTTTTTTTGTCACTAGCCACCTTTTTTATCACGTTTTTTCGCTTTAAATTTGCGTTTATTTGTCTTCCTTTTGCTTTAGAAACCCCACCTTCTGTTAAATTATTTCGTGACCGGCCTCGCTTCCCACCTGTCAAAACTCCAGCATCATTATTTTCATTTCCTGCATCTTTCTTCACCGTCTCCTTTTCTGCAACTCTCCTAGATTTTCGTTTGCCCATCCTTTACCAGTCAAGGCAATCAGCTGTTTTGACAAGGCCCTATGGACATGTGCACATGATATTTCCCGCGCTTTTTATGCAGCCTCGTTTGAAAGACTGAGCCGATTTACAAAATAAAATTGAGAAATGGATTCAGACTCGATGTTTTTAAAAAGAAAGAAGGTTCCTTGCTACAGTTTAAAAATGGAAAAACCAAGTTATTCGAAGTTAGTCAAATTATTTCTGTTTGCTTTAAATCAAACTCTTGCATTGAGATTCTTATTTATTTCTTGGATATCAACATTTGTTCATAAAGTATCTTACTAAGAAAGCAATTGCATAGCACTTATACTGGGGCAAATCGCAGCATGCAGATAAACAATTTTGCCTTTGGCCTAAATTTGAGTGTAGTAAAACGGCATCCCTGAAATTATGGATACTGCCAAAAAATCACTGTTGACGAATATCTAAGAAGAAACGTCGCGATGTGGGAAAGAGCAGAACCCCTTTAACATAGGCTCCGACACAAGTTGGAGAAGGGGGGGGGGGGGGGGGAAGCAAGGAAAATTGAGCAGCCATAGCAAAAGATTTTGAAAAAAACTCTAAAAGTTTTGCAAAATTGTGGGAGTTCATGGTCCCGCCCTCTTCGTCGGAGACCCTGTATAATTGGCCCACCTAGAATGCCGTAGGTTCAGGGCCGCCAAGAGGGAGCAGGGAGGGGGTAAATTGACTGTGCCAATGGGCCTCGGGGTTTGGAGCAATGAGGTTTAATCACATACCTCATTGGCAAATGGCGTAGGGAACGTCAAGGGGGTATCACTCGATGAAAACCTTGCTCTCCTTTAGCAAAAATCCTTTTGTTTTCAAGAAAGATCTCCAAAATTCCCTGAAAATAATTTTTTCTAAACAACGATTGAGAGAAAGTATTTAAAGCTATAAAAAGCGCGGTCGCAAAGATCTCATCTTTCATCAATTCCTTAACCAAGGGGTAGCGTGGGGTGGTAATGCAACCTCTGGAGCAAGAGAATACCAGCTTTTTCCTATCTCGAGAATTTTACTTCTAAATTCTTTAATGGAGGTTTCCTTTGTTTTCGCTGGATAGTCGTGACAGTTTGAGTCAAGTTAATACAATACTGCAGGGAAGAAAATGCTTTTAGGACTTAAGATCAGGGGCGTAACGTGCGGGGGGGGGATGTGGGGGTGTACATCCCCTCAACTTTTAGAGAACTCGTCGGTAGAATTAGATTTATAAAAAACATAATTATGTAAAAAAAAATTTTGTCAATGTAACAAATAATTAATGTAACAAAATAAAGTATGGTTTTGCATCTCTTATACCACCCCCCCTCCAGCAAGAATGGCCACGCCCCCCCCCCCTCCAGCGAGAATGGCCACGCGACGTCACAGCTTGAGATTTTGTCTGGCGCTCAAAAAAACTTTCGCTGCCAAGCAAAAACTGAAACAACTGCCTGCAACACGATGGTCAGGGCATTTTGAATTCACAAATTATATGAACAACAATTTTGTGGACAATGTACTGTAGTATATAGGCACGTAGTGGTTTAATCAGTGGCTTTTAAAGTAGAAGTGTCATATTCTATTGTAGAAAAGACGAATTTTTTGAGTTAGTCTTTGAAATAATATGATATTGCAAAGCAGGCACTAAAAATTACCTGAAAATCAAGATCATCAAAGAAGTTAAGAAGCGAAGACCGTTGCTTGGATAAAGATTTGCTGAATCAGCTACAAGAGGATGAGGATAATTCATTGTTCATTTTTGTGAATTGCATGCTTTTGGACTTTCTAAAGCCAATAAACATAGTCATGAAGCAGTTTCAATTTTCCAGTCTAAATCTTTCACAGCGCTGTCTGTAGTAAAAGCCGTGCAAACTTGGCTGAGGCTCCATACACGAAAATGTTTGCTGATTTCCGAAAAAGCAAACTAAATGCACTGTGAAAATCTGATTTCTCACCTAACCGATCCAAGATGGGTCCAAAAAGATTTTGCATCAGAATCACGTGATTGATGACGTCATCGATAACGACAGAAACAGTCACAAATCCGCTATAAATTTATAAAAGATGACAAGGTTCGAGAAGAAAGTTTTTTATTGTTGCTGTCACGATAATTGTAAGATTACTTTAAAAAGTGTTGGTTTGCATTTTCTAATTTGTTTGCAGTTAGATTTACTTCTTTTTTGTCAATACTGAGTTTACAGTTAACAAAGCTCCCTGCTTTAATAAAAAAATTATTTTGCCCATAGCTTTTAATCAGATTTATAAAGACTACCTAGATGACAATCTTAGTTGACTGGTGTAGAAAAGGAGGGGGACTATTCATTGTTCACATTTACATTTCGTTGTTTATCTTCTTTAAAGCATGTTTGTTTAATGCACAAACTCGATGTTGAAATACACATTGTCAGAAAGTGGTGGGTTGGGTGTTTAACTAATCTGTCTAGGTGGGGGATGAAATTCTTCTTGAGTTCAAATAGCTCATTTGTAGGTAACAAGGCCGGTTCCATCAACTTTTATTTGATCCTACAAGGTCTTGTTGCAAGAACTGCAAAACTGTCTCAATCCTTCTCGAGGCAGGTTTGATAAGTAGCTCTTATATTTAAAACGAATAATTTATTAGAACCGAAACACATCGTGTTAACTCCCTCCCGCTATCTTCATCGCTTGAAAGCCTCCTTCTCCTCGCTTGTGTTTTGATATAGGCCTTCAGGGCCATCCCTAACATAGCCAACAAACAAGCACGGAAAATTGCAGAAGAAGAAAAAGGAAACTCATTCAATCCTTTTAATAATTCTGTAAATTGTAAGAAAATAAAGCTTGATAGATTAACATAAAAAATTGTGTTCCAACAACTGAGCAGCGTTTTTATCCGGTGCTACAAAAAATGCGACATAGGAAAACGTGACTCGCGTAAACGCTACGTCTTGACTGGGCGGCGCTAGGGAAATTTTTTGGGGGCGGTGTCAATCACAGCTTGGCAGGATGATTTCATGAATAATGCCAATCACAAAGTTTACCGGATAAGCAATAGTGCCAAATCAATCGAGTAAGAAACCAATTAATGACTCTTTGAGGGATGGGTTGGTGTCACACCCCCAAACTCTCCCTAGCACGGCCGCATGTTCTCTATTACAAGGCCTACAAGGTGTCAACAAATAGTTTGCTTATTGTGCATGCTGGGAACCTACGTGTTTTGCTAAAAACTAAATTGTGCATGGTGAAAGGATAGAGATAGGGGTAGTACGAGGTTGATTCTAACAAATATGTGAAATTCTGTTTACTCCTCGCATCTCTTTTAGTGGAATGTTGGTGTCTATGGTGCATCACTCGAGCGGGTTTGGCTTGTTCTTAAAATACCTTAGAAAGGGGACTCCTCGTAAGTTTTATTGTAGGAAATCTTATGTTAAAATTAGTAGAGGAAATATGTGTTCTTATAAATAAATAAGATCCAGCAAAATTTTAGGCGATTCCTGGCAACAGCTCGTTAAAGTGGGAAGTAGTTTATCGGAATCAATTGGAGGAAGGAGGGAGGTACAAAAAACCGTATGGACAACACGGTATACGAGCACGAAAACGTCAAATTAATTGCAATTAATAATTATTCAATTTTCTTATATACCTTAAACCCAAGATTTACAAAAAAACAGTAGAAAAATAATACAATAAGCTCTAAACCTCCATTTACGTGCATAGACTAGTTGCTTTTACAGCGAAATGTGGAATGATCGTATTATACACAAAATACCCTGTATAAATGACAAAAATTTAAGTTTTAAGACTTTAAATATGACATAAAGAATATGCATTCTTCAACGAAAACTCAAAATAGAATTAAAAGTTTGCGAGGCGATCGTTTGCTACGATAAAAGAGATGAGTTGAAATAAATACTGTTCTTGTTTTGAAGTAACGTCACAAAATTAAACAATCAATAAGAGATTGATTAGCCACAAAGAGGACATAACAAACTGGGGTAGGTGTACGACTGTGGGGAGGGGCACTGGAGGTAGATGACTTTAAAGAAAATTATAGGGAATGTGATGTACGAGGGTGTAGCTAATATCACAGTAGCATAGATGTGATATATACATGTGCTGCTCGTACAAGGAAAGATAGTGGATTGCCAATATACAGAGTGAGGGCAAGAGAAAGATAGGCCTCATTTCAGCACTTTTTCGAAGAGAACATAAAGCAAATCCAGGCTATAGTGAATACGGACGAGTTCTCTGCTACAAAAAATACAGCAACAATTAAATACAAAAATTATCAATAGCGATTACATTGACTGATTCTTAAGATTAACTAAAGATTAACGTACAAAAAAGTTGTCCCGGGATTACAGCATTTGTGTCTCGGTCTTGCTGAGGTCCTCGCTCCACTTCGAATCGCCTCTCTGCTTTTCTTTTGTGCGTGGTTTTCTCTTGCCTGTTGCTTCCCTGTGGGAAATCTCTTTCTCCTTGGCAAGGAAGTGTTCACGCTTGATTTTCAGATCGAGGCTCTTTGGCATGTCGGGGATGATGTAAGCAATAACTCTGCTGACGACTGTGATAAACCACTGGAAAACAAAGACGAAAGCGAGACGAGCTGCCAGTGTGATCCAATATACCTTGCTGTAGCTATACGGGCTTGAACCATCGTGGAATCCAGGATACCTGTGGCAAAATAAACAGTCATTCGTTTATCTACACGTTTATCTAGATTGCATGCATAGTAGAGAACAACTGACAGCTATTGATAGCCCTGGTAGATTCTTTTTACTAGCTAAGATGCGAGCCGCTCGCTTCATACAAACAGAACTCAAGACACATTTAATGTATATAAACTTGCTAAAAGTCAAAAAAATATGTCAAAATCGACACATGAATAAGAGTCATCAATTCCTAAAGTCTGCTAGAAAATAACAAAGTTTCCAAACATGATTTCCCCATTTACCATACCCATTTTAAATGTAGCAAACGTAAAAACGGAATCTGGATCATGATCCAGATCATTTTTTAGTACAGAGGCCACATAAATGGACACTGTGCCTGGTGCCCCCGTCCTAAGGGAGGGCCCAATCCTTCTGGTATATTTTTTTCAAGATATGCGAGGATACATAAGATTTTCGATAATTGTAACGGATTTGAATTTTCTTATTCCTGAACCTCACTCAAGGCACAGTGACAGGCCTGATTCTCACAATATTGAGTAAATAGCTGTGTCATAAGCAAAGCTCCATATATCTGATTCAACTACCATATAAAACAGGTTTATAAAGATATTGAACAGTAAGGGTCTAAAAGCAGACCCCTGTGGTACTCCAGCTGAGATTTCCGTTGGCAAGCTATATGTAGAATTATCTTATGTACCCTTCTCAAAGTATTGGGCGCCCTAAAAGGTCCAGAATATAGTCGTGTGTTAAAGAAACTGAAACTCTGACGCAGCACTGAGTATGCTTGCCTTTAGTTCAAAAATCAACTTTAACCATAGAAATCGCCATTCAACTCAATTAACAACACAGTGAAAATAAGTCCGCCATTGTTAACAAATGCAATTCAATTATCAACATCTCACCTGCAAAAAGGCATGGTGTAGTTAACATTGGCGGTTGGGTTGTCAGGTCTCGATGAGTTCGTAAAGTCAGCAACATTGAAATAGGACATACTGAAATCAACGTAACCATGTAATGTGCCTTCGATGTTGTACTTGTACGTGTAGACCAGTTTTGGGATAAGCTCTGATGTAAATGCAAGCACGAATGCATTGACCAACACTGACATCTGCGAAGAAAAAACATGTTTATACATATATTGAATATTGAATATACTCACTGCTATCATGCTTCAACGAAGCTTGTTGATAGCATGGAAAGCAGGGGCGAAATGCTATGGGGCTTCTTGGAAATCACCTCTTCTTGTTAACCATCAACCCAACACGTCGCTCCTGAATAAACTGAAACTGAAAGCACTAGCAATGTTTTGAAGAGTTATGTTTTTGCAGAAAATTATCGTCAAAATTATAAGTGCTGAAATGAGAGCATTTGGAAAAGACTCAATGTCAGTCTATGTCCACATGTAATTCTTATGGCATTGAATGTCGAGCACTGAAAAAACTAAATCTTCCATATTTCTCTCATGGTTCATCCCAACCCGTTCATTACAGCTTTCCTCCAAATAAATTCACTAACACCCACCTCTGTCAGTGTACTCAGGACGTAGAACCAAGCTCCGATGTCTTCAGCCCTCTGGGCGACTGGTCTGCGGAAATTCTTTATGAAATTGACGGCATCCAATCGAATTTCTACGATGTTGTTCAACCAGGCAAAGAACGGAGCCAATGGGAATGCGGCAACAAACATTGTGACGAAGCCGTATTGCAGAACTATAAAGTAGAAGCGAATTTAAGCTACAACATGTTTGTAAGAGAGCTAGGAGGAGACAAATAAGGTCTTTGCACAACTGGGGTGAAACCTGCTAATGAGTTGTTTTAGCGCTCCAGATCAGCTACATGGGGTGGCTTCCAGTTCTTTGAACAAATCATTGGGAAGGCTGAAGCAGAAGGTGCTGTTTGACAAATATGTAACATTGCAATTGGCCAAACAATGTATGCCCATACAATCCCATGCCAGTAAAATAAACGGGTCAACCCCCCGATTAACCTCACTTTCAGTATACTTGAATTGAAAACAAGTATATGAAAATATCTACAAAACTTTGACATATTATCAGATCAAGACTAATGAATGATAAAGAAAATCAGTATGTTGAACTAGCTGTGTAGCTGTCACAAATGCAATGGAAATCGGCACGTACCAATTTCAAGATACTGCCAGAAAAGTGACAATTCGTCTTGGGACTGCAAGTCGTAGTCCATCTCCCACTGGGGTCGAGAAGCTGTGTATTTGCTGGCCTCTCTTCTTTTCAGCATCTTCATCAACCAACTGATAAAAAAATTCAGAATGATTCAATTCAATATGAATCAAATATTAACACAGGAATTTAATCGAGTAGCGATTGGCCACTTTATCGTTCCGTTTGATAACACTTCTGTTTAGACTCAAAATGAGAGAATAAACAGGAGACATGCAATTATTGATGTGATTCTTTTGGCTTTAGAATGTACAACGCCTGCCTACAGTTTTAGAAAAACCCAAAAGTATTTTGTCATTCGCATCAGCAGTTTTCCCTCTGCCTATTCAAAGAATGTTCGATTATCCTCAATAGAAATATACTATTTGAACGACCTGTTTGAAACTAGAATGGCTGAGGTGCAGTTGCAATATTGTGCTGGGAGAGAGAGAGGGCAACTTAGCTTTGCTAAGGCATGAGTTGTAAACAAACGAGGAATTGACTAAAACTGAAGAATTGACTAAAACTGAAGAATTGACTAAAACTGTTTCAAGCAGTTTTGGCAGGCATTGCACAGGATGAAAGTCAT
Organism: Rhopilema esculentum; assembly: GCF_057945365.1. Classification (NCBI taxonomy): domain Eukaryota; kingdom Metazoa; phylum Cnidaria; class Scyphozoa; order Rhizostomeae; family Rhizostomatidae; genus Rhopilema; species Rhopilema esculentum. The sequence continues at coordinate 1,893,623 of NC_142827.1, read as the reverse complement.
GAAAAGTCGATTGATAGAAAAGCGCTTTAATACCTTGCAGTTTTCAATTAAATTTTCGGTGAATATGTGCACTGGCCCAAGTAAAATAAGTCCCACGGTAAAAAAGCTGCGACATCATAGGATAATGTTTATATGGGATCAAAGGTACGTACGGGATTCCGATTTCTGTGACGTTTCCAATGAACTGCTGACCGACCATGATGATTATCAACTGGACACACAACTCCAAGAAGCAACCCTGTGCTGAGCACCCTTCAAATCGGAAAGCAGTTGCCCCGCCAAATCGCTTGTACTTGCCAGGAGAGCCAATAAAATACTCGTTCTTGAAGAAAGCGACGTAGAAAACCGATGCGTATGTGTTGACAAACTGGAACCAGAACATTTTGACGGTGAAGCTGTCTTCGTAGTCAGTCTGTGTTCTAGGATTCTCCCAGTCAGTAAGCATCACAGCAACCCGTTGGTACACGAATTTCAAAATGTTGATCACCAGCAAGTTGATGCATGCCGCGGTACCTATAAGGTGAATAAAAGAATCTTTTGCTGGCAAACCAAGAAGCATTTAGGAAACTGGCTGCAGCTGATAGGGTGCAATCTGCAATCAATATTCTGTGGAGACTGATCATAGTGATCGTGGTTGAAGCTGATCAATGACGGTGATTGAAGTTGTTTGATGATGGTTGATAACTGATTATGGCTGATCACTGATGATGGCTGATTACTGATGACGAATGAAGATGATGATGAATATATTAGACTCATTGATGACGTGAAAAGTGTTAAAACGTCACTAGTATGTTAAAAAAAAGTTTCGATTCAACCTACCTGCAACAACTATTTTGGCCCTAGTTCTGATCTCAGTTGAACTAGTTGAGAGCAAGATGGCGTAAATGGCGGCACGATAGACAATCACACTTGTTACACCAGCAATGACGAGGATAATGAAGAAAACAACAATGCCCCCTGCACCAACCAGCCTTGGTACTTTCTGTGACGGAGGCATCACTGGCTCCATATTTCCAGTCACTGGATCTTCTTTCAGCGTTGTCACCCTTGCAACGTATTGTGGTCGAGGGCGCTCTTCCTCTTCTTCAAAATCCATCGTATGCCATTCATAGGCCAGAGAAACCTGTCGCCTCTTCCAGAATTCCAAGAAAAACACAGCCCAAAATGACATGAACAATGCAAAGAAGAGGGTCGCCTGGTTGTCAAACCAATGTGTAACCTTGGCATATAAACACGTAGTGGTGCTCAACAGATAGTAGGAACAGAGCTTGTCGCAGAGTGGGCACATGTAGAACAGACTCTCGTTGGACGGCTTGCAAATTTCCTTGACGGGAACATAGTTGAACGAGCTTCCAATACCGTACAGAAAGCATATAAAACCAACAATAGAGGCAGGCAAAAGCATCGTAGTGTAAAACCCAAGCCATGCGAAGTACAAAGCAACTTTCTCGCCAAAATATTCTTTGATAGCTGGTATCGGCTGGTACTTGAAAATGCGCTTGAAGCTGGCCCAGTCATGGTGCAAACGCTGCCGGTCGTTTTCAGGTTGCTGCCCTTCCTCTTCGTGCACTCTGCCATCATGAAGTGTATACTGCGCCAAGAAGATTCCCTCGTGGACCATGTGATCAATCCCAATTTGAAGCCTTCCATCTCCGTAACGTGTTTTCTCGCATATGTAGTATACAAGTCTAGGAAAAGGAAATAAAACCGAATTTATATCTTCCGTGCTTTACGTTTCACTTGTTCCTTTTCTTTCGATGTTAGTTAAAGGCTGTTGGTTTTAATTACTTTCTGCTAAAAACGACACTACCTAGAGTGGGAAAGTTTGTTGGCATATTGGCCTAACCTTAAATCGGTTAGGTAGGCAATGACTGTTGATGAGGTGCAACAGCTTTTGAAAAAATTCTCGATATAACTCGCTGGTGTAGGTTAAGCAACGAAAAGCCAAGTATCAGGGGGTATGGCGTGTGAGGATATGGCGTTGTGGGTTAACTGGCATGTGGGGATATGGCGCTGTTAAGTCTTGTTCCCGTCTTTTCATAAATGGTTGGCAAAATCATTAGATGTTTGTAACATTCCCCGAATGTAGGAAAAAAAGGATCAGAATTTGTGTTTATCTGTATCTTCGTCTTAAAGATATATTTCAGACAAACAAAGAGAAACTTATACAGAGACACAACTACACAGAGACAAAGTTAGAAGGGTATTGCCTAAATTTGGTTTGTTTTTCAAGACAGATAAACAACATAAAAGTGACCAGCAAATGCAATAATAAAACTGGAAAATTGCACGTAAACACCGCTCGTAAAGAATTTATTCAGATGGACTTATGCTTCCATCACAGTACCTGCTTCTTTCTGCAGGTGAAAAAAACTCGTCTTGGTTTGATGAGCCGATGAAATCTTTCAACCGGAACTTGTCGAAGGTGGCTACAAAAAAGTTTGGCTCTTCCTTTACGTAACTGTCTCTTACAACAAAAGGGTCGTTCTTTTTAATCGCCCTGTCGAGCCATGGTAAATTCTTCTGTACCCAAGACGTGATTACGACATCATTTTCTTGGATTGGCATTTTCATCTTCATATCCTCCGCAATGTCAAGAAGCTCGTCAAACGGGGCATGAATTTTGATGAAATGGGTCAACTTTTCCTGTAAACGAGAAAAATACCATTTACTTGCTTGGGGCTCAAATAGAGAGATCAGGCAACACTTTCAAAGAGCCTTCACCAAAAACCCCGAAAATTCTGACGCTCTTTATTAAAAAAATCGTGTCAAGAAACGAAAAGAACTCAAGGATTAATTAAGGCTTAAAAATCAGAAGTGATAAATAAGACGAGATTTGAACTCGGATTTAATTGCAAGCCCGATTTTCGGGGCTTAGGTATGTGTTGATTATTACTAAAACTTGTGAAATCAAGTCACGCAAAAGGTTGGTCAAACTAAATAGCACATAAAAAAAGCATTTTAAAAAAAGATAAGAACAACTTCGATGTGATAGATAAGGACAGTTTTCTGGGAATAATTGATTCATATTCCTCAAAATTGACTATTTTCTTACAATCAAAAAGATTTCTTCAGGTTATTTGACGTAGATGAAGACGGGGATACCACTGAAATAACGTTAAAAATTACCAAAGATTCACGGTAAACATTTATTGAAGCCTAAAAAATCAGGACAACCTTCCCTTTCTTACAAGCAAAGAGTCAGGCTCCAGCAAACTGAGCCCTCTTTTCGCACTAATGTTTAAATCTGTTTGAAATATTTAAATCCTGTAACATCCTTATAGTCAGTACATTACTCTTAAAATCAAGCATAGACTTCTTAATGTGAAACTTATTGAAAAAGTTGGTAAAGAATAATAGTGATGCATACACTCATGAAAAATCAACAGCAAACATCAAGAGATTGGACAGAAATAATTATTGTGTACTCTGTAAGAAGTACATTAAATAAATAGGGTGTGGGCTTCTTCCTTCCCCATGCTTCTAACCCTGCTTTTGTTCGTTTTAAATCCTCATGGCCTGCTACTTGTTAATTTCTTGACAGAAAATCATTTTCAGACAGTATATATTACATTTTTGCCAAAATAGTTATGCAAGACAGACTTATCTAGAGGATGTGTTGCCATCAACAGACTCTTTGATTTTAAAATTGATTAACCTGTTTGTGGGCAATGGAGGATCCTTGGACACATAACTTTGATTTAAAAATGCAAATAACTGATAAAGAGGAAATGCAGGGCAACTGACGTGTGGAAACTGTCAAATATAACTTATTGCAAATTTTCTATTGCAACCATTTAAAACTTGCGAACTGGACAGCACATTTGAAAACTGATTTTAGCATAGGAACAACAATCTTAAAGTTACTAGCCACCATAAAACTTAGAAAGTTGTTTGCTAATATGGCTTGTTGGAGAAACCACAAACATTTTCAGAAATCACAAAAACAGACGACAAACAAAAGTTACTCAAATTTAGCTATCATACATTTATACCAAAACTGATTTATTTGAAACAATTACTGACTTAACTGACAACTAACTTATCTAGAAATCTGACATTTTTGATACTTGAAAATTCTTAGATACTTCCTCTGTAGATCAAGAACCTATTAAAGAAACAGTCAAATCACAGGGTCTGTGGCAATAACTTCTGCTTTGACCCAGTTTTCACAAAAATCAACACCTTTGTTTCTCTGGAGATCTTGTGACATATTTACACAGAAAAAACCACAACAAGGACACTTCCTTTTTGTTGCTTCACAAATGATTGATCTACTGAGGAGAACTTAAGCTTGCAATGTTTCTAACTATTCTCTCAAAAAGAAATACTACCATAATGCAAAATCAAGGATAACTAGGAATTATGTTTACAATTACCTGTCAGTGGGACCTTAGTTCATAAAAGGATTTTTACCTTTTTCTTTGTGCTGGATTCAATGATCTGTGTTGCTGTTTCATCAGTCTTTGAAAAGGGAAGTTTATTTGAAAGACATTGAGTAATTTTTTAAAGTTAACATATATTTTCCTTGAAATTGAACAAATAGTTACAGGTTAGTAGGTTATATATTATTAGAATTTAATATCAATTAAGACAGTGATTTTCAAGTGTTTAGTTTTAGACAGGCAGCAAGTGCTTGCAAAAGCAATATTAAAATTATCATTATGTTACTGTTAATTAATTGTAAAAACTCTTGTGCTTTGTTTGATTTCTCATCACAAATAAATCTTGAAACAAGAATCATAAAGGCAAACACAAAATTTGAGATCGAATTAGAGCCAAGTATCCCAAAAAGTAGTTAAAGACATTTTGACATCTTTAAAAGTAGAATAATAGCATGACTCAAAATGTTGATAATTTGCTTTTTGGTCAAATTTAAATAAAATACATCAGAGGACAGAAAGTTAACATCTTGCTGGGAACTGATAAGCTCTAGGCTTGAAGTTTATTAGAACCCCTCCTGATGAAATGTTTGTTCCACAAGAGATTTTACAATACAACGCTTTTAGGATGGTTATCTAGATGGTAAGATAAGATTGCTAACATTAATTAAAAGATGTTATTTGTGGTTAGTGGGTTAGACAGACAAGTTATAAACAGACTGAAAAGAGAAGTTTTGTTAGAGATATCATGTTACATTAGATTCACCTCAAACGTTTAATGGTAGTGATAACTAACAACAACAAAAGTCATAAAGCAGAACAAAATAATGTCAAAACCATAAGACTTCAATAATTTAGGATACTACAATAAGCTTTAACAAAACTAGCTTCATAACTTGTTTCTAAGGTAGAAAAACTTTCTTCTAAAGTAACTGGAACAAACTTCAGCAAATGACAAAGGGACAAAACAACATGTATCACATAAACTGGAGGCAAAAGTGCAGGGCACAGCCCTGGCAATGGTTGCCATTGTAGCGTCTCTATCAATTATAATATAAGGATTGATAACATAATGTTCAAAACATCTACAGTCTCTAATAAAACACGTACACTCAAACTTTGATTGGAGGGAGGGAATAGATTATCAACCATATATGCATGCTACCGGGTCAGCAAGCATGTGAAGGTACCCCTGACTTTAAAGGAAATATAAAGAGATGGCCTTGATACCTTTTCACCAGAGGGTGTGGGAGACGTAGATCCATAGTCATCTCTTGGGCTGTCCTGAAAACAAAAACATGAAAATAAATCATTATCTTGACCACAACTTGTAGGAAAACATGAATAAATGGGAAAATTCGATGGAACAATCAGTTTTTAGAAAATAGTATTAATTGGACTGAAGTTTTTTTGGGGTGAAATTACGAGAAGTTCTCGTTGCGTTTAGCGCACCCTCTTTTTCAGGACTGAAATTTGATCGTTGAGCAAATCATAGGCACCCATACTACCCCCCAAGCACCAACACACTCCCTTCCCCTTCCCCCACTCCAGATCTTTTATGTTTCTATCCGCCCTGCACTGTTTGGGAATCAAACAATGGGAATACAAAGAAAAAATTCTCGGTAGGGAATTTAATTAAGGAGAATATCACTGTTTCTGAAAAGGGGTGTGGCCATTCCATCGATTGAATTGCCCTGAAAATCGAGAAAAACAAATCGACTCAGTTGACATCAGTCAATCTTTCTGAAAACCAAGCTTAGAGATTGCGATAAAACCTGCCAAAACAGTCTCTTTTTCGAATTAAATTTATATTTCCTTGATGTGAGTGACAAATACCAGAAAACTACGAAGGTGTTTCTTGTTCATATCACGAGACACTCTTTTTGTGGTTCTTTCTTTGTAGAGCGGCGAACCTCAATTTAACAAACGATAAGCAAATCGTTTGAATCGAGCTTCATAAACCTTTTTTCGGCTGCCTGGATATTTTGGAAACAATTCCAGCAACAGGGTACCCCAAGAATTTGCGAGGCCTCAAAGGAAAACGCCCATTTTGTTCCCGTTCATCGCTTGAAACTGGATAACATTTTAGAACAGCAAATATAAATAAAAAATGGCCTAAAAAGCAGATTACCTTTGTGCTTAGGGCCTCTTCGACCTGCAATCCTTGATGTACTAGATTTTCAAGGAAAACTTTTCTCATTTCACTGTTCTTCTGCAGTTCCTCTTCATCCTCCTCGTCATCGTAGGCCAACACATAATCGATCCTGCGAATTCCATCGTCAAAAAAGAGTGTTTTCGTAGCATCATCAGTATGTTGCAGCTCCATTCCGTTGATAAGACCAAGCTGCTCAGCCATCCCTCGTTGTCTTTCTAAACCTTGGTATGCACAACAAGGAGTGGTCCTTTCGGTCGTAGCAACCTATTCACACTGGTTGGCAATCAGATGAATTTTCGCCCACTGTCACGACGGCACCGATTGTTTCAGAACATTTTGGCTTCCTGTAAAGATTGTTTTGTTACCTTTGTTTTCACCGCACGTGATTGTTCCGCAACAGGAAGTACGTTCTAATCGACGCCTTCGCTGCGTACATTTCGCATTAAAGAAAGCCCGGGAATTGTATTAGTTCAAAAATCGTTTAAATTTATAATAGAACAGGCTGCGGTTAAGGCAAGTACCACAAGAGCCCGGAGAAATTGTGATGGGCATTTTCAGTTAGCTATAGACATGGGTGTTCAGAATTGCGATGGTAAACTTGTTCGGAAGACGAAACCTTCAGTTCGTTGTTTCGAAACAATACCGTTATAAACCAATCAGTGTTGCAGGGTCATAGCACATGCGCATTAATAACAGTATTCGCACAGGTGTTCTCTCTGGGACCAGACAACTTCCCGCCAGTGCTTCAAGCGATAATGCGCACGTTCAATGACCCTGAAACGGGGGTTAGTGCATGTCTAGAAGACAGGCATGGTTCATCTCCCGAATAAAAACCGGAATCTGCTGGTGCGTCTTGGAGCTGGGGGCTTTTCTTGTTAGTCTCTTTGGTCTAGTGCCTCTGCGGAGGAGGTTTTGAATGACTTTTGAAATATTTTGTTGACAACACATCGATAATCATCAAAACAAGTTTTGGCATCATTGGGGGGGGGGTGATTTTGCAGGTCACCTGACTTATAATACCCTTTGCCAAATATGGAAACTTGTTTCTCTTAATGGTATGTCATTGAAGATTGGTAGTTGAACCATTAGGCTTCAAAAGGCTATAGGTGCGATCTGAAAAACTGCTATATTCAGTTTAAAAGAATTCTGTCCATAGGGTATGGCTACTTTTCTTGACAGGCTGTCACACTTTACCATGAAAGGAAAAATATCCAGAACCTTTACACGGATCATCAGTAATAACTTCGCTTTTTTTCATTTTGTCAATTTCGATTTAAAGAAATCAAACAAAACAATTCATCTGATAGATCTCTTGCTGGGTCGGCCAACGAATCTTCCTTTTCATCCGAAAATTCTTTATCGAGCCATTTGACTTTCCAATTAGAATTCAATTCTTGCAACTAAATGTCAGGTGTTTGTAGCTGTGCTCTATCCATAGAGATTTCTATGGCTTTATCAGAATATCTCTAGATTCTTGCAATAATATTGATTAGCATGGTTCTCAAAATCTAAATAGAAATCTTCTAGACAATCTATGAAGATACCAATCATAATGACATTGATATTTGTGTTTGCGGAGGACGATCGAGCAGTGGTTGCTTTCTCAGGTGATCTATCCTAACCATAGAACCACATAGCAAGAAGAACAATCCATTTATGATTTTTTATATTAAGATCGACATCTCATCTAAGGCAATTTATGATGCAAGTGGTCGACCAATTACACTTTTGACACGTCGTTCATGATAACAAAATGATTGTAATTGTAAAGTTCATTTTCTGCATTTTATCTTGTCTTCTTCAGTGGGGAATACATTTGTTTGGAAGAATCCGATGGAAAGTTCGGCTAATATTTATGGAATTGAAATTAAATATGCAATTCGCAAGCAGCTTTAAATTTCGTCATATATTGTTTGTTTGATTATTCAGTACTAGCTAATATTTTATCAGCTTTGTTCAAATTTTGCAAACAGGGCACAGAGAGGTTGTAGAGGCCCCTGGGGTCAAAAAATGAGCCACCTGCGAGCGAAGCGAGCAGAAGAATTTGCAATAAAATTACGTAATAAGTAATGGCAATAAAATTACATATCCAAAAAATTTTCTTAATGCCTTGCGATAAAATTGCGATCGTTGAATATTATAAGTCAGGTGATCTGCAAAATCACCTCCCCCAATGATGCCTAAAAAAGCATTCGGTGTTGAAATTTGCCCCTACCATTACAAAAATACAAAATTTTTGATATATGTTTTGACATAGCTACCATTAAATGCAACGCATGAAAATATTGATTTGTGAGTCGCCCCCTCGGAAATTATGTTCAGTTGTTAAATTGTTTCCGGGTCTATTCTTAGTTACGCCTTATTTTTAAGTCATTTAATTTCAATCAGTTTGCTAAAATGTTTTATGAAACAGAAGAATTCAGACGTTTCTCGAATCTCGAGAAGACCTGCCATTCATTGTCGCGTCGCTACTCGATGTAAAAACAAAGATTGAATTTTAAAGCACTATAATGCGGTTGACCACTTGAAAAATATGATTAATCAATAATAAACTCAATAATTTTAACGAAATTCCTCTTAGCGCAACGCTTTTCCAAGTAACGATCTAAAGGTCCGAATAATTGGCATTTAACAACGGTTGGCATAACAAGCTTTTAGGGGTTTTACAATATAGCATGGTCGCAAAGGTTTGAAAAGATCTTCGAGATGTCATTAATTTCTCATTCCATTTATTTTACGCTTGTGAAACCTTTCTAGAATTTTATATCCACGAATACGAGATCAATAATAGGTACCTCAAAGAACTTATTGTACGATTTAATACTGCACTCTAATAAATAGGAATTTGTTTGTTATGAATAGGAAATTTTCTCAAAGACAACCTTCTTCACAGTTTCTCTGTTGATTTAGCTGAGAGAAGAGCCAAACTGTAAAAATGATAGCATATCAACGATCTATCTATCTATCTAAGTACCATGTCCCTTGTGGACGTAGGCGACCATGGATTTCCACAACTTTCTGTCCTTACAGGTTCTTATCAGACTCTGGACCTTATACCTTCCTTGCTGTTCCTCGGGAACTTGATCTTGCATCCACTTGCTGAGACTTGTCAGGTAGTTCAGCCGAGGTCTTTCCCTTCCTCTCTTTCCTTCTATCTTGCCTGTGATAATAATCTCTTCTAAACCCTCTTTTCTCATGATATGCCCAATGAATTCGGCCTGTCTCTTTCTAATCATTTTATTTAGCTTTCTTTCTTCTCCGGCTCTTTTCAATACTTCTTCATTTGATATATGGTCCACCCATGATATTCTCAACATCCTTCTGAGGAACCACATCTCAACGGCTTCGATCCTGCTCTCCATACCGGCTGAAATTGTCCAGCATTCGCTGCCATATGTTAAGATGGAATAAACATAGCAGCGTAGAATCCTTTTCCCAGTTCCCAACGACATTTTTCTATCTTTCAACACTCTCTTTAACTTCTGAAAAGCTTGCTTAGACATCCCAATTCTGCGCTTGATCTCGGAGTCGCATTTTCCATCGTCTGTTATTAGGATGTTGTTATTAGTAAAATTTCTTCTGATAGTTTGAGAAAATCAATAGTTCCCGGTAGAAGCTACCGACACCAAACTGTCCCTTCTAAATTCCTTGAAGTGCGAGATTTCTCTCTAATTTCGAGAAGGGATTAATTTGACGGCATTGAACTTCTGAAAATAAAATTAACAACATTGCTCAAATGAAAATCTTAAGCTGAATTCTAAAACAATTTCCAGGAAATGAAAGGCCACTTGTCTCGTTTCTCCTTTGTGTTCTATCATTTTCTACTTGTTTTGTTTTGGTTTTTCTACTTCCTACCAGATTTTCGTCGAAAGTACTTCCATGGAAGAGGAAAAATAGGGCAAAAATGACTAAGTAATAACGTTTTTATCAATAGTGCACTTTTTAGATTGATCAATATAATGGGCGACTCTGGCTGGTTGAAGAAGTTGTCCGTTTTTCTTCTTCTTTACAAAGGTTTGTACATAAGTCATGTTGGCTCTCTGATGATATCTCAAGTAGTTTGACCTTATTTGTCTCTTTTCAATATCAAACTATTTCCTATTTTAAAAATTGCTTTTACAATTCGGTTTTATCTATGTTCTGTTATCATAAATTTACATTTTTCGTCATTTAGTAACAAAGAATAATCCTTGAAGCATTTTTAGAGTTGCTGTTTCTGTTTCTAATTTATGTATAATATCATCAACATAATTACTTAAAGTCAAAATTTTATGATAATCTGCATAATTACAGAGGTTTTCTGTAGTTGCGAACTAGAAAAAATCGTATTGAAAAATGTTGAATAATAGGAGGTCAAGTAATGAACCCTGTGGGACTCCTAGCAAAATGTTGTTCTAATTTCTTGTTTGAAATTAATGTTTACTCTTTGAGTTTCTTCCTTTAGATCCAGAAAGAGACGAGCTGACTGTCGACTTGACGCAAGTCATATCCAGCCAAAGCTGACTGCAGATGAAATTGTAGGACACAGTGGGCACTAGAACACGGGTGAAGGTTAACACTGGGATAAACGCGAATACCTTTCCCGGAAAGAAAACCAGAGAAGACAGGGCTTTAATCGTTGCAGAAATCGAAGGACAGTTCACTCTTGCAAGTGGCATGCGAGATTTTTGCAAAAACGAAAGGATTTCCAGGTATTTTTTAGATAAAACAATAGAATCTCCACAAAATTTGTGTGAGATTTTTTGTGAGTGATTTGCCCCTCGACAAAACTAAGCCAGATAATAGCAAGTAAAGCAGTATAGTGAGGTAAGAAAGTCTATACTTCTGCAAGGTAACAGCACTGCAAGCAAGCGCTACGAATATCAAATGGAACAACTATGTGATGGCTGAAAATATAGCTACACAAAAGTTAAGTTATAGATAGACAAAGTAGAGTTTATTTGTAAGTGGTGGTTTCGTTGGGACGGTAACTGTTGCCCATATGCAATTCAACAAATCGGCTGCAGTAAGGCTTTATATTGTCATCTTCCAATCAGGCGTGTTGGCTTTCGTTTTTTGAAGAGGGCAGCAGCTATAAGTATGCTTGCAAGAGCACCAACCAACACCTCTAACAACTGATAAGATTTTTCTGTAGAAAAGATCAATTTCACCATTTGCAGGCACAACATTTATCCTTGTCTTATAACGGTTATCGACACCTCTTTAACCAAAGTCCTTGCTGGAGTTGGAGGAAGGCGGGGAGGGGGGGGGTTGGGGTTGTAGTTCTCTTTCTTTTTTGCTGAAGTATGATATTGATGTTGCAGCATCAACGAAAATGGTAGAAAAACTATCATAAAAATTGTCAATTTATCTAAAACCACCTCCCCTCGCCTCAAAATGTGTCCCGGCATCCAGAAATTATTTTACTCTTGTCAAATCTTTCTAGAATTTTATTCCACGAACACGAAATCAATGATAGGTACCTCAAAGAATTTGCCGTACGATTTAAGACTGCACGCGAATAAGCCGTCTTGGTATGATTAGAAAATTTTCTCAAAAACAACCTTCTTCTCAATTTCTCTGTTGATTTAGCTGCGAGAAGAACCAAATCGTGAGGATTATAGCAAAATTTCTTTTGATCTTTTGAGAAAATTCCTTGAAATGCGAGATTTCTCTCAAATTTCTAGAAGGAATAAATTTGACGGCATTGAACCTCTGAAAATCACATTAATAACATTGCTAAAGCAAAGAAAGTAGTGTGCCATTCAGCGCATGAAAGTTTAAAAAATTTTAAGCTGAGTTCAGTTTTCAGGAAACAATTTCCAGGAATTGAAAGCCAACTTGTCTCGTTTCTTCGTTGTGAAGGTTCATCTTCTGCTTGTTTGGGTCTGTACTTCGTACCAGATTTTCGTCTACTGTTCGTCAATGAATAAAGAAAAGGAGGGCAAGGATTTTTAGTGACCAAGTATAAAAGTTTTCATCAACAGTGCTCTTTTAAAATTTATCAATTATATTGGGCGACTCTGGCTAGCGTTCTAGAAGATGTTTTCTGTATTATTGCTTCTTTACATAGGTTTGTTCTTCAAAATCAATTTGGCTGTCTGATGTTATTTTAAGCAGTTTGACCTACTTCGTCTCTCCAATGGTGGTATTTCCTCTTTTAGCATTTGCTTCTTCATTTCGGTTGTATTTATGTTCTTTTATCATAAATTTACATTTGTCTTCGTTCAGTAACAATGAATTTTCCTTGAACCATTTACTTAAGGCTTCTACTTCTCTTTTGACATACATGATATATCATCAACATAATTATCTACAGTCCACATTGCATTATCATCTGCAAAATTACAGAAGTAAAATAAACGTTTAAAATAATATTCAATAATAATAGGTCAATAACTGATCCCTGCTGGACTCCTTGTGAAATACTTTCCTGTTTGCTTGTCCGAAAATTAATTTTAATTCTTTGAGTTCTGTCCTTTAGATCCAGAAAGAGACGAGAGACGTTCTGCTTTCGTTGTTTGCAAGAACACCAGCACCTCTAATAATTGAGGAGATTTTTTGCAGAAAATCTCCATCGCATGCACAAGCTTTATCCTTATCTTGCAACGACTGCGGACACCTCTTTAACCAAAGTCCTTGCTCAGAAACTTACAATTATCAGTTAATGTTGTTTCTAGATGTGTTGGAAATTTCGTTCCATCGGCCAACTGAAAAGCTCTAGCAATTCACAATAACTTTAACTGCTGAATACTCAGAAAAACTTTAGCAAAACGCATAACCCGACTTGTATAGATATCTTGTCATAAACTTACAGAAATTTATAAAATTGCCGCTGAATCCCAGCAGTAGGCGCCAATTTAGACCAAATTATGACGCGCTTTGAGCTGAGCAATGAATTCAAACTAGTTTACAACATGACAAGCATGAAAATGTTAATAAAATGGATGTTATAGGTGAGTACAAAAACCAGGTAATATTAAACACGGCATTAACTTTCAGTTGACGGCACGCTTAATTAAAACGTGTGTTGATATATGATTAAAACAAGTCATCCAAATTGCCCTTTAACTTTGATTGTTCAGTAAATAGTAGATCACATAAAAGGGTTCTTAATCTATAATTAGTCATTTTTGACAATATTATCTTGCTGTGATATGCACACATGAACAGATGTTTTTGCAGACAGATGGTAAAACATCCAAAGAGAGCCAGATGAATTTCACCTTTGCATGGCAATCAATTAGAAATGGACTACAACATTGACAGCATTCGTCATCAATCAAGATTCACTTCTCTGAAATTCGAAGGTTTAGATATTCTTAAAGGGAAAAGAAAGTAATTGAACGTGAGCTACTTCGAGAAAAGGCATCTTTTATTAGCAGATACCTTCTGATAACGAGAAAAGAATTTTGTCCTAATTTCACTTGTCGTATCAGAGCTTTTTTCAACAAGGAATAGCTAATAGCAAAGCAAGTGAAGTACTTCCATTTTGAATAGCATTCGAAGGATCTTTCAACACAATATTGAGAATGGAGGTAACACATACTTTTGCGTTCCTGGCAATAGGTGTGGCTGGCATCGTCTTAAATGTCCTGGAGATGATCTTGATTTTGAAAGGAGGACAATACAGAGTACCATTTCAAATGTCTGTGCTCAGTCTTGCAATGACCGATTTGCTGGCATCACTGTCACTTGCAATCAGCAATGCTTTGGTCTTGGTACTGAAGTTAGATCCACCATATCCTGAAATTTTGACTGAGGTTCACAGATTGTCTGTCGTCTTTAGCACAATATCAAGCCAACTTTACGTAATATTTATAGCCATACAGCGACTGATTGCAGTACTGCTCCCGTTCAGCTGTAAGCGTATAGTGACGTCATTTCGATGCAGTGTATTTCTAGCGTTGATTTGGATCATATCATTGACTGTTACTGGTTTAATACAAAACATGGCCGATTACATACATGCATTGACTGTAGCCACTGGTGTTGTAATTGCCTTTCTGTATGCCTTGATAGTGTATCTGGTCCGAAATCGTCCCATTACTGGAAGTTCAAACTCAGGTTCAGAAGTTACTTTATACTCAGGAATTCTTTTTCTTCTTTATGTCGCTTGCTATTTTCCATTTGTTTGCAGCGCGATCATCTATGGTAAAGACAAGGGATTTGACGGTCCATGGATAACAGTGTTTTATTTGTACTGGCTAAATATAGTTACAAACCCTAGCGTTTATTTCCTGTTTAAAGTGTTTAAAGGTGGTGTTCGAAGGTGCTTTAAGAGCCGAACAACCACAGTTACTATACAAGACGCCACGATAAACTGAATAAGCAGCTCAGTAAAGTATGTTCTTGTAAGTTTGTGGTACATGACTGAGCGCTTTAGAACCTTATAAAAAGAGCATCGTCATTGCTTCTTGCTCCTACAATCACTGCCAAAATTACTTGGAACACCTAACACTTTCCGCTGTGCTTTTCTATTTTTCATTTGTTTTCCTGAATACAACTACTTCCGTCCCCCTTTCCCCCAAAAACAATGTTTAAAGTATAGAAATATATCAAACAAGCCACAAGATAAATCATACTCCATAATCCTTTTCTTTCTTCTATAGTATATCAACATTGTTCCGAAATGATAATGGGGGGGGGGGGGGGGGTGGCTGAATTTGCATTTGAAAACTACATTAGTGTTCCAATACTTTTGGCAATGATTGTAAAAAAATATTTGCTAATTGACTTTCTCTTCATTTGAGAAACGTTTGTTAAGAAGTTTGTGCTAAGCATTTCTTCCCATTGGTTGTTTCGTATTTAGGGAGATTTTAGTACCCACGTCTTTAAATAAAACTAAGCCTAGCTCAAGTAATAAAGATAAACGCGTGCAGATACAGAGTCGTCCAATAAAGAGTAAAAGGTGCAGATATGATCCTTGCAGGACGTCGCACATCAGTCTGATTGTTTTTTGATGAAGGACTGTAACAGATACTGCAGGTTATTCTAATTGGCACACAGCTTCTACTTTTTGGCTTTAATTTTATATTTCACCGTTTTGAAAGCTTTGTTAAAGGCTGTGTGTGTTTGTCAAAGTGTCATAATTCCAGGGGGTGCAAGTCGGTTTACGCCAATCAACTCACGAAACCGCTGTATTCATGTCAGTAAAATCAATAGCTTTAATGATCGTGCGTGAAACGTGAATCTGCATTTGGTACTGGCAACCTCCGGCCCGAAGGCCAAGTTCAGCCTGTCGCCGTCTATAACCAGGTGGTAGATCGTATCACTTGGCAAGCTTTTTTGCTAGACGAACCACTAGAAGGCAGACTGACACTGAAATTTGTGAATAGCTTTTCAGGTGATTTATATCCAGGGGCGAAACTACCGGGGGGTGTGGGGGTGTGACACCCCCCCAATCCAAAAAATAGTCGATTTCGCAGGGCAATCGAAGATTTCGCAGGGCGCCAAGAAGAGCTTTGTTGCCACGCAGAAATGCCACCTATGAAGTTCGTAAAGGGCCGTTCACGAATTTTGAAATGGAAATATTATATTTGTTATAAACCTCCCTTCCTGACATTGCATTTTAGAGAACGGAACAGGTATGTCAGGAAGAGCTCCGTTATTAGCAAAGCGAAAGCATTCCTTACCGAAAGTCATAGCCAATGGATGCAATGATTGATGCATATGTTTATGAGGGCAAGATTGAGTCCATATAAATTAATTTAAGTTGTAAATTATTTTCATGACAAGCACGGCGTCACTGGGGAGGAATAAGGGGATGAAGTCCCTCACTTTGGTCAAGATAGGATTTTTTTATCATTTTTTCTATTACTTTTTAACAGTGCATGAACTAAAAAACATAAAAAATCGTTAAGATACCGATTTTGTTTCATCGAATTGCTAACTTTTTCACGTAAATTTTTATTATTTTTCTTTTATTTGCATTAATTCAGTAAATCATTTTCTGTATCATTGCAATGTTTTAATTTTGGATGTGTAAACATGGCCTTCTTGACACAAGAAACTGCACATTTCTGTTCAGGAAAAAAAAATTCTCCCAATAAAACAACATCTTCCTCTGTCATTCACAACTACGTGCAATCTGAAACGAAAGGTTGCCGTTTCTTTCCTTCCCCAACGTCTAACACTAGAGTTTTAGCATGACATCCCCTACCTATTTTTCCCAATCAACAATAATATTTTCAATAAACAATCAGTTCTTTTAGCACAATAGTATTTTGCTAAATTTTTGTCTGAAAGATGCTTTTCAGCCCTTTTACAAGGTATAATTTCAAAAAAAAACTTCACGTCGGACCCAACCATGGTGGGTCCTCCTACCTCACTAAACTCGACTTTTAGCCCCACTGGGCTAAATTTCGTTGCGCTGTCTACATCATGTACCCCCCCCCCCCAATTAGCTCTTTATTAGCTTAATTTTGCAAACCAACACTAAATGAAGTGAATATAAAAAACAATTTATGCTCACGTAGAAAAATAGAAATTTCATAGGCAATGAAATTCCAAGTTTGTTTCTATTGCTTAGAAGTTTGTCCTTGGTAAAGACCAGTGTACACTGGTAAAGCTTTCACTAGTAACCTATAGACAAACCGTTGCTACTAGGTCTGCAGGGCACCACTCAGTTTTGCAGGGCAGAAACCCTTTTCACCCCCCCAAAACTATTGGCCAAGTTACGCCCCTGTTTATATCTTAGCAACAGAGCACTTATTGTTGAAACTCTGCGGCTTTTTAATGCAGTCCAGGAGGTGTTCTTCTTAAATTTAGGATGTTAGCTCTTACGATATGCAAGTTCTTACATTTATCTTGGAAGTACAGTCGAGACAATTTTTCCACCAGATGCTCAGGAATAATCGTAGTTGCAGTACATGGTGAAACATTAATGACAAACATTAATAACATGAACTCTAGTTTAAAACACAATACTCAGACATTAAGTTAAGATTATGTAACAATATGCACAGACAAATTTTTTATTAATGCATGGAATGTGTGATGATACTATTTTCTTTATTTAGACTTTATATATTCCTATTTTAAAGCCGATTGTAAATCTAAATACCTGTGTGAAATCTTTAGATGATTATTAAAAAAATTGTCGAGATCAAGTAGCAGAAGGAGACAGCCAAATTCGGCAATAGTTTATTTGTGTGTAATTAGTTTAAGATATGTAGTTTCCATTTTTGTTGTATTCAGTCATTGATGTTAAGTTTACAAATGATTGAGTTTACTAGAAGCCTGTCAACGTTGTATGACGACTGTCAGCAATTCTAGGCCGTTAGTAGGAGTGTTATGACTTTTTCATAGTTCAGCAACTCAAAGCTGCTGATTTGAACTCACGCATAGATTATGCTCGAAGTTTGAAGTAACCATAGTAAAGGGAAATACCAATGCCAAACCTGCATTTTCAGACAAAGTTTTTGGAGACTTTTCAAGTAAGTTTATGCTTGCTCCTTCCTTCAAGAAAAGCTTCTCCCCTCCCCCCAATTCAATGTTGAATGCAAGTTTTTAAAGCATATTTAACAGAATTATCCAAAATTGATTCGGGGAAAAGAGGAGATTCGAGTTTGCAGAGGCAATGTAAAGTTAGTAGGAAGTTGCAAAAATTGCATTTTGTCTCAACAATTTTGTCCAGGATTGCAGAAATAGTCTCCTGCAGCAAAAAAAGAATTGAATTTTTGTTTTTCGTTTGACATGGCTCATTAATTTTGGCCACCTGTGTATAAAGAACAATGTTCCAGCTGTTGTGGTGTTTCAAGTAAAGCAATTAAGCAAACATTTTGAAAGTCCTCTTTGCTCAATTAATAGTGGGAATCTTCAATTGATTTTGAAAATTTAAAGTGAGGAGCAGAATGTTCCATTCAAAAAATCCCGGGGGTGGTAACTTCAATAGGCAGAGGAAGGAGGTGTGCCATTTTGAAATATGGAAAAGTAGACTAAAATTTACAAATTCTCCAAAAACCCAACCCAAAAATTTTTTTAATATAAAATGCATACCCCTAAATTTAATGCAAATTTGCAAATTTCCAACAGCTCGATTAAGTAAATTAAAACATATTACCTTTCTTCTTTTATACAATATTGAAACTTAGGTACTAAACAGCCTTTCACAAGCACTGTTATGCCATTAAATTATATATATACATGAAACGAAACCTCGAGTGCTTTCACAAGCCACTCGGGTTGAATACCATCAGTCCTTTCTTGGAGAGAGACTTGTAGCAAGTCCAGCCCTTTCTTAGCCTTTCAATCCATGACCGTTCTGTGTGTGTGTGTGTGTGCGAGTGAGTGTCTACAAGTTTGATAGCAGTGGACTTTCGCAAGCACCACGCTTCTCTCTAACTAACTCTGTTTCTCCTTACTCTACTTTATATAACAGCATTACAATATAGCAAACTAACATCAATAATTGCAGGTGTTATTGTCGGTATCTATCGTGCAATACGTAAATGAACTAGTAGGAGGTGTTAGATATATTAGGATACGCGGGAGAACTTTGTAGGTTAAAGGGCATGTAAAATATTACGTTACCGGAAAACATGAAAAACTAACGCGCGACAAGCTAATATTTCCTAACTAAGAGAAGCTTAAACAAATATAACCATTAACGCAATACTGACCTAAAATAAAATAAGTACCTATATTACAAATAAGTGGGGGGCTATGGTCCCCAGCCCCATTCTCCGCGGTGCCTGCAACAGACCTGCTTGCATGTATAGTGAAACAAATAGGACTCAAACATCTGCAAAGGGAGAAGGGGTTTTCACTGCTCCTTCAGTATCTGATCTGCGACCCTCCAATGCCCCTTTTAGCTGTTGGCCAACTAGCCAACCATCAAGCTGTGAAGGAGCCTTATACTCATTTTCGCAAAAGGGGCAGTGGTGAAACGATTCGTCTAAAATGGCTGCACAGCTCGCATTTGGTGGGTATTATTCTCAGTTTTAGCCAAGTGTCACTTTTTTCTTTTAACATCTCAGGGAAATGAGTGAAGAGTTCGATTTATTCAAGTAATTATTTGCTATTTTTCAGGCACTGTGCCCCCCTTCTATCGTGAATTATTTGATACGATATGCGGAGGGCAGGAGAAGATCGACTTCGAAACTTTCCAGACTCTGTTAGGAAAATCGGGCCTAGCCAGACAGAATCTTAGTACGGTGAGACAGCAGCTATTTGATTTTCAAAATATCGCCATCTTCTTTTTAACTTTAATCTAATGTGTCTTTAAAAAAGTCATGCTACTTGCGGGAATCATCAACTTGCAGTTACTCGACATCATCTCTTTAGAATATAAACACATGCTCTGTACTTCCTTCAAAATTATTTTGTGGTTAAGACACCTTCCAATAGAATCCTGGTTCATTTTTTATTTTGACTGATTTTAAATTGGTGTCACCAGCTATTTTTGATTTGTTTGTAATTGCTAGATAATAGCATATTACTATAATTTCATTTGCATTTCATTCCTATTATCAATTAGTCCTAAATACAATTTAACATTACAGAACACTTAAATATTACAACATTAATAACTAAAATACATTAACAATAAGGAGTAAATAAATCAATCTGCATCTAAATAAATTATATGTCTTTGCAAAGAATCACTTTTGTGCATTTGTGCCCAAAATGCCAAGAAGAACTGCTAATACATGTAAATTTTTCTTTTTTATATATGTTTATATGCCTTGAAACTTCTTTCAAATAGCAAAACTATAATTCTGTGATGCTGTTTTGTAATTGTCTTATACTATAAATAACTTTGAGAATGAAAAAATACTTCTTTATCTGAAAAAAATATTTAAAAAAAATACTTCTTTATCTGCAGATTTGGGAGCTAACTGATCCCCAGAAGAATGGATATTTGACAAGAGATGGCTTGTACAAGGCATTTGCATTGATTGCACTTTCACAGCAAGGAAAAACTGTGTCAGAAAAGTCCCTTGAACTGCTCATCGACTCAGGTTAGGGATTTTTCATTTCATTTCCATTTATAGATATTCAGAAAAAACACTATCGCTTAAACGTTTCAACCAAAGTCTTCACCAGTAATACTTAACAAATAAAATGGAGCTAACAAAATCAATACAATAGAATTAATACAATAGAGTTGGTACAATAAAGTGAATACAATGAGGAGGTTAAAGGAAAATTGCCTTTTGTAGTTACTGTTAAAAGTGTAACTCAATGGGAGGGTTTGAAGAAAGCACAGGAGAAGGTGCTGCTAAAGTAGGCAGCAATGCAAGTCGCAGCTTTGTCTGTATGGCCTAATTGGCTGAAATGCTCAATGTAACATTCTATGATTGTTTTTCAATTTTTCAAATGCCTTAACTGTATCGTGATATCAAATAGTAAAGGCGGGTTGAAAGTCGCACTTGTGCGGATTATATGCCATTTTAACCGGGCGTGAAGGGTTTTGAGAAACTGATAACTTACCTGGCAGTCAAAAAATCTGGAGATACAAAATAGGCTCTTAGCAAGAAAAAACCGCTACTGTGTAGACAAAAGGAGTTCGTTTTCACATAAGGACTCCATTGGTAACATTCTCAATAGGCAAGCAGCACTGATTGGTCAACCTATACAGTCATGTGCTTGTGTTTTCTAATTGGCCTATTTCGATCCACAACTGGGTATATATATTTCTTAGCGTAGAGTTTTCGATCTATGTTCTGACGTTTTAAACTCTGAAGAGTGTCAGACGAAAAGCTCTAGTTTACTAAATGTTTGCTTTTTTCAAAGCCATTTACAGGCTCTTAGCTCTTAGTCAAAGAATTTGATTTCTTAGTCAAAGAATTTGAGTTGCTTTTTAGATGTCTTAGTAATATTAACTTGCGTATTATCTTTTGCAAACAGTTTTGAAGTGGAAGGGGGGAAGTGGTCTTTTTGTAAGAGGAGGTTGTTCCGTAGTGCCTCAACCTCTGTTAAAATATGATAATCAAGTTCAGTGAAATTATTTTTCAGTCACACTCGCAGCTACCATGATCCAACATTTATTCTTGAATTCTTATTTCTGCACCCAAAGCAGGTTGCAGGATTGCTTTTACCGCTGTCTCGACTGGATTTCGCTTGACTTTTGGCTATTGCTTCAATTCTCCCTCGCCTCTGTTGCAATTTTATTTGTAGTTATAGAAATAAAAACTTTGGGGAAACGGCATCAGTTTTTCAAACAAACTTGACTCCTTTTTTCATTAGCTTAGAAGTTCTTTCAATGTTTCAAAGCATGCTGGCTCAAGAATATAATGGCATAAAAATAAATTTTATATGGATAATAGCAACTTAGCAGACCTGCAGCTAGGATTTCTTAGCTTCTTTATACTTATGAATGAAATGCCTGACATGTTTTTGTCTTTTTATCTAGCAGTAATCTTGTTTTCTTCAACTCCCCTAACTCTAGGTCTGTGACCTTAACCACTGAGTTTTCCTCACACTAAAAGAATAAGATAATCTTATTATTTAATTTCTGTATGATTTTTCTTTTATTTTCTGTCTTTAATTTTGCTTTATTATTTATGATAATTGATGTTAAATATCTTGTTTTTCAGATCTTCCAAAGCCAAATCTTGGGGATTTAGCCGAACTTAAATCTTTGAAAATCAAATTGAAAAGGACGAAAAACCCAAATGTTCTTGGTTTTTCATATCCTGAGCTCTTAGAGCTGGACAGAATAGAGGTAGAGCTTGAGCCAGACAAAAAAGGATTGATCTTAAAGCACAGAGAGTACACAGTGTCAAGTAGGGTAAGTCTGAGATTTCATAAGTAAAATTTTGTAGGAAGACTAAGGTTTCTTCTGTCTATTTTATAAATAACCTCCTTGTAGTAAGGGCTAGCTATGTCAATGCTAACAAAAAGAGATATTGACATATATATTTAGATGAAGTTTTGATTGGAGAGAAAAAATTGGTTTTGTGCGGGTACTTATTATCAGGAATTTAGTGAGGGCATATTTGTGGCATTTGAGTTTAATTTTTTTTTGATGAAATTAGGTTTTATTCTTGTCAAGATGAAAATTTCTAGATTAGAATGTCAACCACCTCAGCAATCATTTTGTGATCATGTTTTTCCAGTTGCACACACTGAAAGCAGAATCAATATATTGTTTATTAAACAACCAGCTGCTGAAGCAGAAAATATTTGGGCAGGATTGTTATTGATATGATAGTTGGTTTGTTAATAATTTACCAAAACAGGTTCTCTGTGTAAATAAACATGGCGTTGTTTGACAAATTGAATATTTTTATGCATATCTGTGCAAAGCTATGCACAATCATTCAACAGTTAAACTGCCACATGTTTGCAGTTACAGGTGGGAAGTAGCTGAGCAAGTTGCTTTTGATAGAATATTCCAATTTTGCTTTGTATTGATGTATCAAATGTAATGTATCAATGTTTTAAGATTTATTTAAGTGGCCGTGTAAATGCAGATCACAGCCTTAACAGACTTTGTTTTAGATGCTCAGTCAAAATGAAGATCATCCCTTTTATTTTAATTATTTGTCTATGTGTTATTTATATAACAGAATCTAAGAATTGTATTTGAAAAAAAAATTTGCCTGAGTAATGGTTCAAACAATGCCATTCTAAGACACTCTACCAGGCCCTCCTGGGAAAGCATGCGGTGGCACTCGTATGCATTGTTACATGCCACCCTGCACTGGGAAGTGTATTTTATGGCAGGCCTGTCTTATAATTATTTGTTTGTTTTTTACCATAGCACAGGAAACTGCTTAAGGTGACTGAATGGCTTTGAATCAAGTTATCTCTATCAGTTTTACCTGAAAAATCCTTCTATTTGCTTAAAATTTTTTCCAAAATGGATAAAAATTCTTCCGATTTCCCTATTGCTAGATTTATATGGATTATTGACCTTCATCCGTTGTTTTCGCTTTCAGCTTACTCAATAAATTGTTCCTAGTGTTGCCTTGAATTCACTAGCTTTATTAAGTTTCAAAACTCACCTTATTTAGTTCCCAAACTTTCTCGAAACTTTTTGAAACTTCCAAAACATTTAGAACTGGCAAGTAGTGACAATAGAGTTTTAAAGCGTGGCGCCATCAAAATATATTTGTAGAACTTTTAATTTTATGCACCACAAATTATCTTTGAATATGCAATATCATGTTACAAATTGGGAGAGCTATAGCCAATAAATGATATTAGGTTTCCTACATATTTCTGCTATCTTTGCATGGTTCATCAGATTTAGAACAGAAACAAAATTACTGTGATTTGATGGGGACAGAGCCTGTGCTCAAGTTGCCAAATCTCTATAATTGTTTAACACTTTTCACACAATTAGAGATCTTTCAGGTTATTTAACCAAAATTAGAAATGGTAAAATTCAGTTTACTGGCCTCAGTTTGCATAAACCTTGAAGCTCTGTTGAAAATGTAGTTGGCCCGCTTACTGACTGACAAGCCCATTTTCTAATTTTTATATCAGAAATATTCATCTCAATTTCTTACAAATTCCTTCTTTATTTGTTCTAATTTATGATCCTTTCTCTTTTCCTTCCAATAAGCCAAAATTCCTGAAGAAAGGAATAAATCCTTCCAAGTGAAAGCACTGTTGAATTGAGGGCTGTAAAGCTCTTCATCATTTCCTCTCTTCATCGAGGCTCACTCGGCAAAGCACATCTTTTTACTTTCTGATTAGAGATGGAATGTATTCTTTATGGCTATTACAACTCCCTCTTGACAGTAATCAGTAAAATTTACATTTATTTTAATCCGCCCTAATCCACCAAATTTTTCCAAGCACCTTTTCAGCTCTTTACTGAACACTAAGCACGCAACAAGATGGCTCCTGCAGACCAAGCTACATCGCTTGAGGAAGACTCAGGCACTGCGCACCAGTCTAAAAGTGGGTGGGGTAAAAATGGTGTGACCAAAATTTTTTGAAGCCACACACTTTAGAGTGCTGGAAAACGCCTGTATTAGTAAATACTTGCTTCTTTCCAATTTAAGCAATTAGATCCAGCGAAGAAAAAAAAGATCTGCTACTACTTAGGATCTGTTAGAGTAAACTTTTCGAAGTTGCATTAGAGTATACTTTCTAGAAATTTCCTACCTATTATTGCAAAGAAATGGGTGGGGCTATAGCCTTTGCTTGCCCAATGGCTGCGCAAGCCTGTGGAAGACTTTACTACATCAAAAGCAACAAAACTGTAGGAACTAACAGGAAGTTTATCTCACAGACCCAATCTGATGACCTTTAATCAACATTGATGGAAATGAGGACTGAATCGACCGCTTTTACTTGACCACTTCAAATTGACCACTACAGTCCTCCTATTTGTAAAACTTAGCTATAGAACTGGATGCAGATGTGCATGAGAATTGCAGCCAGAATCTGAGCTACAAAACAATTTGATAAGGATGAGTCCTTGGGACCAAACATTTAAACAGAACATGCAAAAAATGTCCAAGAGGAAATATTGAAAGTGCTTTTTCAATGTCATGGCAACTGTCCAGCAGGAAGTGTGCCCACAATAAACTCTAACCTTTGGGCATGCTTGCCAAAGGCCTAACAAGGGCTATTGTGGTCAAAGAGACTCTAATTAAACTTAAAACATACCTTGATAAATTTCCAATTTATGTCATGATCATTTTCTGGACACATCTTTCCGATAAAAATAAATGAAATACAATAGCCTGACACACACTAATTTTAAAGTTTCTTCTAGCTTACCTTGCTTTATATATTTTTGTTAAAGTTGTGGGAGAACTGAAGAAATGAGTTCAAAAATGAGGTTTTTATGGCTCCATATACTATGAACCTTTTGTAGAAATCATCACAGGCACTCCATCACACATCAAAAGCACTCCATCACACTCCTACCACAGTTTAGGACTTCAAAATGCCACATTTGTGCTAATTTTTTCCTAGGAAGGCCTGCTGTACTAAATTCTGGTGAATTCTCAAATCTCAGTCTTTAACAGGTGGACAATACTTCTTACTTCCAGTTCAATGTAAATTTCTTTTTTTATTTAGAAACACAATACCAGTGTTCAGCGGAGATACAATGACTTTGTCAGTTTTCATGAACTTTTGATGTCCAGGTTTTTGTACAGGCTTATACCAAAACTTCCACCAAAAAAGATTGGAGGTAAGTTACAAATTTGTTCTATAGCTGCTTGATTGAGACTCTTTCAAGATTTCTAAGTCTAATTCTAATTGTATTAGCACCTTGTGAATTTAATTTCTTTATTTCTTGTTAGCAATTCTTCTTGATTTTAAGTGCAGAACTTCAAGTGGCCACTAATTTTGATCCACACAATTTAACCTGGGTTTTATTAACGAGCATGACCTGCATTTTAGGCCTGCAATCAAGTTTACCCCTTAGGTTTAAATCTTGTGAAAATGAAACAAATTGTATCTTGAAAGCTGCATGTATCTCAAATGCATTGTGTCCCATGAGTCATAGTTGACAATAGGCTCTGCAGCATGCTTTTGATTGAGAAAACATTGATAATTAGCCTCAGGTTTCTGACTGGATAGAGACAATGAAAAATTTAAATGTCCATCAAAATATTGTGCCTTTAATATATGCTTTTGCTGAATAGAATAGGACAGGGAGCTGCTATTTTGAGTTTCATGCTTGACGTGATGTCTGATGATCAAACAAAGCCAAGGTGCAAAAATAGATCGATAAACTTCTAGCGTTTAAGATAATGAGTTGGTAAGTATGCTCAAGTGTATATTCATGACAACATTTTTACCTTTTTAATTTTTATACGTTGTTATGTTTAAAATGTGTTGCTTTTTCACAGCAAGTAAAGAATTCATTGAAGCAAGGCGAAGAGCCCTCAAGAGATTTATGATGCTGGTTGTGAGACACCCAGTCATGTCAAATGACCCAATTGTGACATACTTTATGACCTTCAAAGGATCTGTAGGTTGATTGTTTTGTTTATCTCCATTTTGCTGTGTTTGTATGGCATAGTTATGTGAAGAAAACCAAATGCAAACTTTATTAGAATTGGTTAAAAGATTGTAGCTTTGAAAGAAACTGAAAGCATTGTATGCATTGTTATTCCTCATAACATATAAGCCCTTTTATAAGGAGGTTTCCACAAGCACAGCACGCTTCCTACGCAGTCTTGCTTGGTGAAGGTGTCTTCTTTTTAAGTTTATATAGAAATATACAAATGCCTTCAAGGGCTTAAGAATTTATTAGAAAATGGATCTTATCATGAGCTCCTTATTTTTGATTTTCTTTTTGTATATAATTAACAACATTTTGTACAAAAGTGTTGATGAAGTAATGCTAAGGTTTGAGAAAACCCAGTCATGATTGTTGTGTCTTGTGAGTTAGGCACATTTGCAAAGAGCTGTGGGGTAAAGTAGGAAAATTGTATTGATAATTCTGTGTGTGTTACTACAATTCAGGGTTTCTTTTCATTAATTTGTGCTGTTTAGGGGTTTTATTTTTTTGTTTAACAGGATGTTGGACATAAAATAAAAGAACATTTTAAAGGTGCACCTGATGAATTCCTAACCAATAGTCTTGCCTCACAAGCAAAGGTAACCATAGCAAGTTTTGGGAGATTAATTTTGAAATTTTAATCAAAATTACAATTACTGCAGTTTGTCTCAACTATTAACATTGAAAATCACATGATATCTCTCATGATTCATAAAATAACTATCATCAATTGAGACAAGTATAATGACTCGCTAATAAAGAACCAAAGTTGACTTGCAATATTTGCTTCTTTGTCATCATAGGAACTCTGACTTGATGACCTAATTATGATGATGATTCTTATCAACAGCATCATAACTGTCACAGTTTAAGTTGAACTGTTTTTAATGAAAATAAAATGAAAAATGATTCTATGAAGCATGCAAAACATGATGTTTCTCTGTTGACGATCTGCAGCATAAATAATCATCATCTCCAATTTTCATCACCTTTCTGTATTCTTGTCAATTTTTGCTTTGCAACCATTTCTAGAAATTCCTGTTTTGCCAGTTTTGTCCAAAGTCAAAATTTTTTATGTAGGAATTGGTGCCTGCTGATACCCAAGTATGTTTGTCATCCAGCAGACAACAGATACAAAATATTCATGTCAGTGTGCAAAAAATGAAGGAAATGATGGACCGATTGTCTCTGAGATCATTAGGTGTGTAATAAAACTTGTAGACATAAAGCCCTCATGATGTGTGGCAATTGCAGTCCTTAGCTGTATTGAAGTTTAGTTTGTAAGTGGGCATTAACTTTTATATTCTGAGAACATTACAGCACCAGGGAACTCTCTTTTGTCCAGGCTCTTTCCCAAGTTTTCAAAAAGTTGTAATAAGGTGTGCTGTGTGCTATAATCTTTTCAGAACCCACGAAGCAAAGTGAATTTTTGTACATTAATGTTTTAGATATGATAAACAGGATTCTCTCAAACAATTTGAAGCTGAGACAAGCACCCTTATTGGTCTATAATTTTCTTTACTAGTTGCATCTCCTTTTTTTGAAAATAGGATGCACACTAGCCATTTTGTAAAAAAGGGAAACATTTCGTTAGAAAGAGAATGATTATGTATTTCAGCTAGTGGCTATTCTAACAGAAAATATATCCCCATTCAAAAAACTTTTGATTCATTCTTATTGACTAATTTGGTACTCCCCCTAGTTAGAGACTGTTTTATTATACACATTTTTCACTTTAGACCTCAGCATTATCAATTTTCTAATATATTTGAATAGTCAATACAAACTAATCCTATTCTCTGCTCAAATAAAATACAAGGTTTACCAATACACTCAGTTTTATGTTTTTGCTTATCTTCCTTTTGTCTTAAAAAAGTTCTACTTTTTACAGGAATGGGAGGGGATATGTACAGCTTCTCAAAGGAACTCGTGTAAGATGTCACTTTTTTATTATTTTCACTTTACTAAATGTCTCATATTACCAAATATCTATCTCTTTAGCATAGATTTGTGACATCGCATGGCTTATGAAAATATCATCTTTTAGCCACATAAAAACTTATGAACTTGTAAACTATGTTAATTGCCCATGGTCTATTTTAAATCATGTTCTGTTCTTAGAAGGCCAAAACAGCCGAGACCTATTTCTTTTTCTCATTTTGAAAATGTGTGGTTTTTAATAGTGGCATGTTCAGGGGTGGAAAATTTGGTCTCCTACACACCAAGGACGGACGACCAGTTTTATCTGCAGGAGACCGCTTATCGTTTCACAGGGTTACCATTGTGTGACCAAATTGTTACTGGAAATGTCCACCCCTGCCATCAGAGTTCTGTTCTGGGGCACCACAGGCCATATGCGGAAGACCACTGGTAGAGCTGCTGGTATCCCACTGGGGAACCACTTTCATATCATTTCCTCCTTGTCTTTCCCTGGCATTGGGAATGACCACACTAGATTCAGTATTCAGCTTGATCCCATATTTTTAGGTACCATTTTGTCATTATTCAAAAACATTGAATATTCTTATCTTCAGTTTTCTTTTACCTTTTGTGCCTCAGATGCCTAGCCAATGATCAGCATGGAGCAACAAGCTGGGCAACTGGTGGAAATGACACATGGGATAAACTGAAAAAAGGATTTCGATCATTGTCAAAACCTTTTGGATCCTTGGCAGAGAAAGGAGTAGTTTTTGTATGCACTTTTTTTTGTTAATTATGCCCCTTTCATTTTTATGGTGTGATGTTGAATACATGGATAGGAAAGCTAGGGCTGTCCAAACCTTCGGATATTCCTATTTGGTTATTCAGTTTAAAATTTAACGAATATTTGGTTATTCAGCTAATATGAGTGTGGTCAAATGGATGTGGTGGGGTCAGGGTCAAAAGCTGAGATTTGAAAATGTCTGTAATTTGATGAATATAACAAACAGCTAATCAGTTATAACTATTTCATAAGTCAGAACCTTTAATATTTTGTTTTCCTATTGACATTTCCTATGTTTCATGTTACTTCAAAGGATGTGCTGCAAAGCAAATTTCAAAGCGATTCTTTTGTCAAAAATAAAAGTTGCCCTCAATGGCCAAAAGGGTTAAAGTCAGTATAAAACACCTACCGAAACACCAAATTGCTTTCTGATCAGTCATTGTTATTCAGTTGACAATTACTTTTTGACCAGTAAACGCTATTTGATCAGTCACGGTTATTTTAACACCCATGTTATCCAATAGTGAGCTTGTTTGAACTATTTGTTTGTAACTAAGTAATTATACTATTC
Organism: Rhopilema esculentum; assembly: GCF_057945365.1. Taxonomy (NCBI): domain Eukaryota; kingdom Metazoa; phylum Cnidaria; class Scyphozoa; order Rhizostomeae; family Rhizostomatidae; genus Rhopilema; species Rhopilema esculentum. Next base: position 1,863,905 of record NC_142827.1, on the reverse strand, counting down.
AAACTATTTGCTTGCAACGAAATATTGGCCTTGGGCTTCATCTAACCAAATAGTGAAACAGGATATATTATTCTACCTTCAATGGACAGCCCTAGTGACAATCAATGTATGTATTTATTTTTATTGATCATAGCTATGAAATACCACACTGAAAAACTGTGTATATCAGGTCAATATTTATATCATTTATTCAAGCTGATGTTCCCAATATCTTTATTTTGATTTGTTTTAATGGTTGAAACAAAACAGCCAACAGCAATGAATATAAACTACCTGGGACTGTTATATGCTGACATTGAAAACAATTCCTGACAATGTTTCCTCATGGCTCTATCTTTTTTTTAATGACACCAAACCTACTGTTCTTTGCTGCAGTTTTTTTATGCATTTGCCACAGAACTTGTGTGATCATTTCATCTAATTGTCTTTTGCTTTCGATTTTCAGGGGGAGAAAGAAGAAGACCAAGTATCTGACTATTTAGCAACATTTTTAGACCTAACAACTGGTTATAAGGTATGGCTCTTACACCACATCTAGTACACTGTAGCATATCAGACGATAGTAATTTATGTAGGATTTTTAAGTGGTTTTAAACAGATAGTTAAAGCAATTCCAATTTCTGGTTCCAAATACAACAGAAACAAATTATCTTATACACAATTTCAGAGGTTATTAAAACCGGCTAGATAAGTTTAATATATGAAATTCATTTATTATAGTTGATTAAAATAAATAATTTAAAGGTTAACTTAATAATGTTTTAAATATCTAGGACCCCATACCCCATATGTTTCAAGATACAATTAACAACTTTCCAATGTCTCACACAATATCATAGTGGAGGTCCACCCCTATTTACTGCTTAACTGCTTTTTATCATACCCAGTACACTATAGCAGACAAAACTATAGTAATTTATGTAGGATTTTTTATGGTCTAGAAAAGGGGCAACGGCACTCTCCTTCTAAGAGTTTTAAATAGATAAGAATTTTCAAATGATTAGAGTAACACAATTGAATACCTTTAGAAAAGTAAAAATAGACTAATTAAGGGCTAACTCTATCTCATTCAACAAAAATTTATTGAAATCGCCCTGGAGGTTTCAAAATTTCCCTATTTTTGGGTTAGCCAGTCTATTGCTAATTTTCTTCAAAATTCAGGAGAAGCAACTTTTTCATGCAGCTTGCAAATGTTTGGTTGTTTACCTCCAATACTAAGAATCTGTCATAGGTTCTTCATGTTTCTTTCTATCAATGGTAATATTGAGTGCAAGCAAATATAAGTTTTGCTGATGAGATGGACCATTGTTCAAGTTCACAGAAAGGATCTGTCAAAGTGCCTAGACATATCATATTATAGTGGTGCATTGTTGACTGCCTAGCTTCCTTTAAGTTAACAGCAAAGAAACACATTAGTATTGTTTTTCAAAATAATGCCATTATTGAGTTAAAAGATCCTATGCTTTTTAGCAGAAATTTAGTTTATGTTGATAACACCATATATTGCAATTCATTTATGGTCCAAATATAATGAGTTTCCTTTCAGCAAAATGGAACAATTCAAAAATATTTTTAGATGGCTGGTTGGATTTGTCTCACAATACATTTTACTTGGGTGCATAAATTTTTAACATTTTCATTTAAGAACTCATGAAGTTTTTCATTTTATATAACTCTTACTGCAGTAAATGCAAAAAAATTAAAAAAATCTCTAAATTTCTAGGAGTTGCTGGAAAGGCACGAAAAAGGAGTCTTGCGTGACCACCAACTTGCACTACATCGGATGCAGCAATATAAGCAAAAAAGAATGTCAGCAACTGTTAAAGGAATGGAAGATGCTGCAGACCAGCTAGAACACCGAATTGTAGAACAGGAGGATGCAATTCACACAATGGAAAACAGAAATTATTTCTCACTTTATTGTTTGCAAATGGAGACACAGCTAATTCATGCCAATATGGAAATGCTAGCTAACATGTTAAGGAATTTAACTGACCTTCAAATAAAAAAGCATAATGAGGTATTATTCTTCCGTTGATTAATTTTCTTGATAGAGCATGAAGTCTAATAATTCCTAGTAATTTTTAGGCTGCTTCTAATAGTATAATAATGTGTTTCTAGTGATGCTCAGTTCAAGAAATGATTAATTTACATCAAAAAGCTATACATTCCATTTAAAATGTACTTGGAGATAAGCAGTACAAGTGTTTAAAACTAACTTAGCTTTTTTCTAGAGTGGCATTATAATTGAAGGATACTAAAAAACTAGTATATTGATTTATATCTATATTTGCTTATAGATGAATCACAACATGTCACCTGAAACACAAATTAATAGCCTGGTATTGTAGCAATCCTGGTTCTTAATGTTAAATTGTTCATTTTTACTCTAGTTATCACTGATTTGGCAAGAAATGAAAACAACAGTTGACTCAACTTTGCCTGCAGAGTTGTCTCCCAGTGGCACACCAATCCGAGCTGGGTCACCACCATTCTAGTTTGCTGTTTGAGTATCAAGTTAATTTCATGCAAACAATGGGTAATCAGCTTTATACCACCTATGTATATATATGTAACTCTTGAATTTTACCTCACATTATCTATTTTTATAGAATTTATTGGCAGTGATCATAATGCAAATATGAAACATTGTCACTTTTGATGGGACTACAATTTTACCTTGAAATAACCCATTCCCACCATGATGCATTCAAGGTTGTGTTTTGATGAATAAGCATGCTTTTTTCTGTATGTATGCTGCTGCAGTATCCACATTTGGTTCTGAACCAATTATCCAGGTTCTGCAGAGATCTGTAACATGGCCCTGTGTATCTGTTTATCAAAGACTTTACCAAAGAATTAGTTGTCTTTGGGGAGCTCACATCTAATTATTTTCTTTTTCAAGACCTCCTCCTTCTTCTTTTTCTTCTTCTTCTTCTTTGCTTTATTCCAAGCTGGGGTTGGCAATTCTTGTACCTCACCTCCAAAAGGTCTATCTCAAGCATCTTCTATTCTGATGTTTTTTTTCTCACATCTTCTTCAAACACTCTCCATCTCAATCTTTATCTTCCTACAGATCTTTTATTTTCCACTGGTAGTTCCCATGCTCTTTTCAAAACCAATGTTTTCTAATTTGCATTTTCCCTCAAGATTCCCTCTGCCATTTTGTAGCTGCAAGAAAGAAGTTATCCAACCAGCCTCCAGCATTTTGCATCTCCATTTGTCTCAGTTTCTCCTATAGCTAGTACAGTGACTTGTATAAAGAGCTGTTTATTTGACATTCATGAAAGAAAATTTGTTATAAAAGAAATTCTGTAATGAGGAAAAGTATTAAAACAATCAATAATGAAGACACCCAACTAAACAATCTTGAAAGTTAAGTCAGTATCTAGAGCATCATATTCAAACTGAATACTCACTCTTTCTGGTCTCCAAATTTGCCAACACAGCAATCCTTTTTGTTCTCTTCACCCTGAGAAAAGCTATTTTTCAAAAGGCAGATAATTGGCATTACCCAATCAATAAATTCCTGTGACTGGATACTTTAAGTGTTCCTGCCTCAACTATGATAGTCTGGTACTATTATGTTATTGGAAAATCAGGATTTTTCAAAGGAATAACCTTTCATAGCTTACCTCCCCTCCCTTCTTTGCAATTGTGAAACAATCTTGTCAACTATGAAATGACAGTTAAAAAACTAAGGTGAGTTTTCTATCAAAATATTTTGTTTTTGCCTTTGAAGATCACTGAAATATTATTATGCCTTATTTTGTGGTTAATTGCCATCCTTATCTATCATCAGAAGTAAACTACACAAAGGTTTAACAAGTTAGAATACTTCAAAAATTAATGTGATTATTGATGCTCAGTACAAGAGTTTCTGGTCAATCTCTATTTTGAGATTTATTGTCAATAGTATTTGATTTTGATCTAGAAATACTCAAGTTTGTTTGTCAAGCAAATATATTTTTGGTATTGTTTAATGCATTTTGACACATAATAATATAATAAGTCTTATGTTTTATTAGATTATGTTGTATAAAGAGCAACTAATGAATTGATCACTGCTTGTATTGCTTTTGTGATTTAATCTGATAATACAGATTGTAATTTGTATTAAGTAAATCACACCATGGTTAATTCTTTTCGTTCTGATTTCATCGATGAACAAGAATATTGATAACCAAACTTGTGTTTATCTTATGTTTATCTTTATGATATGAGTTAAACTTGCCAGTTTCTGCTGCTGTTATTGTAAACAAAGGAAACTTAGAGAACAAAGTAAGTAATATGGTTTGTTATATGTGGTTTATAATATTTAGATGTAATATTAGTTTAAAGCTTTATGTTTAATGATATGGTTCCAGGGTTGCTATGTTTTTTTAGACTCCTTGTGGCATCGTGGTTGCTCCTTGAAAGGAATAGGCTGTTGACCATTCCCCTCCCCTCAGCTATTTTACCAGGATATGATCTTAATGGAAGGTTCTTACTTATGGAAATTGATTCAAGTTTAAAGAAATGCCTTGACTTTTTATGTCAATTTTTATGTTGTATGATTTTTATGTTTGATTCAATGGTGCAATAACTGTACCTGCTTGATGAATCCATTAGCAAATTTAGTTACATTACTGAAAGAAATATGATGGAGCTATAAACTCTGTTCAAAATTTTATCAAGGAGATCTGCGAGAAAAAAAACCTTCAAACTAAATCACATCCAATAAAATCTTTAAAGCAGCTTTAAGTGTACATCTGCATTTATAACAGAATAATTCAGATGAATTGCCTTCTTTTACTTTTATTCCCTCAATTCTCTTGAAAATTCCTTAGGTTCTAAGAAGAGGGGAGATTCAATGGCTGTTTATTTAATTGTTCACTAGGAAAAATAATCAGTAAAGGATCAATAAGTAAATGAGGCAAGGATCTCTTCAATATTGCCTCTTAATAAAATATGGTTGTATTTGATTGTTCATGACCAAATTTCATTTACCTTTGCTCACTGCTTTTTCAAATAATAATTGGATATTAATTTGTTGTCATTTTTATTCATTTGTTGCTGGTTTTTATTCATTTAGAGTCATTCGCATTGATACAATGTATTTGGTTTTCGTTTTGAACCTTAGGCTTTTTACTGCTTCTAGGCATAGAGATTTTATAATTGCATCATTATTTTTGCCATTTGAAATAGTAGATTTGAAAATTCTACATTCACAGACACTGTATTAAATCTCTGAAGCTAAATATTCATAAGACTTTATTTAAACAGAGTATATTCACAATTAATCTTAAATGCATATTCTAATAAAAGTTGGTCCGAAAAGAACTACATGTATGGCAAAACTATAACAAACAGCTTGCAAGTGTAGATTTAAATTTGTTTCTTTTCTCTTCTGTCACACATATTCTTTTTTACCAGCATAACATTATTTTGTAAAAATGAATCATCAGTCAAATTGAGTTTGTAATTTCCTTTATCATTCAAAACTGCCTGAACCACTGTTTTTCTTAATATAACAGCAGTTTCTTCTGCAATTTTAACAAGTTCTTGCACCTTTTTTTCATCTGTCACTTGTGCGTGCTTCCGAAACTCTTCCCTTATTTTATATTTACCAGCTTCAAGTGCCACATTGTCATTTTTGAAAACATTTTGTCTTGTTCTGTGCAGAACTTTGTATGCAGAGAGGACCTGCAATATAGAGCATTACATTAGCACGTGATATTTTCTAGACCATTTGGTGGCTGAATAAGCTAATTAATAAATTTATATTATATTCAATTCATATGATAATGTTGGTTATTAAATACAATTGTTATTGATCACTGTCATTACTAACATTTTTAACATGCTATGAGTGAAAGGTTATTGTTTTCATATTTGATAAACTTTATTTGTTGTGTTTCCATAAACCAAAGAGCAAAACAGACTTACTTTTTGTAGAAATACACTCAAGAAATTGCAATGACAGCCAGCAATGAAAGAATGAAAAAATTGCTTGGTTCTTTAACACACTTCTACCAACATTTCAAAACAAACTAGTTTTCGTTTAAATAACTGTGGAGAATATTAGGGAATAAAATCACTACACAGAGGCAAAAAACAGTCAAACCTACCTTTCTTACTAGAGAAAGCTTAGCCACACAGGAAAAGGCTAAGCATCTAACGAAATTTATCCCGTCTTAATATCACAAGAGTAAATGGCTCGAAAGCTAATTTGTAGGATTGTTTCCACGCGCACTTCTCGACAAAGTATTTCATAACATACATACACTTGACAGTAAATTTGATGTTGATGTTGTAATTATACTTTACTCTATTTTGTATAAGCTAACAGCTTAGAAATGATAGGAAAGTTACCCACACAAGGTCGATAATTTGCCTTTCAATTAAACTCTGTTTACTTACCCTTGACCTTAAGGACATCTTCCCACTCAGCGAAAACTTTAAAAATCAAGTAAAACTGTGGCATAAACACCAAAAAACCTTGCCAGACACCTAGGCATTCGCCTAATACCTCTTCTTTACATCTCGCCAGACATCTCGCAGTGTGAAATGTTTTCACGGTGGACTGCATGTGACAATAACCACGTGACTTGATAAATCAACCTCTTTTTCAATCCCCGCTTTAAAACTTTGGACAAAGATGACCCTAAAAACAGGTAACTACAACTAATGCACACAGGAAATGTCAGTGAAATGTCTAGGTTTAGCTCAGGGGTGTAGAGCTAGGGGGGAGAGCCCCCTTTGCTGATGCCGAAAATTGGCAAATTTCTACTTTTGCTATTGTTTTTCGCAATATTTTGTGCAAGAACCCACTTGTCATTTTGATAGCACTAGTTTAGCTTGTTGTTCTCAATACATTTAAGGTTGTTCTCAATACAATTTGCTGACATCAAGTGAAGACGTTACCAGTTCCAAAGTGATGACGTCACAAAATTTTTTTGAATTTGGACGATATTTTATTGCTTATTGACTCGCATGATGCATGTTGTACAACAATATTTCGTAGAAAGAATGGCTTACTACGTGTGAGATAGAGGCCAATGCTAAATCTAGACCCGATAATACGATATATCTTGTTGTATACTAATCATGAATTGTGCCGTCGACACGAAATTAACGTTGGGGGGCGCTGTCAATTGTATTGCTCCCCATTCAGTACACTGTTATAAAAGATTAATGGTACTGTTTGTCAATTATTGGGGAGCTCGACCCACCCAGTCCCAAACTATTGAGGAAGCACCTTTTATAGATAATTCCCTCCATGCGATTTAGTTTGTAATGTTCTTGCATAGAATTTGAATTTCCTGAAATAAAATCGCTGTATTTTTAATTGTTTGTTTAGTTATCCTAACTAAAATTGTATGTAGTGAATTTAAAGTGAACTGAAGTGAACGGAACTCCCGATCAAAATATTTACACTTTTTATAGTTAGACGCCATGTGACTATCCTAGACAGCGCATGCGTAACGTGAACACAAAGTGAACCTGTTACAATTTCTAGAGATGGGGTCAAAAGACACACTGCACCTTGCACCCTTCCGGCCTCGTGCCTGCTAGATAAAGCATTGTTACCCTGGGTACCAGAGCCTCATGAATCCGGAGATAAGTATTGTAGACGGCTGCGGTGCTCAAAAAATTTTTTTCTGTGACTTCTTTCTAACTATATTTCTGAGACTGAATAATTGAGACTCTGGTACCCAGGGTAAAGCATTGTCAAATTCGAAGACTGATTTTTTTGCTGAACCATGAAGAAGTGCAGAATACCCATGCTCTGTATAGATTTTTGAACAAATCCATTTTGAAAATATATATTGAAAATTATTCGCATTGCTCCATATTCAAATTTTCTTTTTTCTTTTCAAAATCAGCAAAATATCCCCCAGGCCCCCAGGATTTCATTTTCCAGCGCAGAGGGCTCCGACGACAGGGGGCCGGGAAGGGGCATGGTCTCCCAACTTGTTTGCAAAACAATAAAGCCTTTTGCAAAAACTTGGTTATGGGTATTTGATTTGACATTTGCCCTCTCCCACTTTTCAACTTGCGTTGGAGCCCCTGGGCCATGAAGCAACAAATATTGAATAAATTTATTTATTGAAAAAGAGATACAGTAAATCTAAAAATTATTACATTGTTTCAACAAAGTTGCCAAGTTTTGGAAAATTAAACCTGTGAGATTTCAGGAGCGCAGCTAGTGAACAATGGAACTGGGTCCAGGGTTGGGGGCAGAAGGATTCAGAATTTCAATAGATCTGGAGTGCTCAAATGACTTAAAACTAGACCATTCAGAATGCCTAAACATTTGTTTATTTCACATTTAAAACATTCCAGAAAAACACAGAGAGCAGGCTTTTAAACGTAAGAATAAACAATCGAAGCAATGAACAATAATAATTTATAATACTGACACATTAACGCGTTTGACAATCATTCTCGCGCAAGTGATTGTCATAAACAATTTAGTGCAATGGAATGTGTGAGAAGAGGTGAATATCCGTGAGTCTCACGGCCAAACTGTGAGATTTGGCAACCTTGGTTCAGAGAATTATTTTATTTATATAATGAATTTTTACACTGAAGAGAGAAAGGAAGCAATCTGATGACATGCCCTCTGTTTCCCTGTGCGTCGGAATCACTTGACTAAGAAGATGGCGGAGGCGTCTCCCGGTCATACAACCGGGAACGTAAATGGCTTCATTGTCTTTTGTGCCGTGTCATTTGTGTTTTTCACATTGAGTTTAGTCAGGTACGAGATTATTTGTCTAGAAAGATAACTGTGTTTAATTACAATAGCCAAAGGTCATCCATATAAAGATAAAAAGAGAAAGTTCATCCTGACTGATTTGATATTGTCCAGACCCGACATTCGTGACATTAATCTGTTTGTCCCTTTTCTTCTGGTCACAATGGCTTTATTCATTCGTCTCTATGCTAAAAGTATCCTTTAAAAGCTCGATATATATTATGTTTCTGAAATATAATGCAAGGGTGGGCAGTTTATAATATTAGACGTGCTGGAGGAATTCCGCCTCTGAATTGTGAATTGTTAACGATTATCTTTAGGTCTCGTACAAATATATCTCATTATTCTCATTTATCACTGTTTCAAATTTTGTTTCATGTACACATGAAAATATTCTAGATGAAATTTGTAATTGCATACTGAGTGCTGTCGTCAAATACTCAGTTATTTGTTCGGTGCATGCAAAAATCAATGTATTGTTGTTTGCAAAATTCCTGTGTCTTTCTACCTTATCTACCTGTTGCCATTTTATATCTTGAAAAGATTTGTTTAGGAATGCACAATAGACAGTATATGAATTTTTTATTTGTTCATAGGCAGCTATTTGCATTGGGGGTAGGAGGTTAAAGAGGCACCCAATAATTTCTCATTGCTGTTCTTTTATCTCAACAAAAGAGCATTAAATATAAGATAACAGATCCCTTTATATTCTTCCTGACCCCCTCAAATGTTTATGTTGTTCCAACCTCTTTGCTTAACTAACAATCTCAGCAATCCCTAGTCCTTGACTTTTTTATTCAATATAAACTTTGATTGACTTATCAGAGGTATTATTATAATTTTCAATACTAAAATTATCTCTTTTTCAGATATGTATTTGTTGTGTTCACTGTCTGGTCACTTGCATTAGGGGTTGCTCTTGGGTTTCTGTTGTTAAGGTAACTAAAAACATCTTCATTTATCTTTTTTGTAAACCTCTTATATGCATTGATTTTGCTTTTTATCAATTAATTTTAGCTTTTTTTCCAAACAAAGATTGATTCATTTTCATTAGCTCTTATGTTAAAAATGTGAATGAAATTTAATTTGAAAAATCAGTAGAACTGGTATATTGACAAGAAATGTGTCTTAAATGTGGATTAAGTCAAAACTTCTATTTGTAATTAGATTCTGGAAACTTTTTCCTGTTATATTTATTGATTTTATTACACTTATTCCTTTTATAATCTACATTTTGTAGATTATAATTCTCTCAAAATCTTTATCATTTTCAATGCCAAAGACATGCACAATTCATCCTTGTTTTTAAATAGTATATACCTATAAGAATTTAATAAAAGATTGATGCAAGTATAATGCAGTTAATGAAGTTATGCAAATAAGAAATACTTATTGGAAAATTTGTAGATTTTACAGAAAATGTTCCTCTATTATGAGTCCAATTATTATGGAGAACTGAAAGGCTTGTGTTTAATAGTCTAGTAGTCTGCAAAGAAGCAATCGCCGCAAATCTTAAGAGCATGGTTTGTAGTCCCCATCCCATCCATCCCGCCAGAGTTTACAACATTGAGTTCCATGTCCCAGGATAAAGGAAGGCAAATTGTTGCATGCCTGATCAATTATCAATCAATGGCATATAGCCTATTTGAAAAAATTTTTATAAATTAATCTACTTTTTCCTTAATTTAAAGAAACATGATACACATGCTCTGTTTTGGAAACAAAATCAATTTTTAATCTATTCCTGTAATGGAACATCCTGTCACAGCTCCAAAAGTTGACAGTATTTATACAGGGCTGGGAACATTCTGAAGCAAATATATTATACTTTTTGTCTTTATCTTCTTAGAGTTATTATGATACGAAGTGAATTGACTTATTATTAATTGTTTACTATCTGAATACATCCAACTATCTAATAAAACTTTTTTGTAGCAATTATCGTGAAATTCCAAATTTGCTGATATTGCTGTCACCATCAAAAGTCCTAGAGGTAAAGGGTATTCTTTTTCTAGAGGCTGTTAAATACTAAACCATGTTTTTCCTGTTCAGATCTTATGGTTGGTTGTCACTTGTTTTCATCCTTGAACCTGCTGAAGCAATGAATGTCTTTAGGATTTGCCTTAGACAAGTTTATGGAAAGAAATAGTCCTGATGTCATTGTCATCACTGCCATTGTCCTGAAACAAACTGTGGTTGATGATAAAGCCAGATCATCAACATATTGTTTATAACTAATGGGCTTCATTGTCCAACACATACCATTGTACCTTTTGTGTTTATCAATCAGTGATCATAAGGCACTAATAGCTGGTAGGGCATAGATTTTAAATATGAATTAAAGACCCATTAAAAATAGAACATGCGTGTGATTGCAAACCTTGCTTTGTTACAATTGCATATTTTTTATGAAACTCCCCAAAGCATTAGGTAATGAACACATGTACGCAATAAACATTGTTTCTAATGGTAAACCATAAAATAATTTTTTGAGGAATAAATACATTTCATTTGCAGTCATTTTCAAAGTACAATGTTGACAAGAAGAAGGAAATTAAAGGCACTGTTTGCACTGCTTGTGGAGCAGCAAACTGCCCTAGACACAGGTATGATTTAAGTTTTAATGAAATTGCTTAAAATAAACTGTACATACATTTTTTTCTTATCTAGTAATCTGAAGAAGATCTGAAAGTTAGGTGAAGCATGTCAGTTTCAATAATATATTTGTTTGTTTTGGTTAACCCTAGAGATCTATTTAAGAGATCCATTTTTATGTAGAAATAAGTAAATAGGATACAATTTTCAAAGAAAAATAAGAATAAAAACTGAATGGTTTCTGGCACACTTCAGCCTTAAGACACATCAGGGCTTTTATGGCACCATGGCCTTTTAGACTCCATCCAAGTTTGATTGAGAGTATCCAAAATGATAAGATAGGACTAGTCATTAAAGAATATTATTTTTTTCTACCTATTTAAAGATTATAATTTTTATTTCTTTCCTGTTTGTAGGCCAGAAGTCTCATTTGAGAGCCTAAATGTGAGTTTGCCTTGTTTGTCTTTAAGTATTATGCTCGTGGAATATGCTAGAAAAGAATATTTTCAACTGATATTACAAGTTGCCATGTTTAGTACCTATAAATTTTTAAAACAGTGAAATTTCGTACTTAAAGGGAAGTTTTCAAAGTGAGATCTTAAGTTAAAGTTTTACATTGATAGATTGAAATAAGGGCTTTCTGTCATCTTCTTCAATGTATTTTAAAAAACATTTTTGTTAAATGATATATCCAGAGTAGCTGATCTTCTCTCTGTTTAATTTTTAGCCATGGGAAGGGCTAGAGATACCCGAAACAGTAGATAAGGCATTCACAGAGGTAAGTATTGTAAATCATCATACCAGCAGGGGTTTAAGGGACTCCCGGTGCACAGGGCAAAATATTCTGTGGGGCCTTGGACTGAATACATTCGAGGGTCCTTTATTCTTCTGTGGGCCCCTTCTGGCCATGAAAAGCTGTGCCCCCGGGCACCCTCTTGAAATTGCCAACACATCTTACAAAAAATCTTCTTTTTTAGAGAATTATGCTCTCTTTGTAACCAAAAAAAATGTTGCTTATTCAAAGGAGATTTCTTGGTAGAAAATTAGGAAACTTTATACCAACAGCTTGACCTGAATTCTCTTAGTTGAATGCTATCAATAGTTAAGGCGTTAATGCAAAAATAAGATAGTCAAACTTAATATAACAAGGTGTTGTGTCATTTTTTGGTTGCCAACAAGTCGATTGTTCTTTATCTATCTTCATACATACGTATATTCATACATACATACTCCTAAGTATAGATATCCTTATATAGTTCATATAGCTGATGTTTACTTCTTTTGTCATATGTTTTCTTGAACTTGAGCACTTGTTGATCAAAAACGATAGCAAGAGATATGGTCACCCCCTTTGGCTCCAGCAGCATGGCTGCTGTTCTGATGAAAAACTTTTTTATGTGGTATTGCCATGCTGAATGAAAGTACATAATACTAAATATATATATAGATGAATCATTTCATTTATATAACCAATTATATGGAAGATGTATATGGAATTATTAGTAAATGAATTTTGTACCAGTATCTGTTTTTATGAGTGCATGTTTTCTGAAAAAGTCATTCTTTTATTTCTTATAAAAATGTATTGTTTTTTTAGTTTTTAGAAATATTACTTAGAACTCATGTGTATGCATGGTATTGGTGAGTGTTTTTTGATACTTTTTTATATAATTTAATAACCATTGGCGTGTGTCCAATAGATTTTCCTACTTTTTAGCACTTATAGCAAGCTTTATTTGATAAATCAAGTCAGCAAGATATATTTAGCAAATATAAGGATTTCCCGAATTTCGTTTCATATTTGTCCGAATCTTAATTCGCTTAAGAGCTTAGGCTCCATGTTAAGCAAATTTAATTAACTCGGCAAGTGATTCTTAAGAAAATTGAACTGATCGCATCTTTCAAAGCCTGTTTTACTGATAAATCCTGCACCTGCAACGCTGACAGTGAAGCTCATCGTATGTCGAAGAGATATTTAAGATATTTATTTTGCTTCCTTTCTCTAAAATTTTCATGCAAATCCGATAAGCCGTAAATCTGTTTCATTTCAACATTCAAATATGTTTTCATCTTTATCTTGCAGGGACCTTAGCCATGATCAGAGATTTGTTGATGAAATGAGAAAGAATTTGCGTTTTTTGGTTTCAGTTCTCGTGCATAGGATCAAAAAGGTACAAATATATTGGCAATGATAAGATACACATAGATGTATGAGTTTATGTGTTATTAAACATTAAACAGGGAGTCTGTTGCAGCTGATTTTGAATAGCCTTAGTCAGAGGTTAGAAGATAGACTTGATCCACCTGCTCCCTGAGGGGAGGACAGATCTGAAAAAAGAACAGCCATGGCCTCGTAAAAATCAGAATGCTCACATAAAATGCGATTTTGCCATATCCAAGTCTTTGCTCAGATTCAAGGGTCCGCCAAAATATAAGTTGACAAAAATTCTAAAAGCTTCGACCTAGCAAAGTCGTCTTTCATTTCCGTGTTTTGGAATAGACGGAATGAGTTCGTTTTTCTTGTGGGCTCTTACCCAGGTGAAAGGTTATCCGCTGCTGATTGGGCAAAAAAGGAACCAATCAAACGCTCTATTTTTCATGTAGCACCACTTTCGAACGGCATCTAGATATTAATCCATAATGTGGATTACTAAATTCAGCAGAATTGGATGAAAGTGTAGTAGTTTGAATTTATTCCAATCAGCATGGTGACCTTTGACTTTCAAAATTGGAACATTTGGCCTTTGACCTTCACAATATAGATTTTAATATCACGAGAAAGTTTAGATAGTTTTTAGTGCCAATTCTATCTTTATCTCCCAAATAGATAGATGTTCCGAAATTTCTTCTTGGAAAATGTCTAAAAAGATTTATGGTCCACCTGGACTGTTATGCACGAACCAGAGAGCGAGGTAGGTCGGGATGTTCCCTTATGCTGTACTCTATCTGCAATTTTTGTTCTACATATGTGCTTGTACTTCTGATAGTTTGCTAAAATGCGTCTTAAATTCGTCAGGGGGAATAGATTTCACCTTAGATTACAAACACAAGTACGGTATTTTAAAGAAGATGACTGCACCATGATATAGGCACAGTTTCTGCGTGAGAACAATTTGGACTGCTAATTAGCAGGTTAGGAGGATGACGAAATTAAGATGATACATTCTAACAGTAACTTTTAATGGTACCAATCAAATATTGAAATATTGTTTAATTTTCTTTCACGACTTTTTTTCATGCAGTGTTACACGGTGAAGATCTGCAGATGGCCACTCTAAACACGTTGGGAAACCAGAAACATTTTGCATTAGAAAATGAAGCTACGGAGGTCGATTACGTCAGATGCCTCTCAGAGACAATTATTCCATACCTATTACAACCAAATTTTCTTAGATGCAGGTATTGGCATGTTTGATTTCTCTACCAGTTCAACTCTGTCATTCTGGCTTTGCCAGTTTTGGTAGTTTTAACGTAAATGAGTGCCTGAGACCACCCCTTCATACCCCTGTCTTCAGGGATACTGTAGCGACGTTTGCAGATTTTTTGCAAATAAAAGTATCTATTTTCATCGTGTTCAATAAAGAACAGAAGTCGCTTCTTTTATTAGAAAATTCACTCTTACCCTCACCTTTGCACCTCTCTCTGTTCAACGTTTGATGAAAAGGCAGTTTGTGTCTGAAAGCCACGATTTCCTTTTTCTGTTGAAGATCTGCAATAGTATTCATACGAGAGCTGTTAACGAACATCATTCTTGTTCCTACTGCAGAAAAGGTAGCTGACCCGGTAAGTTTTTGTTTCCCAAGCCTAATTTTGTCAATTTTTCTTATTGCATCTCATTAAAAATAAAACGGTATATTGTAGCTATCTTCGTCTTATTGCGATTTCGTGCCGTTTAATTCTTAAGTTCTATTTTAAAACAGTTAGCTTTTGTTGTGTGCTTATTTTCATTTCACTTTCAGCCAAGGCTTTATTTTCTTCCGTCATTCAGGGACCTTTCCCTGGGCTCTTTAAATTCATTTATCCCAACTTCTTTGATTTCTCATAGCATCTAGAAAACATTTCCAGTAAGTTTCCTGTTATTTGTAAGCTTTCCATCGAGAAAACCTATGCCTGAACACTTGAACTTCAAGAATAAACCTACTGTTATATTCTTTTGTTTTTTTTGAACACAGGACTTTGTCAACCAACTTTTGCTTGTGTTGCTTAGTGACGAGTCGGTAAGTCATTAATTCACTTCAACGCTTCACTTGCAAATTCATATCAATGCTTGCTCATTCTTCCAAAAATTGTTTTAATTCTTGGCCTTTGGGTTTTTTTTTCATACTGACTTTTGAGCTAGGCGCTCAGCTCAATACGCTAAGTGAGATGTCTCTCAATTTGTCATTCAAACGAAGATTTAAAAAACCTTTTAGAAATCGGTATGACAACTAATTCTAGATTGACTTCATTTATTTTACTTTAAGAGCCTCTTACTTTAATTCCCATTTTTCCCTTGTTTCCAACTCCTTTTCAGTTTCTGTTGATATACCATTTTGATGATTTTCGAATCATCATCTTTTGCAGCCGAATGAAAATCACAAAGAATATAGTGTTAGTGAAAGTATAATTTCAAAATTATATGTTTTTATGTTTTATTTTCCATGGCTATTCATTCTAGCTTAAAGAGCCGACAAGACCGCCTAGCCCAAATGTTAAAATACTCGAAAACTTTGCCAAAGCAAGGTCTACACCCGCCATAACGGTACGCTCTGTTTATGATATGTTCCCTTTTTATTTGATTCAGATGTTTTAACACATCGCAGTTAGTTGTTTCAAATCAGTTGTAAATGCCACTAGATTAGCAAATATCTCATGACCTAATCGAGATTTGTTTTTCTGTAACTTATGTTTTGTCCTAGAATAATTATTGCTGAAATGTAATTTTTGTTTCCTTTTTCTAAAAAGTATTGCAGCAAAACGATAAAATGCCTGTGTGTTTAAGAACATCCTGCTTCTACAACCTGGCAATAGACATTATAAATAATGACAAGAGTTTTGTTTCATCAATAGTCTTTATGCGCACAAATTTGCCTCCTTTTTTACATAACTGATTCATGCACAACTTCTTAAGTCTCGATTAGGCCCAGCAAGCATGTTTGCGCGGAAATATTTCTGATACCATCTTCATTTATAAACACATGTTTCAAAGATATTAGTATTTCACGTGCATATGAAATGCCATACTAGTTAATGTTTCCGCTTGCCTGCAGGGTGTATAAGTACACTTTTTCAAGATTTTTAAGTCTTTTCGAAAGAAGGGAAATATCTCGGTTGCATGAGCAACAAAGCCATTGCGAGAATGTATTTTAAAACAAAGCTCGTGTTGTCATACCCTAAGAATGCGTATAGTCTATTAAAGAAGATAGAACAACTATTTTTTCATTTGGATGCTACAAAACGATGCTATCACGATGCTATCAAGGGTTGACATTTGTTCTTCGTCTTAATGACTAATTATCTTTGGTGCAGGCATTAATGTTGGTTTGGGGTAGGGCAGGGGGAGAGGTTGAAAAATAAAAGAAGACTTTTGTTTTGATTCATAAACTCTCTTATAAAAGTGAGTTTAAGTAGCGAAACAACTTGTATAAAAGTGGGGACATGTGTTTAAAAAAATGAGTTATTCATGATATTTGCACTAGCAAAACGAAGAACCTTCATCTTTCTTTCCTGTCTATAATCTGCCTACTTTTCGTCATCAGCTAGAAACTTTGTTGATTGTTAGTAATGTTTTCTATACCAGGCGCTGAATCTGTCCGTGTTTGATTTGATCCACGACCCAAAACTGTTGTTGCCTTTTATGCATTTCATGAGGAAGGAAGGAGCATTAAACGTCCTGCAGTTCTGTCTTGATATCGGTACGTAAGGCGATTTCATGTAATCTACTTCACCTTAAAAAGTCATTAACTTTTTGACGCCTGTTATGATATGTCTATTTTATAATCTTATGACATGCTGATTTGTGCACCTTAGGCTATTTGATTCAGGTTTCTCATTTTGTAAGTCAACCATTTAACACTCCTGCTCCTTTTAACATCACATCTCATTAATGACGCCTTTTAACCCTGCTAAGTAAAATATATGCACCTGCCCTTTGTTAGGATTCATTTCTTTCAATAAACTGCAGAAAACAAACAAGGTACTTTCAACCTTTAAATTCTCTCCTTTTAACTGTCAAAAAAAAGTTATTTTGCGAAGCATCATTCTGATATACACTGATTAACATCAAAAAGTAAACACATTTGTTTTCTAAACATTTTTTGACGCCTTCTGTTTGAATCCCAACCCTTCCGATTAATTTTATTTTTCAATAAGTTGTCTTTGGATTAATTTTGCCCCTTAAAATCTTTCATTAGAAATCTTTGAAACTTTGAAATGATCAGAAAATGACGGATCCCTGTAATTCTGCCATAATGGAAAGCCTGTACCAGGGGCAGGAGCTATGGGGGCAGACACTGGGGTTTTGTCCTCATAGAAAAAGCCCTATAAATAGGACAGCTTCGAACTCTTTAATTTATAATTTGTAGAATTTTTAAAAAGTCAGCAGTTTCATTAGCTGTAGTATACAAAATAATATTGCATTGGGTTGAATAATTGTTTTCTCCACGATGACCGTTTGATACTCGCTGTTGTAGAGGATTTTAACAAACGAAGCTTGGCACCAGAACTTTCGGACGATGAGCAGAAAAGAATTCTCAAAGAGGTGAAACTTTTTTTATTACATATTCTTTTCATGTTAAGTTTAATTTACTTTATATTTATATCTATTAGGTGATAACTATGTATTTAAACGTTCGTTTTGACTTTTGATATAGAACGCACTTTTTTTGCAGTATTTGGAATTAAATTCCATCCTTTATAGAAAACTTTTTTCAGTTGCTTCTAAACAAAAATTATTGATCGTATATGAATTCAAGACCTTACATTCTCATATCCTGTTCTTGTAATAGCATCTGTTAAGACCTCATCCAGTACAAGAAGTTTAAACAATCTTTTGGTGGTACAAAACTTGAAAATGGCTTTGAAAAAAGCAAACATTTATTAAACTAAATCTTTTCGTCTAACACTTTTCAGAGTTTAAAACGTCAGAACATAGATCGAAAACTCTACGCTAAGAAATATATATACCCAGTTGTGGATCGAAATAGGCCAATCAGAAACACGAGCACATGACTGTTGAGGTTGACCAATCAGTGCCGCTTGCCTATTAGAATGTTACCAATGGAGCCCTGAGGTGAAAACGAACTCCTTTTGTCTACACAGTAGTGGTTTTTTTCGTGCTTATGTAGATAGATTCCAAGACTGCTAGATGGAACGACGATCGGGCTTTACCAATAATCCGAAACATGTCGCCATTATAGTTTTTTTGCACAATCTGGGTTTTCCAGTAAATGCTGCCCGATAGCAGAATCGCAGGTTTTAGTTGTACTTTTAGATCTGCAAGACCGAGGTGGCTGTTCTCTTTGGGGACGAGTTTTGTTTCTAATCTTAGCCGGAACATGTTGTTCTATTGTTGTTGGCGGAACATGTTGTTGACAAGAAGTTTTATTGAGACAATTTTATAGGAACATAAACCTTTGCTACGTGAAGGATCCAGAAGTCTTTCTGCCATGTTCAGGTTTCCAAAGAGTAGCAACCGCCCAGTTTTGTACTTTGCGTCACGAAATTTATATTCCTTTTCAGAATACCCCCATCTTCCCAGCATGTTTTTACTAGCCTAAATTGAGTATTATAAATACTTTAACTATCGATTAATGTTTACAGGCTCAAGAAATCCATTTCTCGTATTTTCGAAAAGACGCCGTTGACCGGATAGATTTCCCGGAACAAGTTGTTCAAGAATTTGAAGAAGGTTGGTTATTAAATGATTGTACAGCGTTCCATCAAAGTTGTTTAGGAATATTTTTGTTTCATCTTACTATTTCGTTTTATAATGCCTGTTCAATTCAATTCACAACGTACGAAAGAAAAATGAGCGTAAATAAACTATATATATATTCATATGGCAGACTGTTCTTTTAAACCATGTTTAGAATATGTGTTCATAACTGCTAGACAATAAGTGTTTTGAAGTTACCAACAGAAGTCGAATTTCATATACATATGGTTTTGAGTCAGTCAAAGCTTGGTGTTATATTATGCTTTGACAACGTATGATAAGTTTAAGCAAGCATTTTTTTGCTTTATCAAAGATAGGGGTATAAATCAATTTGGTATGTTTCTGATTTCCAGGTATTGCCTCTCATTGGACCGTAACATCGAAACTTCGAACGGCTGAGCCTCTTTTCAAGTAAGGGAAACTTTTTATCATCATGATATCTTTATTAAAGATTTAAACAAAGACGTGACAGTCAACTCGAGGTACCCTTATCGATTAGAGTTTGTCCGATTAGCGCATGAATCTCGGAGTAACAGCTAACATGTCTCCTATTGGATTGAACCTCTCATATTTCAATTGTTTTTGCCTCTGTGCATCGAACACTGTTATATAAGAATAGGCAATACTTGATTTGATTAAATTTATAGCTATAATTACTTCATTAAACTTTGTGAGAGGTGAAGTGACCAAGTTTTAACGCGCCTGACAGCAGTGCTACATTATCCGAGGTCTTATCCACGCTCGACCCATGATATGGATGCTCGTCTCCGATCCACGCAACAGCAAATTGGTAACACGTGATGATACTCGACTTGATAAATCGTGGCTTTAAGACTTTGTAGACCTGCCGCTAAGTGTAGAAAAGTTGCTGCTTTTTGGAATGGCCGGAAGTTTACTTGTGCTTTTGTTTCAGCGAAAAATTGACAATCTTTTCCGTATCTCTTTGGTGAAACTTAAAACCAGGAGAGAAAAGATATTTTCAATATCGTGATGTTTCAATCCACAACTCAGTTTGGAGTGATTCCAATTTTCAACATAAGCACCATTAGCCAATCAATAAATGAGATGCCACTCACACGCTCATCGATTGGTCAAAGGTTTGATTGGCAGGTGGCTCACGCCACTTTAGCCACTTTAGTATCTTTCCGAACAAAATTCGAGTGAAATGTTTAGTCGGTTTGCCAGGGGTTTATTTGCCAAAATCGCATTTTCATACTGGGACAAATTGTCGTCATCATGTGTTGATTTTCAATGCATTTGTGTTTTCCTTTGACAGAGCCTACGAATATGCGTTTAACCTCATTGAATACAAATTCGCTCCACTTTTTCATGAAAGTGATGAGGTGAGAGACTTACCTATCATATTTTTTATTTGCATCGAAATTTTCTGGCGAAATTCAATTTTGTTTACTGTATTAGTGTTTGAAACTGTGATTTATTTGTTAAAAGCTGCAACTCGTGGCCGAATGCCGAGATATGTCGTGTTTCATTCCCCTAACTAGTATATCTCATTACGCCATATTTTGCACCACCTTTCGTCCCGCAACGCTGTCGTAACAACCAGACAACAAATTAAGCATTCAACATTGCCCTGCGACTATACGTATTCCTACTAATTTTAAGTTATTGAATTTGGGTAATAATTATTGAGTAGATTATCATAAAAATTTTCATGCTTGCATTGCTGCTGTTTAGTTCCATGTAATTGCTGTTGTATTTGCTGCTATGACTCAATTGGTTAGATCAAGATTGATTTAAGTGTGTTTATCTATGTGCAAAGAATTAAAAATAATCCTCCAAAATGCAAAATGAATGCATGTCAACAATTCAAAGTATTGTAGTCTTTGAAGAGTATTTGAAGTTCGGATAATACATTCTGAAATCAAATTTTGCTAAAAATAAATGCAAAGCTAAATAAATTTGTTAATTCTTGATTTGTTAGTTTGATAAAAGAAGAAAATTATCTGGACTTTCTTTCATGAAAAGTCTTCCATGTCAAGTTTTTCTTTTTTGCAGCTTTTAATGGCGGTTTTTGCTTAGTTTAGAAACTAGGCAGTTTGCTTTAGCAGAAGTAATCTTTTGGTAGCTTTCTAATGCAAACTTCTATTTGTTTTGAAGTTTTACCGTATACTCTGTGGCCCAAGAGAAGTCGAGCAGCCAAAGAAAGAACCAATCAAGTAATTTGACGATATCCTTGACTTCTTTTGATTTTGATTTTCTTTTTACTTTGGAGTGCATCGTCATGATAGATGAAAATCGTCATTCCAACTTTTATGCCGTTAAGTATTTTATTCTACCTATTTTGAAGTTATCTAGGATTCGTAGATATTTTTTCATCTAGCCATGTGCACTCATTTTAACCTTAAGCAATATTACTTTGTTTACCGTGAAATCTGTCATGTTTTGTAAAAATCAAGTACATCTTGTTTCTAGAATTCCTAAAAAGAAATTTATGCCGCTGGCTGAGTTAACGAGGCTGGCGAACCGTATCAAGATGAGAAAGAGAGTAGCTAAAGGTAAAGGATTGTGATCGAAATTACTCGTGCACTGTCTCCTCTTCTTAAAGTTGCCCTGACAATCGAACCTATATTGTATTGAAGAATTATTATACTGAGTTTTTGAGGACACATCGTACTATGTTACTCGCCGTGTGGTAATTGAAATTTTCCAGACCTTCTGCCAAAGCTTTACTATTTATAACCGATCTTTCCTATTTTTCTAGCCTTGTAGCTAATCTCCCAATTTTCACCCTTTGATATCTAAGTTTTCCTACATGATTGATATTCAGTTTTTTTATCGAACGTCAGTGTCAAAGTCAAGATGATGTTTTTGTTCTCAGAAGTAACTTTTCTTAGAATATCTTTGGAATAATAATAGACTGTTGAAGACATATCACTTCCGCTTTGATTTGAAATTGCAGTGATGTTAGAAAACCTTTAATTGTAGAAGATAAGTCTCTGGCAATTTTTCTTGATGAAATGGAACCATCGGAATCATCTCCAGAGGTATGAAGCTCATTTCTATTCGCCTTGAACAAATGTCCTAATAACTCTCTATTCATTTCAATATTCTCATCCTTATAAATCCACCTGAGCTGTGGAGATGTAATCGCCTTAGAACCTGTTTCTATTTTTATTATTAATTGCTTGCTTGATTGTGCAGCTTTTAGATGAAGAAGAAGATGAAGTGGAAGATTTTTCTGCTGGTTTAATCACAGAAGAAGATGTTGATGTATCAGAGAAAAGAGATTTAAGTTATTGGCATATTACAATTCCCAGAATTGAATCAATATTTGAAAGAAATAAAAAAGTGAGACTTTACTTAAAACTTGTGCTATCGAAATGACTAATTAACTTTTGTATGTATCAGGTAATAAATGGGGATGGGATGAACAGAGCTTCAGAAAGGATCGAAACCTGGGAGAAACTTTTAGGGTAGAAAAATTTTTCCTTAAAAAGTAATGCACCGGCAAAAGCTAAAATGGTAACAAACCAAAGTCTGACAACAAATTTATATTCGTTATCGTAAAGGTTTAAATGAAAAAATAATTACTTGAAAGCTTTCTATCATCATTTTATGTGAAAAGTTTTTTTATATAACAATTTCATTTGTTATTTGTATTCTCGGAGGATATTTTGGCAAAGCCTAGGATGATAATTTTCAAAAGCTGCTTGCAAGTGTTGAATGCATATTAAATTATTACACATCCTCGTACCAAGTACATACTCGTAGAAACCGAAGTCTGATCACCAAATAGATGATTTAAGCTAAACTGTACGATTTAAAATCAAAATATACTCTATCATGGGTTTTCACAGCAGAAGATGAAATGTCCTTCAAGCTGTCAGTAAGTTGTGAATCCAAACCAGGTCGAGAAATCCTTATTAGTACTGCTTTTGCTTTTGGACCTATTCAATGCAATACTTTTATCCAGCAGGAAATCTTTCAACAAATTCCATGAACGAACTTTTTTTGCAGCCATGGGGATGAAATAAGCCACTAAATTTTCGTCTGAAATTAACTCTTTTCGTCTGATTTTTTGCTGTGAATTAAACCACATTTATTTCTTTGAATTAGTTATCCTTTTCTTAACCGCAGGTATATGTTTTTGTTATAAATATCGAGTCTATTGGCACTGAAAATGGAATACGTGCAGGTATTTTTTGCATTGGCATTTCTTTTCGCGTTTCACGTTTTGCATCTTCAGTTTCTAATATGAATTTTCTTAGTTATTGGTTTAAGTTTTTATCTCAATCGTTATTAATGCATTAATGTGATGGCTTCATAAAAATGTTACTTTGATCCATATCAAGACCATATTATATCCATATTATTACTCATATTTTTTAACTTATCATTGTATTTATTATACTTTATCGTTGTAATTTACTTTGAAATATTGAAACTGTACTTAAAACTGATAAATAAGGGATTTTATGTCAACATCTTTTTATCTAAAATATCCAGTTTGTACTTTATTACTACGCTTACTTTTAGGCCGTTGTTGTGTTTTTTATATTCTCTTTTTATCTTGTTTATTTATCCATTCATTTTATGGGCTTCTAGCTTCAAGCTTTGTAAATGATAACTGAATAAAGATGGCCTTATTCTCTCTGTATTACAGTGCTGTTAACTCTGCCTCATAGAAAGAGAGTCGAACAAAGCGATTCTTAGCTGTAAACCGAGTTTCACACTTAATGCTTTCATCACCTTTGCTCTCATACTTGATGCTTTTATCACCTAACTCCGTAAAATCATTATAACAAACAGTTGCCCTATGACTTATGTTCATCTACTCTACACTCAAATGCTTATGTGAAATTTTATATGCTGCCTCTAATAGATCTCGTATTTTTAATTTATAGATACAAAGTGGCAAGTTTTAAGGTAACGTATTTGCTTGGAATTATGTTTTTTTCTTTTTATTTAATTGTTGCGATTCTCACTCAAAGCCATGCCATATAAATCGGCTCCTTGTTTCGGTTGTTACATAAATCGATTCCTTGTCAGGACAGAGGCTGCGAAAAAGTCATTTCGTTTCCAAGGCCCTTCTTGCTTCAACGAGATCTCAATTGACATCCGCCAATTAACATCGATTGTTCAATTCAAGCATCGATTAAAAGAACATTTCCTGGGCAACTAGTTCACTCCAGATCCACTAAAAACGATATTTACTCTTTATTACTTTCATTTTTTAACTTTTTATTTTCAACTTGTAATTACTTTTCATTTTTAACCATGTAATAACTTTTATTTAGAACAGGGCCGTTATTGATAACAGTTCCTTTGGCACTGAAAAGGTTTTACCCTGTATAAATATATCATCATTATAAATATATCATCATTATAAATATATTATCATTATTATTATTATTAATGCCCAATGTTTGACTTCGGCGAATACTGTTAGATTTTTTAAGTTTGTTCCGCTGTCAGGAAGTTCTTGAAAATCTTCTGATTTCTTTTCCAGGAAATACAACGAATTTTTCGTTTTGGATAGCAAACTACGTCGATTTCATGGTAATTATCATCGTATTTTTGTATTTTTATCTTATTTTCTTTACATGTGTGAGGCAAGTTTTAAAAACAAAACTGAAAATGTTGCCAAGAAAAAGATAGTGAATGCAACTTGTCCCTTAGTTAGCGCTGGTATGAGAACTTTCTTTTCTCCAACAAAATAAATTTTTACGGTATTGTCCAATTTTGTAGAGGAGAGGAGAGCTTGCAGAAAAACTTAACCTTTTCAACCAGATTATCTGTAAAATCCTTTTGCAAATGAACCTTATACCACTAATTTTGGATGCAAAATAGAATTATTCACGAATTTCCATATATTGGTAAAATATTTTTGAATCCAACTAGAACAGGATGAATAAAAAAGCCCATCCATTATAAAATATTTCGACCAGCCCTCGCTACCCGGTTGATTTCATGCCACTGCGCAGGAGCTTCTCGCCTTGCGACTGGTTGACGAAGAAAACAAAATGGAGTCCACCGAGCCGGATTCGAACCAGCGACCTAAGGATTTCTACATTTCTTCTACAGTCCTCCGCTCTACCAACTGAGCTATCGGTGGCCACGAATAGTAGTGTTTGTTTAACTGTAAATAATGTTTGTTTTCCTAATTACGTCATTAAACATCTTTAAATGCAACGAGGCACAATATCATGTGAACCGTCGTTGTCAGTTAAATGGGCCAACTCCTTTCAACGAAGCCGGAAACGTAAAAGACATGCCAATGTCCCCGAAAATAATTTAAATTGTAATTACCCTTTCCTTCACAATGAGACTCCCTAAATCGCATTTACATTTTTTTTATAAGAACCAGTAAATTTAAGTTCAGGCTGGCTGTTCTTAATTTTTTCGCTCGTTCTCAATTGCTAGCTTTTTCGCTCTAAGGAGATGTTCAGGCCTCATTTGCCAACAGATTGAGTGAGACAGCCTTAATTTGCTGACAAATTTGAATTTTCACCGAAAAAGCACACTTCGCTAAAAATCCTCGATTTTGAGAAAAAACGTTGCTCAAAGTTGCATTTTGCAGAAGCTCAGCCTCAGCTTGTTCTTAATTTGCTCTTAACTTTTGACCAGTTTTGAGGCTCGTGTTCTTATAAAATTTTTCTTATTAAAAAAAAGAGTGTAGTTCGCAGATCATTCACAGATCAAGGGGAAATTCATGCAAGTTATTATCTGTATTGCAGATATTGAATTGTCTTTCATTTAAAAGTTTAGAATTTTCATTTAAACATTTTCTGGATATCAACTGAACTTTTGTTGACTATCACGTGCACTGAAGAGTCATATCACGTGTGCACTGGCAGCATATCATGTAGATGGCAAATTACCCATCTTTTTGTCCTTGGGCCCCTCCATGCCCCTTTTGCCCGCTCCAAAAAGATGCCTATAACGGTACTGTTTCTATAAGCTTTTAGAAGACTTCTCTCTCTCAATTTTTTAATTCTATGGTCTCTACTCGTCCTGATCGAAAACTCAAGGAACTGAATAATTCAACATGTGGCCCATCTTGCCAATTCAGAATATGGGTTTCTGTAATTCAACAGGAGATACACTAACATGAAATTGGAATTTTTTGCCAAGATCAAGTCTGAGGGGCTCCCGTTTCTCGAAAATGAATTTCCCAACAGCAGGAAAACATAGATTTTTAGATGTTTAAACTAATGTATATCCTAAAGCTTTAGAATACTGGCGACCATGGCCTTTTGCAAGCATTGGCGTGTGTTTTCTGGAACTACTAGGTTCTAGTTTAAATTCAAGACTCGCCATTACACGTAGATTCCGGCAAATTTACTGACGGCGAATGCATAAGGTTGACTCAATAGTGGATGAGACTCAGTAGAAGATGAGTTTGACTCAATAATGGTAAAAGATTGGTAAATGATATGCTGTTCGATAAGCTTACTACTTTATGAATGAAAGAATCAAAAGTATCACTGTCTTGCCTAAACAATATTTCTATTGCGCAGGCTTATGGTCAAAGTGAAGACTAAGACGATTTTCACTGTATGCTTCAGGGTTTTAAGATACTTTTGCTTGAATGACCCAAATTTTCATTTTTTTTGACAAGATGAAATATGTTTTAGTTTTAACTTGATTGTCTATCGCTTTTGACATTCTTAGTCATGCAATTTAATCGTTTGTGTCTTAAAGCTCATTTTACGTGCACAATTTTATTCACAGTCGATTTCAAATTGTTTAAACGATTTATACGTTTTCGTTATATATTTTATGTTTTTTCTTTAGGTACTCTTCATCGTGCTGAACTTCCTGGAAAACGAACGATTCTGAAAAAAGACCTTGATTTCTTAGCCACATGTCGCCTGCCCTTTCAAGAATATTTACAGGTATATAATGAAAGCAAAACACAGTCAAAGTAAAATAAGTTTTACTTGTATAAAATAGAATAATTTAAAACATTAACGAGATTGCCTTCTCTATCATAATTCATACAGTATCGTCCTAAAGGATGTTTTTTGATGCTTGAAAATAACATATGTCAAAGGTGTATTAGATATGCCAGGAAACCGGGTTTTTAGATGATCCGAATTTTAGGTCAGAATTACTGCCGGACTCAGCTGTTGAACCGTGGTCATGTTAGAACCTCACACTATGACAGTGGGTGCCTTCCAAAAAGAACTGTTTTTGTCATGTCATGTCTCTTTATGATTAGATCAATTACTTTCTGCGATTTAATCTAAAATATAATATGTCTGCTGAATCGTCAAGGAACAGTTTTTCAAAAAAATTAGTTTTTTTCATATTTTGATCCTGGAGCTTCCAATAAGTTTCCCGTAAAATATTTTGTCTTATTTCATTAGATCAGCAAAGAGTAGGGATTCTTCTGGCAACTCAAATCTTAGATGACCTTGCTCTTAGCAAATTTCTTTGTAAATTTTTTCAATATTAGGTACTGTTGTTTGTTATTTTAGAGTCTGGTTCGAAACCCGGTTCTTCGTGGAAGCGGTTTGCTACACATATTTCTTTCACCCGGCTCGGAACTAACTGGAATGTTCGAGCCGGAAAGTATGGGGCGAGAAGCCGGTAAGTGAGCACGAACTGCAAGCATATTCCCAATCTTCTAAGAAAATCTTAGAATGAGAGTTTCTTAAACCTCAGCTAACCAACGATTTTCTTAGGAATATTAGCATTCTTTTCTTTGTTGGTAGTTTTTGTCGGATGTCTACATAAACAGCTGCCTGACCAAGCGTGTACAGGTCTGCCTATACGGTATCGAGTACATCAAGGCAGACCGGTAAACAATCATTTTAATTACAACGGCAGTTATACAGAAACAGGACCTCTTGCATCCCAATAATTTTCAGCTCTTTGATAACTCCACATTTGTTTGTAGCCACACTCGACTTACTCTTCTATGCAGTTATCAACTGTACATAACTCTCTGCTAATTGATTCCATCCTTATTCAATATGTTTTCTATTTTTGTTTTTACTCTGCTAACAGGACGAAAAATACAGTCAATAAAAAGCAAACTTGTCATAGAGGTACGTCTCTCGTTCAAGTTTCAATTTTTTCTCTGTCCATCTGTCCATCATTATTTGAAATAGAAAGAAGGGTTTCGATTTTTTGCTCTTCTTTCCCCCCTGTAAAGGTCTTACGCTGTGTTGCGCAGATTTATGCGAAAGGATTTCATGAGTCTAAAGAAATGAGATCTTATTGTGTGCTTACATCCTTGTAATCGTGCATTTCCAAAATCTAGTGATACATAAATACATGATTGACATAATACTAAACGAGATACAAATGAATACGAGACAAAAGACGATTACTGAAGTGCAAAACCCTGTTACACCCCCTCCACGTACTTTTATTTTAGAATGCCTTCCTATGAAATCAGTCCATCAGATTCTCTGTCAAACTACTTGTTCTGATAGCGCTGATTTTTTTGTAGAAAACATTTGCATGTTCATTGTTTTTAGCTCAAAATAACCAGTCTTAATTTTTGATTGTAGAGAGGTCAGAACCTTGACGAGTTTCTACAAGCTTTCCTTGCTTCGGCTGAACCACCAAAAAAGAAGATCCCTCCAAAGTAAGCGGAAAGATCGATTCATCTACTTACCATGATTGAAATTTATAGCAACAACCGATTTTGATAGTTATTGTCAAAAGTAATTTAGAATAACTTACATGTGCTTTTTAACTGTGCCTTGTATGATTGGAAAAGGGTGCATAAAAAGTTGCGATTTAGATTTGATTGTCAAGATGTGAAAAGTCTCCTCTAAAATGTCATATTGAATCTTTTTGGAAAGTCAAAGAAGAAACACTTTACTAAAGAAATATTTAACTCTTTGAAGCAGATGTTTGTATCTGCCGATAATAGATAAAACTGTAAATGTCTGTACTTTTATACTTTTATAATTCATATTGTCTAATAGATATTAAATGTATTTCTAGAAAGTAGCTTTTTGTTGAATTTAAATTGAAGGATGCGTTATTTAAAGTTGCCTTTTAAATGAACTGATATGATTCTAGGCCACAAAATGAAAAGATACAGCGACCCACTAAACAAAGAAAGAATAGTAAGGTAGGCGCTAAAGATACGCAAAACTGATTCTAGCAGTTAAGTTTTTAGCAGCCAGGTAGCAATAGGATTTACCCTGTAAATGGAGACATATAGGTTTCAACCCTTTACTGAAGCTAGTCGCATATTGGTTAGTTGGATTACTAAATTTGTGTCCAGCAGTTATTGAAGTGGCGCCAGTTGAACTTGGATTGCACTTCTGTTTCATGGGGGAAAAATTTAGAAGTGATATCCAGTCAGAGGCTTGATTGCGCTGGGTCCAAAGCTGTTGGCACTTATAAAATTTTTGAAGTAATAACACAAAAATAAATCATCAAAATGGATAAAGCTTTAAATTAAATATTAGGGTGCCCGCCATCAGCATTAGCCTTTCTGTATGCTACATTAGGCAATCCCTATATTAAAAGCATGATTTTGCAGTTTGTAATGTTGTCTAGACGATGAAAGAACATACTGATTGCGCAATCCCACAAGGAGCAAATATAGCAGATAGGATTTATTGTATTCAATATAAGGCAATTTGGCCTGTTAATCCAAGTTTTATGTTTGGGCGTGGCGATTCGTATCAAAGTGTATTATTTTGCATGTTTTAAACACAAGGATCTTAACTATGAGTTGCGTCTTTTTAACTGCTCACGGTTGTCTTGATAACAAAGAGACCCGGCTTGTAGGCATAAAGATCTAGGTAATTTGTCGAACAATAACAATTTTTGAATCTATAACGACTCTATTGAAATCACGTGGAAATAAAGGAGCATAATCAAAGGTGCAGATTAAAAATCATCGACCTTACCCAAACAAAATAATTTGTGTTTTTGAGTTTGCTATCTAACAGTTGAAATATTTGCCTTTTTTATTTTTTAGCTTTATTTACCATCCAGACCTTGGTGAGTTTTTCATTCTAACTGCTTTTGGACGGAGTGTACATTTGAAGGAAGGGTGTTCATTCAAGGGGGAGGTCATTGAATTTCCTTTTTTGGGGGGGGGTGCATCCTCTTTCAAAGAGGATGCTCATTCGAGGATTTGCGGTAGCCTGCTATGCCCATGTGAATTCACGTTATCATGTCGTTTAGAAGAATTCCCACTAGAATTTATCTCAGAAGTAAGTAGCAACGGAAGCTACTTGTTGGTCAGATGACAATCCTATCTTACCTCTGACCACCTTTCCTCTGATTGATTTCTCTTCATCTTATTCCTGTGAACTGTTAAAACATTTTGGGAGTTACTTTGACAGCTCGTGGGAATTAGTACTAGGGATATTTTGGAGGTTCTACCCTCAATTGTTATTACAACAGGTGATCAATTTTTACTGCATGCTATTGCTTTTGGACATCCATACGAGAGCTCCCTTTTTCTTTAGAGTGAACTGCGCTGTTAACCGCTACTCCAAAAAAGCAACCCTTACCAAACAATGATGTCTTTTAAGCTCATGGGTACAAATCAATCGTATTGTTTTATAGTTCTCACCATTTTCTCTCCGATATATTGAATTTTTAAAACATGAATACTTGGTGAATGACATAAATTGCAAGAAGTTTTGAAAGAACTTTTTCAAATGAGTTTAAAATGTTTTATTGTAGGTCCAAGCGCCCTCGAACGTCGTCTATTTCAGGTAAATTTTAAACAAATTGTTGTATATTTGTATAATATTTATATCTTAAAATTTGTATTATATATTATATTATATTATATTATATTATATTATATTATATTATATTATATTATATTATATTATATTATATTATATTATATTATATTATATTATATTATATTATATTATATTATATTATATTATATTATATTATATTATATTATATTATATTATATTATATTATATTATATTATATTATATTATATTATATTATATTATATTATATTATATTATATTATATTTTATTATATTGTGCCTAATACTATGTCATATTTTGTTTAGAGAATACGACGAAGAATCTTTCAAATGAAATGACAATAACTGATTACATAATTTATTCAGGTTAGATATTGTGTTATTCTTTAGTCATATACTGAGTGGACCATAACTTTCTTATTTTTAGCATATTATTTTGCAACCACTTCGAATATGCCTTCCTACAAATGCAAATTAATTTTGATAAAAATATCAAAGTAGATATATATATATAAGTGAAGTGAAACACATTGCCTTCCCTTTTGTACAAATTCCTCAAAATGATATTTTTCTGCAGTATATCCTTCAGTCAAAGGCTAAATTCATGTATTGTTTCTGTATTTCACTGTCTAGTTAAATATATTATATAAGTTGAGTATATTTTTTTGAAATTGCCTATCTAAAGGTGTACTTTTGAGTTTTTTCTTAACTGTTATCGTTGAGAGAAATCTTTTTCAGTATTTGTAATTTTTTAAATTTTCATGGTAGAACCCTGCAAATAGTTGTTTTACACTTTTCTTAGACAGATTGTCATAATAATTTTTTCATTTTCAGCCCGTGTACTGCTGAAGGTTTCTCCGTTCTTGCACCATGTTTTAATATTTGTTAGATTTCTCGCAAAAAATACCTTAGATTATTTTATTGAACGGTGAGTTTGCAGATCTTTGCTGATTTCAATTACATTTAAGTTCAAAGATATTTAAACCTATACTTAGCTCTTCAGTCAACCTTTGTCTTGGTTTGAAGATGTCTTAAATTGGCTCGATATGCTTATAATCTACATTATCTGTATTTTGACAAACGATTGTATTTGGTATAAACGATTGTGTAAGAAAACTATTTGGTAACAAACTGATTTGAATTCTAGAAGAGGAAGTTTGTCGCATTTTTGAAATGCTCATGTAAGGCTGTTTTCATTATAAGTAACAACTCAACTTCATCTTAACTCCATGCTTATTTGCCAATCTCCATGTTTAGCAAGCTTAGCTATTGGTCTCCTAATTATTCTTTTTGCTTCTTGAAATTTATTTATTTCTGTAACTTAAATGTGATAATTTTCTAACCTTTCAGATTTGTCTCCTACAAATTTGCACTGGCGACCCAAGAAGATCAAATTGTAGACTTAACTCATTTATTACGAGGTATGTCTCCCTTACCAACTTTCTAGCAAACTTCTATTTTCTATAATTAAATTTACAACGTAGCTAGTGATCTCCGCTATGTAGCTTAAGTTCTATTCAAAATTCCAAGCTAGGTGTAAAATGTCAAGTCTTTTTCTTGCCAAAGGCTTTCAAAGTTTGCTAGATGTGTTTGATAGATGGTTGAAAATACAAATGGCCCATAGTCCGCATGGCATTCAATTGACAATCACCACCTGCTCGCGTTTCAATTTGTATACAATATGGATTAAAGCCCCGGCAAAACGACTGGACATTTTCACTGAACATGCACTGGGCAAATGTCCAGCGTAAATGTTGCGTCGTTTTACCACCTTGCCCAGCCTTGTTCAGCGATGTTGAGTGTTGTTCAGTCGATTTTGAACGCAGCCAAAAATGTTCAGTGGACAGGATTAAATTTCTTTTTTTAGATCTCTAATGAACATTGTCCAGTTCGCGCACGCGCAAATGCTGTACTGGGTTGGATTTGGCGTCAATTTATTTCCCATATTCAAATCTTCAATAAACTTTCCTAGTAAAAAACCGCAAAAGAAATGAAATCAACATTAACATTCAATTCAAAGAAAAGCAGAAAAAGGGATTTCATTAGTAACGACGAGTCTTATGGAGAGATAAGCTTTAGTCCCGATAAGAAAGTCCGCGATGGTAGAGAGCGGGAGTACGGTGATTGTGGTGAACCTAGCAGTCCTAGCAATTCTTTGATAATACACTCTATTTCATACGATGGCGTGGTTAGGGCTATGAAAAGTGTATTTTCAAAGGTAAAGGGATGCCCTTTGCCAGTTTTCCCACCCGCATTCTTCAACAGGGAAAGAGTTCACTGGACAATGTTCAGTCGTTTTGCCACCACCAATATTTTCTTGAAGTCCATACTCTGAACAAATAAGCAATGTCCGGTACGTGACCAGTGCAAATGTCCTGTCGTTTTGCCGGGGCTTAAGAATTTGAATCTTAAGAATTCTAAACATTCCCTGAATTTGTAAAGACAGCCCTTGACCCTCAATTGCTAATGAATTTTTTTACCCTCAATTGCTAATGAAACTGAATTGGTCATTTTAAAAACAGTTATCAAAGAAAACAGGGAATGTTTAGAAATTTAATTTTTTTCATACTTCAAAAACTAGCGAAATAGCATATATTTATACATGTATTTATAATAACATAAAATTATGGATGTATTTTTTATCAATGTAATAACTGTTTGCTTTAGGGGCTAAGCGTTCGATTATAGGCAAGATTACTCAACCCTTCCTTCAGGCACTTCTTGCAGCTTTTCCTTTTACAAAGCACAGCCTGTTGTTCATTGCCTTAAAAACCCGTTTGAAGCTTTCCCTTGTATTGATATAAGACTATCCTTTTTCTCCAAGATGTTGTTTTCTTCGACAATGATCCTCCAAGAACAGACAGCGAGAAAGTTGCTCGGAGGGACGAAACTTTTGAGAAGATGATGAAATTTTTACCTGGTAAGAAAATTCGTATGACTATTTCATACCTATCCGCTAAAATTATTTTCTTTTTTTTCTGTTTCCTTGAAACAATATTTCGTTTTCTCAGTCAAAATGGCTGGTTTAATGTATGATTTTTTGTTTAATTTTTCAATCAAGGAAAAGAAAATAACAAAAGGAAAACAACATAGACATAATGCTAACACTAATTACCTGTTTTTCGAAATTCTCGATATTTCTATAATTTTTACACGAAGCAATTTGCTGATATAACTTGTAACTTCATGATAAACCGTAGTTGTTGCAAAGAATGTCCTAAGAGATGTTATACTGAATACTGATACTGAAATACCCCGGCATCCATACTCTGATATTTCTGACCGATATGCTCGGCTATTTAAGACATAACATTCTTTATACATTTGTTCTGGATCTACATTCTAGATATTGTTAAGAAGATAATTGGTAATGATACTCATGAATATGGCATTAGGTTGATCTTTGAAGTTTTTCAGCATCCGAAACTAAATAAGCAGGTGAGCTCCCCTTTATGTCAAAACCAATTCTGTGGCATCCTCTTTACTTTATAGAAGACATACCCCATAACACATACACCTTTTGAACTTAATTATTTGACGTTCACCCAAGGCATCCTTTCATTTATACTCGTTCTAAATATATAAGCAAAAAACTCCCTTTTTAATCAAGCAAAGCAGGCAAACCCTAGTCTACATCACTTCTTTATAAATAAAATCTCTAGCAGATGTATGGAGCAGGACGGTTCTCCAAGATGGAAATCCAAGTTTCATACTTCGATCGTCAGGCAACTACTCTTTTGTGCATGTAACTCAGGTTGATTTTTTTAGAAGAGGATAGTTGTACAAGATCATACAGGAACCAAGATTTTCTCGTTTTTGGCTGCATGTTCACTGGCATTCGTTCCTGTTCCTGAAATATTCTACAATTTGTTCTTGCCTTTTTTGTAGGTCTTAATCTCCAGCTGATTATTCCTTAATCTAGCTAAATTATTCTTGATCCACCTTTCAATAATTTCATCCGCGTTTTTTCTGTCTTCTTTTCTGTTTTCTATCCACGTTTAAGCCTGGAATTCCCCTTTAAAGGAACCCAAACAACAAGTTTTATTAAATCAATTCGTTTCTTTCAGTTGGTTTATACTCTTCTTGATGAACTGGTTGTTGAGTTATTTCCCGAGATTTCCACACAGGTAAATTAATTTTCATTCTTAGAAATCTTGTTACTTTGTAGCTTTAAGCTACACTGAGAAGCGGCAAAATTACTGAAGTATTTTCCGTCTGATGTTTTCCAGATGACAGTAATTTTCTAATACGACAATCCTCCGAGTATTGAACATCGAATAACGACCAACATGTGAGCGAAAATTGTTGATAAAAAATAGCTTAGGAGAGTGTTTGGTGCGATTTACAAATGGGTTTCTGTTACGAATAGGTTGCTTGCTGTTCTTTGTACCCATGTAAAAAAAAGATGGCCTAAAATTTCGCAAGAAGATAGTGCTGTGGAGATTTTACTGTAACAGTTATGATCTATTCTAACGCAGGAAGCATCAATCACAAACGATGCTCAAGAAGTCTACTGAACTGGAGGCCCGCTTCGGAACGAGATTTGCTGAAGTATCCATCAAGGAGGTTAAGTGACCAGTTTGTTACCATTGTCGACAGAATGCCTATGTGAGACCCAACACTGACTCGAGGCAATAAATTCAGAGTATCATTTCTATTTATTTAGAGACAGGATAGTTCAGTAGGCATTGGTTTAACTAAGGGAAAGATTATGACAAATTATAATGAGTTTTTATGATCTGGTTATGGTTTGCAAAGTAGGATTATGTTAGGTTCATCTTCTTCAAACACATCTACCCTGTGTACATTTGGCTGTATTGAAAAAAACAGAAGCGCGAGGGATTTATCCCCATTATTGGAATCTCAACTGTGTCTTTAGTCAGTAGTGCCTTATGACTAGATGAATGCATTTCTAAACTATAATGTGACTTAGAGTGAAACACTTCAGAGGGAGCTGAGATTCCAATAATGGCCTAAAAGTAATAACCAGTTACCAGACGTTTACCATTTATCGAAGAAGTACCCTCACTTAATCCTAATGGTATATTCATTTAATTTAGCTACTAGTTTCCAACAAATACGATAATTCTGTTGTTTTTTGTTTTTAATAATGAATTTAATTCAAGTGTTGTAAATTCTCTCTGTTTACAAATTCAGTTAAAAATCAAACAAAGTGCGTCCTTTCAATTTATTTTTCCCATCGTTTGTAAATCAATTCCAGCTAGATTATTTATAGTTTAA
The DNA here is from genome assembly GCF_057945365.1 of Rhopilema esculentum. Classification (NCBI taxonomy): domain Eukaryota; kingdom Metazoa; phylum Cnidaria; class Scyphozoa; order Rhizostomeae; family Rhizostomatidae; genus Rhopilema; species Rhopilema esculentum. The sequence continues at coordinate 1,827,733 of NC_142827.1, read as the reverse complement.
TTTATATGTTTGTATTAAATTCAAGTAGTCTCGTTCATTTTCATATAGTTTCAATTTTTAGAATGCTTCCTTACGCAAACTGGAACAAATGTTGTGTTGATGGGAAATAGATGATAATTCTTAAATGTGCTTTTTACAAGTAGGACGTAGAATTTTGTCTTAACTTAGAGTAAATTATAGTTGAGAAATGAATCAATCTTTATCGTGTTGTTGTTACTGATTTTAGTTCATTCAGTCTGAAACCTGTCATTTTTATTAACCCCCATCAAATTGCTTAAAAGCTTAGCACTGTGTATATCCATCGCAAACTATTCGTGTACAAACAAAAACGGATTTTAAGTTATTCGAAGCAATGTTTTAAAGCTAACTAAGGATTCTTTTCTCGAATCAGCCGAGTCATCAAGCATTTTAGAAGACATCAATATCTGGCGTTTTGTGGTAGGATTCTCATAAATACCGTTTTATATGACGCATGGGAAATACTTCAAAATAAATCCAACAATGAACGTTCCCCTGTCTTAGCACAGGAGTAAGCAGTTTGCAGTTTCTGTAGAGGGACTATTGTATGTGCACTCAGAGTCTTGAAATGATAAAGTTATATCATATATTTGAATCTTTTGGGAAATTTTAATCTTATATTGATTTCAAAGATTTGATACATAAATTAAATTTGAGAAGCAAGCAAAATAAATTTTCAAACGTCATCTTAGGATTTCTCGCCTGAATACAGTAATACCCCCTAAATGTTCCCACAGTTAGACTCGGGGATGGGGGCTGCCCTTCTGCTAGCACCTTTTTGGTACCCAACTAAAACTTAGTTATAATGATAATAATTTTAATCAATTTCATCTCCTAACTCACCCCTCTATCTTTTTCTATAAATTCTTTTGTTTTCACTTGAAATACATTTATACTTATCATTACCTGATATCCAGATTAAATAATTTTGGTGATGCTGATAAACTAAACACAAGGTTTCTTTACAAGCAAGAGATGGTTTCATACAACAGCAACAACCCAGCGACGTGTCCATGTTGTCCTACGAAAAGAAGCGGGAACAATGCAGGTTCATATATCATGCTGAAAACTTTAAGATCGTGTCCATTCGACGAAGATTAGTACACCTCCGGGTCTTGACCTTCATTTTAGTTACAAAGACCTCAAAAGGAAAAAATCTGGTCATAGTACAATCTAAGGATCTTCCTGGTTCATCCGTCCAGCTTACAATAGGCCCTACATAGTAGATTGGCCTTGTTTACTTTGATCGTATCGGACACGTCAAATATTGGCAGTAAGCAGAATGATTGCCGACGCTAACCCAGTATTTCAAGCATTTCTTGGAACACTCTTCACATGGGGGTTGACTGCTGCTGGAGCCGCCCTCGTGTTTGTTTTCAACAGTGGCCAGGTATGAATAAATTCTAAATGAACTTTTTTATCTTGCTGTGCACATTTCCGTGAATTGTAGTGAAAGAAGACGTTTTTCAATATGTCAGTATGTTGAGTTCGGAGTCTGACTATAAAGAATATAAAACGTTTTCTATGATGTACCTGGAATCAGTGTTTCAAAGAGTATTTTCTTTATGACAAAAATTTGCTTCAATGATTTTAGTGTCCAAATCATAGATTAGCAGCTAACCTATCTATATTAAAGATACCTGTTTTGCCATGCAGTTGAGAATATGCGGCAATCCATGGTAAAATGCTGTCCCTGTTGCTTCTTGTTGGAAGTAAGAAAATTATCGTTTTAATTAAGTTTCATTGTCAAATCTGTCTTTATCATCGAAGTTTGTTTTTAAGTTATTTTTAACACATTTGAACTCAACTGCACTCGAATTTCCCCAAAAAATTCACATTAGTGTGAAAGCTTCAGACCTCAGTAATTTAGTGTATCATGCAGCATTTCCAGCAAGGTAAAATCTCACTTATAGCTGATGATTGCATTGGCTGCATTTTTCACACCATATTGCAAATGAATAATTTTCAAGAATAACCTTTTATGACAGAAACTAATGCCAATGTGAAAAATATGATTTATTGAAATTATGGAGTGACATCCTTAAATTAAACCAAGGCAACTCTTTACTTCTGTCAGAAACCTAAAATGTTTTTTTCAGAAGTTTCACCTGTTCTTTGTGTTGATTTCAAAAGATCTGTCATCACTTTTAATTTTCTTCCATGGGTTGTGGTTGATTTGGCATTGACAGCTTGTTGCTTACTTGACTTTGAGGTCCTTCTCCCCTGGCCTTTGAGCACACTTGTAATTAAATACCTCTTGCATTTACCTCTTGTAGTTTTCTGTGCAGGAACAAGGGTTCTGCTAAGGATGAACTGATCATGATATTGTGTAAAGTTCCGCTGCTAATTTGAGTAAATCGATATCCAGTAGAACAAGGGATGCTCTGTCCTTTAATTGTGTATTTTCAAGTTGCTCCATTCAGTAATTCACAACACATCTATATCTATTATCTTCTTCCACTTTTTATTTATAATCATTGCTTGGTTTTATCCTAAGTTACTTTCTGATGTTTAATTTTAATTGTCTTTTGAAATGTTGAGACTTTAAAATGTGGATTGAAACTAAAACTATACTGAAACTCTATATGCATGAAGAGATTTATCAGTAGCTCAGGAAGCTTTGCCCCCTTTTTACCTTTTTTGTGTATTGCATATGTATTCCCTTGAAATAAATATTATAGTGAACAAAAAAGGAGAGTCCTTTCACAGTTTGATTCTAGATTATCAAAATCTGCTGCAATTTGGGTTCTGTTTTTGTAACTGATTTTAAAACTTTCAAAAATATTTTTTTGTTTGACAATTTAACAAGCAGTAATTATCTTAGTGAATTAATTTTTTTAAATAATATTTTGAAAGTTGAGTCTGAAAGTGTTAATTAATTTTTGTTTTGTCAGTATATTTTGTCAACTATCTAACTTTTATTTTCAGAGAAAAGTTCTTGATGGAAGTCTAGGATTTGCTGCAGGGGTGAGTTCAACTGTCCATATTGTCATTAACAGATAGTACATGCTTAGCTAGTTTTTATTTATTTAAATCCTTTTGATCTGCACGTTGTTAAATGTTGTTATGATTTTTCAAACTATCAGTTAAGAATGTAATAACTAATACCAAGTGTTGTAGACTTCAATTATCAACTGTTTCCCTTGTTTTCTGTTTTAAAATCACCAATTTGTTCAGTTTTATGAACCAACTGAAATAAAATAGACTTTTTAGAGGGCTTGATAAACATTTTTAGGCAGCATTGTGTTTATAATCCAATTACCTTGTTGATAAAAAATTCAACATAAGCATCCACTAACTCTTGGATTTTGAATGACCAAGTTATGCTATCACTCTTTGATGCAAATAAGACCAAAGTGACTGTTTTTTAATTATTCAAAATACCTCTGCTTTCAATGCAAGGGGATTATTTGAATATATTTTAAAGTGCTATCTCAAATATATTGTAAAGTGCTAATTTGTGTGTTTAATTTGAACCAAAATATTACTTAAAGATGTTTCTAGTAAGATTCTAATTGTATGTGTGACCAGCTATTAATCACGGTTGATCTTTTGAAATTTTTAGGTCATGACAGCAGCCTCATACTGGTCTTTACTTGCTCCTGCAATTGAAATGGCATCTTCTTCAAATACTTATGGTACTGATGGAAAATATTCTTTTGTTCCAGTTAGCATTGGGTTTTTCCTTGGTGCCTTGTTTGTTTATGGCTCAGACCAATTTTTAACATTTATGGTAAGAATACCAGTCTTCATTTTATTAATATTTTTTCTGCATGTGGGATTAAAACTGTGCTAAATGTGGACAGATCTTTGCCTAAATATGCCTAAATTCTGGTTAAGGGTACTGAATTAAGTATCCCGTTAGATATCCTTAGATGCAGCATTGGAGTTGTTTGTACTTTGCACAATATTTTGTTCAGTTTTGGCCATTTCAACCCTGTTTATTTTCACATCTCAACTGTAACATTAGCTTTTTTTGTTAAATGGCAAAATTTTAAGATTGTCTTCAATTTTATCTTTATAGGGTATATCATCACCAAACATAGCCTTGGCTTTGGAAAAATCAGATAAAGAATTTAAAAATGATGGACAATCTTCCTTATATGGTATGGAGGGCCAGTTAAATGACCAATTAGTATCAGAAAGCATAATTATAGAACAAGCAAAAGATTTTTCCCCATTCGAGGATGGAGAATCGACTGTGCATGCAAGGAAAAGAAATCCCAAGGAGAGCTCAATGAACGAGCAAATATCAGATGACACTTACGCAGACAAAATAACACCAGATGAAAAAAGGAGAAGCTGGAGGAGGATATTGCTGCTCATTGTTGCAATAACTGTTCATAACATACCTGGTGAGTAGATTCTGGCAGATGTATATGTATGTATATATTAATGGTTGCAAGAAAGGACCTTTGTAAACAAAGTGATTTGAAGTCACAGCCCTTCCATTTCCCCTTTCAGGAGATTTCCGCTCTATGGTTTTTTTAATATGATCCTTGTCAGTTTTGCTTTCTGCTAGATGTTAAATGTTGATCAAATATTTGCACTTTTGCTCCACTCTTTTCAGGAGATGCTTTTTATATCCTTAAGAGGCTTTTTAAATATCTTATGATAGATAAGATAACTAGTTCAAACTCTTCACAATCCCAGCTTTAAAATCACTTTTCTTACACTTCATCAGAGGAGTAATCTGATTTTCACAATGGCCCTTTAGCTTCAAATTTCAAACTATAAAAATGATTTGTTATTGCCTATTTTAATTTTTGAGTAGATGGGAATGCTTAAAGGCACTAAAAGCAATTGTTTTTTTTTACATTTTATGATATTACTTCTACCAACAATACAACCTGAGTTATAGTTTTAGAACATTTATTTCTATCTTTGGTCCTTTTAACATCCACAATTATGGCTGTGATACAATACAATGTATGTTGCTGTTATATATGTTTTAAAATCTCATTAGTCTTTAAAATCTGAAAATTGGCAATGTTGTATTTTAAATCATATGCCTTTAAGTTGGGTCCTACCCACAAACTAAATCTGACCCTGTCTTTTTAACAATTTTACATACTAAATTTTCAATTTTGATATTTCTATAATTATAGAAGGACTAGCTGTCGGTGTTGGTTTTGGAAGTATTGGTAAGTCAAAGCTCTCCACACTGGAGTCTGCAAGGTGTGTTATTGCTGCTATGATATTGTCATGATTTTTGAAATTGTTTTTGAAGTTGACTTTGAGATTGTGTTTAGTGAACTTTCTAGTCAACTATTGAAGTCTTGCTGCAAAGTGGATGGCTAATTCATTTGGGGAGCTTGTATTCAAAAATACCTGTTTGTATTCTCGACCTGGTAGTCTCTTGACTTTCACAAAGTCTATTTTTATCAAAGAAGCAAGGTATTCATACTACTGCGAAGGAGACAAAACTGCGAAGAAGTCTCCTTCGCTTCTTCTAAAGTTTTATAATCTTCTTCTTTACTTGAAGAAATCTTGCGATTGGCATTGGCATTCAGAATTTCCCAGAAGGATTGGCAGTTAGTCTCCCGCTTAGAGGCTCCGGTTACTCTGCGCTAAGAAGCTTCTGGTAAGAACCCTTGCGTCCTCTATTTTGCTCCATGAACTGTTTTCTTCGTGGCTTTACTTTTTTTCGATTTGATGTGGAATTTGTAACGCATTAGTTCTTACAAATATTTGTCTTGGTAACCTCAAAACAGTTTATTAAAAAGTTTGAAATTTCGAGCCATATAACAAGTGAAAATTAAAGCCTTCACTTATTTAGAATGGCTTTTAGAAGTTCCCAGACAGAAGTTAGAATTGCACAAAACTTTAGGACTGGAACACCGTTTTTTAAAAAAATTGAGACATTTGAAACTTTTTCTTTTTGTAAGATGGCATTAGAAGATATTTTCTAAGCTACGAAACTTCAGCTTTGTTACTCTCGAAAATTGGAAATTTCACAGACAATGCATTTCACTTCATATTTACTTATCGTGTAGAATAATTTATAAATTTATAGATTTTTAATTTAATTGTTTAATCCAGTTGTTAAACTATTAAAAAGAGGATTATTAAGATATCGTAAGATAAGACATGATAAGGGATAAATTCAAAGATTTATGACCACATCAACCGGCGAAATTTAGTTCTTTCGCAGAAAAAAATTCTGCAGTGATTGTAGTTCCAAGAAAAGCCGAATTATTGCAGCTATCGTAATCAAATATAAAAATGTAAGAAAAAATAATTTGCTTAAGTTAATATTAAATACATTCTACTTTTCGCATACAAACTCCCAACTATGCATTCTCTTAGGAATTAGGATTAGGACTTCGAAGTTTTACTATTCTCTAGAGATTCAATCTTCTGCAGGTATTAAGATTGAAGTGAATCGCTCTCTCAGAAAAATTTATAGCTAGTTTTTTTATCTATTAATTAAAAGGGTTGTTAAGTTTTGAAGCAAAATTTGTAATCGTTATTTTCTTTTCCCTGGTTGAATTATTGTATTTATTGATTTTTCAGGTATGGACAATTAAGTGGAATGGTTGAGCCTATAGCGGGTATTTTTGGGGCATTTGCAGTAGTGGTATGATGTCTTTAATTTTCTTTTTTTGGAACAGAGTAGAATTTGCAATGTTTTAAAAATGATTGGAAACTTGCATCCTGTTAGTTTTTGTTTCAATGGATTTTAGATACATTTCTGTCAATTATCTGCAACAATTTTTCGGGTGACCAAAAGCTTTTTAAAAATAAAAAAACGGCCTAATTTTTACATGCAAACCAGTAGTGGTTTGCTGTTGAAGTTCCCTTCACAAAACTGGAGAATGCTACGCGGTACGCGGGCTCAGACCAGATGTTTCTATTTCCTCCTGCCAACTTACAGCAGTACCTATGACTGATAAACTGGATAAGTACGAACACTAAAATGGCTGAGTGACATCACCAATATGGGGTGTTTGTGTAAAACAGATAATTTTTAGGCAAAATCGTCGTTTTTAGAATTTTCTTTTCGTAGGAGATCATTTTCAAAGCTTTTTGAAGTCCTTTAGTAAATACTTTCAAAAATCAGATTTTTGTTCTTAAAAAGGATCAAAATTTTGAGCAAATGGACAGTCGCTAATCAGTTTAAGTTCGTTGATTGGGAGGGGGTGAGGTTTCAATTCTTTGAGTGGGGGAGGGGTGAAACAGCCTCTTAAATCTGCAAAAGGATTCCAATTGCCAAGTGATTGATAAAAATGGTCTAATTAGTCCTAGTTCCTCCCTCTTTAGGTGCCTGAGGAGTCACTGGTACCCACACTTTTGACAGTCAAACTATTTTTTGTTGAAGATTTCATGAAGACTTTTTCTTCCAATAGATAGCAGAACCTTTACTACCATACGCTCTTTCATTTGCTGCTGGTGCCATGATCTATGTCGTTGTTGATGATATCATTCCAGAGGCCCAGATGTCGTAAGCATTTGTTTAGTTTTATTTAATCAATTCAGGTTTATTAATTCTGTATGAATTGTACAAAGAATCTAATGTGCCGTCTTTGTCGCTCTCCATCCGTTCTTGTATCACAGTTCCAATGAAAACCATATCTTTTGTGCTCTTTTTATGAGTTTAGATAAACGCTTGACAGCGAATAAATCAGAACCACCGACAAGCAAAGTGAATGACAGGGGCTGATTAAAGGTTTTTCTTGCAACGCTACAAACCTTGTCAAAGCGTCCTACAAAAACCCCATAAACACTGGACTGTCTTCAAGATAACTCATGGAAACCAATCACTAAATTCAAATCGCTTAAGTTTGGAGATAATTTTTCTTAGTCTGGTAAACAAATGTGTAGAGCAACTTTCCTAAAAAGATATCCCGAAGTTTATATATAAAAAGATATCCTGCAGAAAAGATATCCTGCACTCTCCAAAATTTCCTGGGAACGTTGTTTCCATATTCCCATACTTAATAAAACTGATGATCAATAATTCCAAGATATGAACCACTGATCAAAGAACCACTTTTTTTAGGTAGAGGAGTAGTATGGCAACTCCTCCTCTTATAGGGTGGAGATTCCATCGAAAACATTATCTTTCTTACACTCCTTTCTTTATTTTTCCGTTCTTAACAACTGCCAGCATTACTATCTATTCTAGTTGTGCCGTCGTTACTAGCTGTTCTAGCTGAAGTAATACGAAACACGAAATTTTGAAAATAGCCTAGCAGCCTTAAGCTAGAATTCAGCCTTTTACAATTAGACTTAGAAAAGTTTCCAACCCCCCCCCCCCCCCACCCCTCCCTCTGTAATGAGTTTTTTATATTACGTTATCGAACTTGTTTATCTTCCTTTATCTTAAGACGGTTCGGTTGTTCGTTTATCAAACCCTTTAAAAAGCTGTTTTGTTTAATCCATGTTTATCACAAAAGGGAGCTTGTATATTGTTTTCGATGTAACTTGGGTTGGGTAGAGATGAACAAAGGAAAGTTTCTTGCATATGTTTCTCAAATTTTAACAATGGTCTGAACTGTGGACTTCTTTGCATTTGACCAAACAAGTCCACTAGACAACAAACTCAATTATGGGTCTCAGACTACAATTTTCTTATAAGGGACACCATTCGATTTCCATTGGATTAATCTACATTTGAAGTCCAGACTTCGAAACCGACAAGGGTCATGGTAACGTTAAATTCAATAAGGAATTAAAGAATTCCATGTCCTTGATATCCTAAATTCAATCCACCAAGTTTGTTTAATGCTGCTAAAATCTCAAGTTGAAGTTAGCTTACTTTAAATATATTACTTTTTTAATTTTTAGCGGAAATGGCACATTGGCAAGTTGGGGTTCAGTTGTCGGTTTCATCGTGATGATGTCACTCGATGTTGGCCTAGGCTAGAAGTACCAATGGTGTTATAGCGTGAGGTCTTTATTTAATTAACTCTGATTTTATTGCAGATGTTGTAAAGTAAATAATAGCAGGAATATTATTAATGTTAACGCTTTAGAGATGAAGAAATTTCTCTGAATTTTTGTTTTTTTGTTAGGTCTCGCGTGTTCTTATCCTTTCTTATATTTTTGCCAGTGTTGCTTCACTCGTGCCTAGCTCTCCCACTAGTGCGTTAGTTTCAAACTATGCAGGATGTATCAGTCCAGTTGTAGAAAATTAGTCTTTGCAAGACTATCACAGCGCTTGCAAACACATGGTGAAAAACCACTTCTCCTCTTAACCTGAACACCAGCCTCCGTCACGCTTGCGTTAGAAGACAGCTTTCTATGCAGAAGTTACTCTTAAGGTGGGCAAATTTAGAAAAATAACCAAACAGCTTTTTGCACCTTTAGCGTAACTCACGATAGCGTATTGGGATACAATATTTAAAAGAACCAATGGTCAAAGTTTCCGGAAAAAGTCTTAGTTGTGGAAATTTTCTGAGAGAAAAAGGATCTAGGAGATGATATAAAGAAAGGGTCCTTTTGCTATAAGAAATTCAAACAGGCTATTTTTTTAAAAAAGTGCATTACTTGAAATGAAATCACTTATTAGAGGCATTTGAATGTATAATTTTCAACATTCCTTTGTGTTATTATTTTCCCCCCGAATTCTCAAAGCAATATACAGCTGTTATTAAACAGTCTGGTTTAATCGGAAACTCGTCCCAAGTTACCCTTTTATCCTATTTTCTGCTGTAATTGACTTTGTATTCAACAAAGAGGCACGATAAAACATTTTAAGATTTTCTCATTCGAATAATGCTAATAACTAGTACATTAATGACTTATTATTTAGCAATATCCTGCTAGTCTATTCTAGTGAAATTATTCGGGATTATAATTTCTAAACATAAGGGAAAGTGGCAATCGACCAAAATGAGGGCCTGTTGAAGTTCCTCTTTGTTATTCTTGCCTTTTTTTATACGTGAAAAATAATTAATGGAAATGAAGAACATGAACCAGATATGAATGTCATTACATTTCCAGACCCTCAGGATTCGACCTGTGATTCGAAATTCCGTCACGTGGACGTCGACAATAGGTGGGCTTTATGGGGTGGGCCCCCAGTTTTTTAAAGAATACACAGTGAACCCCACTGTTTTCAAAGACTTTTTAGTGGATTTGTGGAACTTGCTGAAATTTCTGCAAACTTTGTGATCTTGTATCGTATCCTTTCTAAGGTTGCTGAAGTTTCATCTGCATAACCATCACATTATTGTTAACGAATATCAAACCTCAGGCACGACTCCACTTGGGGGCTGAAGTCCCTCCCCCCCTTTTTTTTTTCTTAAGAGATCGAATTTTTTTGACCGTCTGTTTTATAATTTTTGAAAACAGAGTATAAAATAAAAAGAGAACAAACTGTTTATATACTGCTTGATTTTATTTGATCTATTTACAAACTTATTTAGGCAGATTTCTATAATTTGTCTGTTATTTTCATCAATTCAGCAGATAACTTTTTGTATCAATGCAATGTTTGCATTTTGGATGAGTAAACATGGTCTACTGAAAATACTCGAGACTAGGAAGATGCAAATTTCTGTTCAGGAAAGAAATTCTCTCAATTAATACAACAGCTTTTTGCTATTTACACCGATGTGCACTCTGAACCAAAGGTCTTTCTTTTTTTCCCCAGCGTCTGTCACTAGAGTTTTGGCGTGACTCCTCCCCTCCAAAAATTTTCCTAAATATCAATAATCAATGTTTTTTTAAGAATCGTCGAATTGTCTATTCTGAGCGGTGTAGTATTTTGTTAAATTTTAGACTGGGATATGCATTTTTAGCCATTCTAGAAGGCTAAATTTCAAAAATTCTCTTTCGCATCGGACCCAACCATGGTGGGTCCTCATATATCACTAAACTTGATTCATAGCCCACCCAGGTTCAATTTCGTGCGCGTCTCTGATCCTTTCTGAAGAAGTTTTTCGGACCAAATAGGTCTCAGCTTCTTCGATTAAACATGAGAAAAAGCTCTGTTGAATTGAATGCAATTTTGGCCAGCAAGAGCGATCAATCCATGAATAACTAGCCGAAAAAGATTTTTATTAAACCTAATCTAAGAATAGCATTTTGTAGCATTTTATGTGATAGACGCTTTTTACTCTCAGTAGCTTTTCAGGCATTTAAAAAAATTATTTTCTAATAAAACATATTACTAGTTTTTTATTTTTTAGAAAAGGTGGCCGTGAACTCCATCCTTAGTGTTCATTTAAGTTTTGCATGAGCCCAAAAATGGGTACAACACGATTCTACAAGTTCCGTACAAGGGGTGTAACACGATTCCATCCTCTTGTCTGATTCCATGCTATCATATCAGATAGCAAAGTAAATATGCAACAATTTTGTTCAAATTTGCACAAACCTTTCTAGACTTACGTAAAATAGCGTTTACACAATTTGGCATGTTATTTGTTAAACATTCTCTCCAGGAAAGCGTGGGTTTCGCAACGAGCCCCCAAGACCAGGTGGGGTGGCCCACTTTTTGCAGAACGAAATAACTCGAGTACAAAATCTTTTGTGATGAGTTTCCCGTGAACCCCCTCCCCGCCTCCCATATGCACCTAACTGAAGACCCAAAATTCCCACAAATGAGTTATTTTTCGGCGGAATTTTTTCCATTCCTGACATTTGTGCAAATGTGCTTTGTTGTTATTTAACTCGAAAAGCAAGTCACTATTTGAACTTCCGTGCGTCTTGTTCTCCCCCGATCGGCAGTCATTGATGTAGGGCCTAGGGTGTTAAAATAAGGACGTTTTATACTCTGCGGATTGTCCAACCAAAAGCTTTGGTGTCACCGTTCTGTCAATTTCATCAAATCGTGGCAAGGCAGCAACTTTAAAAAGGACGCCATATTTATGGAATATTTCCTTGCGTTTTCTAATGCGCTTTTGCTAACGACGTTTTCGCGTTGCAAACCTTTGTTGCCAGAAATGATTCTTGGAGGTTCATTTTACTTCGTTGAGAGAAAAACTGCGTTGAACTAAACGTTTTTTCAAAAGAATTTCTTGTCAATAATTTGATACAGGGCCCGAGGTTCCAACAGCATCTTAAATCTTAAAGTGGCAGTTCCCCCTCTCCTTTTCCCCCACCCCCACACCATTTCTTGTAGGTCACTTGGACGTTATAAAGTGATCCTAAGGGATCAGCCCCATTTCTCCTCGAAAAAAAAATTTTTACAACCAGAAACCTCCCGAAATCCGAAAAGTGTGGCAAATACGACACCTCTAAACCTTTCTGTGGCTCTCTGAGCTCTACGTGGACTTACGCCGTTAATTGTTATTGTTCTCTTTCATAAGCACCTTGGCATAAAATTCAGACCAATGTGCGCGAACGATTTCCTGACGAACTCCAGAGCAATCTTTGCAATGCAATTAAAATTTGTTTGCTACTCACTAACTCAAAACCATAACACTTTCTTCGTCAAATATCTAAAGTTGGGCATGAATTAATTGACAGTCGAGTTGGTGAAGGTAGATTTGCAAAAGCTATTTCTAGCTGTCAATGTGATATCTGAAACTTGAGTTTTCCCTTCCAGAGTTCGCTCCACAATAGCACAAAGCTGCAATGTAAATTATAGCAAAAAAATTTGAAAAACCCTCCTTCTGCGTTACCATACAAACCAACAATGCTTGTATTTCATCTAAAAGTTCAACGAAGTTTTATTTGGTCCGGATTTTGTGTCTGGGCTAAGTTGGCAAAATCCCTTGAGCATCGTTTAAATTGATCGTTGACAATGCGCAGCTGTGTCGAGTACATTGTTATAGTCACGTGGGTATGAATCAGCCGATTTGATTGGCGTGGAAGAAAGACTCACGTGCTTAATAAGTGGGTTTGTCTTTAATAAAATAGTCCAACACTTAGGATATTCTTTCGCTGACAGTATGTTTGATTTCATAAGATACTGAAGAACTTTATGTTCACAGAAGGGAGCAGTCGTTTCGTGCTTAATGTATGGCCTTTGTTTCATCAGCTCATTATGTCTGAGTTATAAACCAACTCGATGAGACGATTTTGCGAGTTAACGCGAACAAATCAAGCAATTCCAATGTAAGGGAATCACCACGACTGTGCTTGCTAACGTTTATTGGTGAGTAAAATGTTCATAACGGGTGTCAAGTTGCTTTGGTGTTCGTGTCGTACTGATTTGCTTGTAGAAATTGACCTTCCCCTGGCATTGGCCTTCAGTGTTTGGAAATTCTGTTGCCCGCATTGTTCAACCCGCGCTGCAAATGAGCATACAATAGTTAATTTTCTCAGGCCGCATTTGTTTACAGCTCAAAGCTTAGTTTCATTTAAATATCACAGTTGGATATCCAGCTTTTATTTTCTACAGTAGACGGTGATGGACAGGTAACTCAATGTTTACGCCCACGAACTACAGCAGCAAGGTAAGGATGATACCAAATCACAAAATTGTGTGGCCAAACCCGTGAAACTCATTATAATGTTAACAGCATCCACTGAACGTGCAAAAACATAATCTTGTTCTCAAATTAATGTGCATTCATGCATATCGCATGTAATCGCTTCCTTTAATTCGCAACTATCTGGATAACAAAAGCTATTATTTTAACATCCAACGAAAAGTGTTGGTTTGTAATAGGGACTTCCGTTCGGCCTTATTCAATTGACCCTTTGTTGTTACTTCCCCAATGAGGAGCATCAAGTTGGCTTCGTTTGCTCACATGACACCCTACTGAAAAGATGCCCTTCAACTGACCCATTTATACGGATTTCTCGTTTAAGACAACTTTTATGGCCAGTGCGCTTTATCTTGCTCTTAATAGCTGGTTGGAAAGGTTTTATTACTTATTGTGGTTTTCCTTTTTAAGCGCCCAAAAACGAGGAGAGATTCACTATCATACACGAGATTCCTACCAATACAAAACGATTTCTAGGGATTTACAGATAAAACAATAGAACTTCTCCAAAGGTGTACGAAACTCACATGAGGCTATTTGCCCCTCGCACAAGACCATTGCCACGGTGCCGTGCGCACCGTGGAAAATCCTCCCATTTCACCTAGATTGTCATAAAGATTGATAATTTTTCCTGTTATAATCCTCATTATTCGTGCAATAATTATTACCCTCAAATAATGTATCGTGCTGTCAGGACCGTCGCTAAGCACTTTCACTTGGGGGGTGGGGTGCTAGTCACCAATTTGCCGACAAAATAGGGCGTGGTCAAAGACACGTCAATTTCTGGGTGTGGCATTTTGACGCAATTGATTTGTTTATCAAAGAGTATGTTTTCGTTAGTCAATCATCGCTTCGATTTTCGAGTAACTGGGGGTACTTTCTTCGATTTTATCCTGGAAGTCAAGTTTGAGCAATGAGATACCCTAATTAATTCAAATAGTTCAGCACGTTGATCTTACTGACAGAACCGCCGAGGGGCTTCGGAGGCCCTGCAGCAAAACTGAAAGACGAGGCCCCTTGCGAGCGGAGCGAGCAGAAATTCTTTGCGACCTCGCCTTTTTAATGTCTTAAATCTTAAAATGCATTTCAGAATATTTCTTGCAGTCATCTCTTGCAATCAATTTAAATATTTGCTTATGGCCTAGGGCAATCTTTTCATGAATGGATGTTAATTACCAACAAGGAAACAAAGGGGCGTCGTGGCGAATGAATTCTAGGGGGGGGGGCAGAAAGAAAAATTTTCCATCAAAATTTCTTTGATCTTTATAGATCATATTGAAGCATTTCATGTCAGTGTGTAGTAAATTGGAATGAGGCAGAAAAACTCATAACTTTTGCCATAGCTGGAAAGATATTCAAAATGTACTTCTTTTGTCTCTGTTTTTTCGTACTTCCAGTGAACGTCCATGACATCCGTTGATAAGGACAAGGGTAGAATGAAGTTACTGCATGAGGCGGCACCATCGTTACCGCCGAAGGGAAAATTTTTTATAATCTTATGCTTGAAATTTGCCGGAAATCGCAATCTTGGAAGCAAATTTTAATAATAAAATCTTATCCTTAAATTGATTATCCACTGGGGGAAAGCGATGGTTTTGACCAATTTCCATAACCAAATTTGGCCCTTGAAGATTCGGATCTTAACTGACAAAATCCGACCAGCAAATCACTCTACGGTAGGAATAGGTAAATCCTGAGAAATCATTTTCATTTATGGAAATCTAGTATTTTCTTTACAAAAGTGAATTGCCCCTTGAAATTACGGTAAGCACTTTAGTCCAAAAAATTTATGTTGCTAAAAGTTTGAGAATTACCCACAGCTCAAGTTTGAGAATTTCCGTCAAAACGATGAATTTTTCAAAAATCCGTCAAATTTTGAAAGCAGAGAGGTCCATGGCCCCACATCCCTGCTGCCCCCGACCACGACGCCGCTGAGGAAACACCACTCAAGAAAAAACAATTAAAAAAACACATACGCTGGATATGACATGAGACCACCTCAGGTTGCAATGTTTGCTCACGAATGGCAATATTCGCCGACATATCACAGGACTTTCCAACATATCGCAAATCTGGTCTACCGGGTTTGCCGACGGTAGACCAGATTTGCCGACGGTAGACCATATTCGCCGACAACATTTTTTCCAGGGGGATTGTTTTTAGTACGTTAATTCGAGGACTTGATATTACAAAACACAAAATATATAAATATTTCAGTATAGATATTTTGGATATTTCAGTATATCGATACCGAGACTCGCCCCGTTTCTTTGTACAAGCTACTGTAACAACAAACTAGGTCCCAGATCTCCTAACGACACAATATTCTTTCACAACTCCTAGGACAGTTGTTCATAGTCTATTCAAAGGGATATTAGCTGCGGGGGGTAGCCTTTGTTTAAATGGAGAGGAGTAAAATAGCCTATTGTTTAAAACAATATTTTGTTACTCATTATAAAATCATATATCCTTTACAGTTTGGCTTTCAAGAAAATCATTCGATTGATCATGCATTAATTAGTATGACTAAAGCTATCAAAAGTAGCCTTGATAACAAAAAATATGAGTGTGGTATATTTTTGACTTACAAAAGGCCTTATATACTGTAAATCATAAAATTTTGCTTTCCAAACTTGAGCACTATGGAATTAGAGGGAATGCATTTGGGTGGTTCAAATCGTATCTTACAGACACAGCACAGTTTGTTTCAATTAATGGTAGAATTAATGGTTACATATGGTTTGCCCCAGGAATCAGTGCTAGGACCCTTGCTCTTTCTTTCATACCTCAACGATTTACCAATAGTTTTAAAACATTTAAAATTCTTCCTCTTTGGTGATGACACAAATATCTACTTGGAATCAGAAACACTTGAAAAGCTCACTAAGAAGGTAAACAAAGAACTAAAATATGTCAAACGTTGGCTTGATGCGAATAAACTCTGTTTGAATATAAGTAAAATTAACTTTATAATTTTTCATTCTTCCTCAGCCTCATTACCATTAGACATTATAATCCAAATCGGCAAAAAGCACATTTCCAAGGTAAAATACATCAAATTCTTAGGACTCCTCTTGGATGAACACCTTCGTTGGAAAGATCATCTTGCTGAACTCTCAAAAAAACTGGCAAGAACCTGTGACATTCTTTTCATAATAAGAAACCTTCTTCCAACAGTTACATCAATATCAGTTAATAATGCTTTGTTTATGTCCTTCTTACAATATGGTATTATTGTTTGGGGACAAACGTTTGACTCGCATATTGAGCCACTATTCAAATTACAAAAAAGAGCTGTTAGAGCTATATCACATCAAGAATTCCTTGCTCATTCTCTTCCTATTTTTAAAACTTAAAATTACTTAGAATCTCAGATATCTTTAAACTGAAACTATTATATTTTGTTCATGAATCAATCAATAAGCTAACCCCTTTTTCACTGTCACGGCACAAGGCAATCAACACGTGGTGATCTCGTCCTTACTATGGCAAATACTTCACAGTACGGCTTGAAATCAACTCAATATATGGGGGCAAAATTATGGAACAATCTCACTGTAGAAATAAGACTACCTCTTCTAGATTCTTATTCAAAAAATATTTGAAAAATTATCTTCTAGAAACTATTTGAAAGTCAGTGAGCTTTGCAAAATTTCTTGTTTAGTCCATAAAGTAATTTTATTTAATTCAACGAGACATAATTATAGATGACCATATGAACTAAAATTTTCTAAACAGCGTTACGCCACTGTGCTTTAGTTTTCCCTTGCTTTAAGTACCTGAAGAAACTTTGGGTATGCATTCATTTTTCGACGTTTATTACTCGAAGAGTATCGGACTGTGCCGTGTTTCCGCTGTTTCGTGCCCTCTTCAAATTTTGCGGTACAAAACCTTGTTTGGTTATTTCCAGCGGAAATCACTTAATTTTTTTGTAACCTTCAGAGGAAAAATATGGGTTTAATGGTGTGCTTTAATTAGCTTCGCAGCTATCATGACGTCAACTTTAAACAAATAGTTTATTAGCTATTATAATTATCTTCCAATACTGACCAGAACCAGGGTCCCTCTGTGGCCCCCACTCCCTTGATTTTAACTTATGGCAGACATATGCCAATTATTGAAAAAATTTTCTCTTGTTAAATTTATCTTTCTCATTTCTGCCTTGTTGTTGACTCGTACTTTTATTTCCCAGGCCAGAGAATAGAGGATACGAGCAATTGCATGGTTTTTTTTCGCTAAATCAAGACTTCTGCTGTATAGTTATGAACCTATCTGAATCGAAAGAGAACTTCATTCATGCATTGGGGTTACGAAAGCTGTCAGATGATGAGATCATGCTTAGATTAAGTGAAAGTAATACAAAGACCAGTCAGTCAAGAAATTTGCAGAAAGTTCGAAAGAGACCGTTACGCAAGACAAGGGTGACAAACGTTGTACGAAAGCACATTTTTCACTTCTCACCAGACGGAAAGCAAAGTAAAAGAGGGAAGTCAACGCGAGCTACTGAACCTCCAAAAAGTAAAGCGGATACCTCAGTAATGCCCAAGTCGGTTGTTTTCAGCTACCCGAACAACGCCAGTGTCAAAGCAAGTATGGCGCAGCACTCTTCATCTCCAGCCCCATCTCCCCAGCTTTCATCTTCACAACTTCCCTCTCCTCAACATAACCTCATCCTTCTTCCAACGCAAAATAAAAACCAACAGGGCATTCAAGCTCAACCAAGTATAGTTTTAGGCCAAACTATTTTTCAAGGCCCAGACGGAAAGAAGTTTATTCTCATTCCCAGCAGTACGACGAAACCAGCTAGCCCTGGAGTGGGCCATGCACCTAAAGCAAAAGCTTTCACCCCGGGACACACCCCGATTTTGCCTCTGTCAGGGAATTTGAAGATCAAAACCAGCACAGAGGCTACAGCTCCGCAACCAGGATACTTGTATTTACCACAAGGCCAAACTGTTATGTCAAGCACGACGGCGACACTTAGAACTACAAGCGTGGTCACCAGCGTTACAAATGTTCTACCTGGTAGTCAAGTTATTGTCAGCCCGTCGCAGAAGCCTGGTACCAAGCAGTTTGCCAAAAAACAAGTAACGTCACAACAGAGCAGCAGCCAATCTAATATTATGCATCTTCTAAATATGACAAGGACGGCCCTTAGTGAAACGCAGTTCCCTGTGGCCTCTGTGAACTTTGGTGTCTGGCCACCAAACAGCAATCAAACAATTCAACTCATGAAAATAAAACCTAATGATATAACCCAGAAAGATGCCTCCTCTGTAAGTACAGCCTCGCTATCAAGGCCAACAGCTATAACTGTGCAGTCGAATGCTCTTACTTCTTCGATGGTGGCATCAAGCACAGTTAACATACCAATGGCTTCGTTAGCTTTAATACCTAAAAATACCACTAAGCAGGTTTCAGTAGATATCCCAAAAGTGGACAGAATATTGAATTCCTTGTCCATCGCAAACAAAGCAAGAGCTACTCTAGTGGGCACAAACTCAATGTTCACATCGCCATTGTCAGTTGATTTCAAAACTGTCCAGGCCAAAGTACCAATCTCATCTTCAATCAAAATGTCTATTAACACCGATACAGCCAGCCTTGGCGTTGCAGCGTCGCCCGCTGGTGCTGCGAAGCGTACAAATGTGCATATGGAGACCTCTTCGAAGAATATAAGTTGCAGTCCCCAAGCTAAATCTCAAGTCAAAGTTAGCCACATCAGCCGGTATTTAGGAGATCCAACTAAAAATGTCCTCAACCCAGACACGAACTGTTTGGTGATTCAAGGCAAAAAGCGACGAAAGAAGAGAGAATTCAAAAGTTTTAACTATCTCCAGTATCGACGCTACGGAGGACCACCCTTTGTTCCATGCAAAGCACCTCCTGCCCCAAATACCCCAAGCAGTGGCACCTGCTGCCTCTACGAGCATACATTATTGAAAATGGCAACTCGGGGTTTCTGGGGATGTGAAATGGGTCAACTTCAAGACGTATTTCGCTCCATTAGAAGCGAATCTATTGATATGGATACCGTCGAAGACGTGACCAAACGTTGTTATGGTTTCGTTAGGCGAAAAATTGTTGCTGCGGGAGAGGACAGCAAGGCGATGTATCGGTACATGAAAAACTACATCGATGAGTTTGACAGGTATTGTTCACTTTGCCTTTTTTGTTATGTTTTACACCATCTTGTATTCACTATGTATCATCTTAGTTTCCAACCGATTGTTTTAGACTAACAAGAAGCAATCAACCAGGCAAAGCATTGTCTGTACTAATCGAACTGTCTTCAGTAACGGAATGGTTTTGATATACTGTTGAACTCCTATGGCACTGTCGTTTTCCACAAGAAGATCATCGTTTTTATTATATGTGATCGATGTCATATGTACAAAGATGTACGCGCTTTGGCGTGTAGACTAGGGAGATTTTAAATTGCTTTTGGTATTTTGCACTAAATGTGATCATCAGAATTGTTCTACGCCAAACAATGATTACTTTGCGTTACCCTTGATTCAGCCTCTATTTTCTACACATACTTATCTTTGAGATTATTTGCAATGACCAACCGACACTGCATCATAGAGTACATGTCACAAATATTTATTTAGATATTCAAATTACTTCTCTGTTAAAAACCTATATACTGCTTTATCCAACCAAGCAATTTTCTTTGAAGTTTTTTAGACCGTGTTTACCCCGTTGCTATCATTGCGATGCTTATATACCTACCAACTGCTTCTGATTACTCTCTGGTCACGTGGCATGGAATACCACCCACAGGTAAGTCTTTATCACTGCCACCTTGATAGCACCACCTTAAGAATACGAGAGTTTTTACAGATGGCATATTTGTATGTGTTCATTCCAATTGGGAAGACAGATACGCAAAAGGCTTCTTTCGAATGAGCCACTCCCTGCTTATAGCTGGTTTCAATGCATACGATCATTGGTTGTAATGAAGGGGGATAGCTCTAGAGACTCACAGACGGGGGATAACTCATTCGACTTAAACATTTACTTCCTTGTGTGCCCAACACATTGAAAATTCCAACGATTCAAAATGCTTTTCACCCAAATGGTATGATGTCCAGAAAAACGAGAATGAAATAGTACGAAAGTGAATAAGGATAACAAATTTTAATGCATTCTTTATACCATATTGCATGCTACCTTTATACTTTATACTGCATGCTACTTTAATTCTCATAGCAGAAAAGTTTATCATATTAATAGCAATCCAATTTTGGCATGTATATGTTTCGACCATTACAACTCAGTTGTTGCCATTTACCTGTTGATTCTGCACTTTTTTTGTTTTCCTAATCCACTGTTCGTTTCTTATTCTCTACCTGGCATCAAACATCAACAATGTTATTTTCAGAGATTGGCGGCCGTTTTGCCTAAGGTCCCCTGAACTGCACTGACTTAGTCACTTCAGTAACGTTATTCCTCTCCCGTAGGTTGGTCCGAGTACCGTCGAGCTGTCGTCATGAGAGAGGTTTTTGAAGTTGTTTATCGCTTTGGCACTGAGTTGGACGCTGTTCCTGAATATCAAAAAGAATTCTTTGATAGTCCGGTTAAATCAGCTCTGCTTGTCCCGAGAGTTTTTGATTTGCGACAAAGCTACTCCGATCCGACAACCTGTGTCGTACAAAAACTGTCACAAACCGATAAAGGTGCTGCTACTGACGAATCACGGTCACTATCCTCGGAGACAGAAATGTGCAAAGAAGACATCCTGCAGCGGAATATCAAGTCGGAGAATTTACCCGGATCAATGCCACAATCTAAGATAACAACAGCTACAACGTCATCTACTTATGAGACTTCTAAGACTAAAGGCTGCGATCTCCTTGAGCACAAGTCTGTTATCGTGAATCTGACCGAATCAGGTTTACCAAATAATGATCCGGAAAGTGGCAAGAGCTCGTCTGCAGCTTGCGGTAGTCAGGCTGATGATGTAGATACACGCCGTCAAAGTGAGGCTGCAAAGGTGTCTGAATCTGTGCAAAATCAAAGAAGTGTTCGAAATAACCTCCAAGGGAAGCCATCTCAAAATGGCGGCCTTGGTGAAAAAGATAAAATGTTAGTGAAACCTAGAAATAATTGTTTGCACGATGAGAATTGCAGTTGTCACAACAGTGAAAATATAATAGATCAATCGGCGTTCACATCTCAATCAGGTGGAACAAAGTTACCTTTTAGTGATTATAACAATTATTGTGAGCTGTTATCGCGAGATGGTGTCAGCCAAAGAAATGAAGGAAGCACTAGTTTCACATTTGACAGTAATGCGAACAGGATAATTCGATTGAAAGAAGAACGAAATATCTCCCCGATGCCAAAGAACGGTGCAGAGTTGACTCACGAAAACACAGAAGCGAAAAATGGAGAGGAACACCAAAGGGTCATAACCGCAGGATTTGCAGAGAGCATTGTTGCCGCCTGTGGAAATAAAAAGGCGTGGATGCGAGACAGTATTAAACAAAGAATCGAGGCTAGGGACGTACCTGAAAATACTGGTGTTACATTAGACAGTGAGAAGAAACTGTCGCTCAATACAGTTGTCAAGAACTCAAATCCGGTGACGTTGCCAACAAGATGCCTAGAAACAGGAACTAGTTTGTTAGAAACCGGACTAGGACAGGATTCAGTAGAAAACCGACAAACACCATATTTGCGGTCGGCCGCAGACCCGGTACCACAGGAGAATCTGGATGCGGCTGACGCGAATGAACAGATGGTGTATTCTGATCAAGAAAACGGCAGTTGTAGCAATGACGGGAGCTTGATGAGCCGACGAAGGACATCACGTCGAATAACAAACTCGACTCGTTTTGATCTTCTTGGAGCCTCAGACGAACTGTCGCTTGAACGTGATCTACGCAAAGCTATAAAGCTAAGCAAACTTGAGGTTTCTGTTGGCAGTAGGCCGACCAGTGAAAATGAGGAAGCTCCTTCCGAAAGCCTGCAAGTCGAAGAAATAAAGAAGACTGAAAAAATTCCAATAAGAAATTCTTTAAAGCCGTTTAATATCAAACACTTTGGAATTAAAGATGGCAGTGACAACGATGTGCCTACGCTTAAAAAGATTAATCGTTCTGTAGCTTTTGAAGCTCTCTGGACGCAGATGTCAGTTGAAGAGCCATCTGTCATACTGGACAACAAAACCTACAGTCTAGGTGAGAAACGATTCCTTTTTTCATTCAACAATTACGTCTTTTTCTGTATTGTGTCGAAACAAGCCTAAACCATCAGTGGCGTAGATGGGGGAGGGTTCAGAGGGGGCGAGAAACCCCCTGCAATGCTAAATTGCTTTTTTGTCGGAAAACATCTAAGTATTGCATTTGAGTGGGAAGATTTTATAGCTGAATATGATGACTTCTAACTTTGTTTTGAACCAGACTGACAATCTCTTTAATAAAGAATGATACTTAAAAATGCTTTTTTGAGGAGAGGATCAGCCAGCTGTATGGTTTATGACATTTAACTTTGCATAAATTATTAAATGTCACAGACTTTATCTCTTGGTTTATTTCAGATCTGATGGCGTTATGTTGCGTTCAAATATAGTTAAAAATAAAAGTGCTTATCAAATTTCTGTCAGGAAACTTGAATTTCTCGCCCCTCTCTACGCCACTGCAAAACACTTGTTCTTCTCTTTCTTTCTAGGAGAATTTCTCGAAAAGTTCCCAGTAGAGACACATTGCCCACCTGAAAGAACTGTGATTCGAGCAAGTGGTCATGAATACAAAGCTCGTGATATACTAGGGTACCTTCGACGGGGGAGCCAGCTTGTAGAACAGGTAGACAACGAGGTTGTCATTGATACAACTAGAACAGTAAAAAGTGATGCCGTTATTTTAGCTGTTCGGAAGGTACCCCCTGGAAAGATCAGCAAGCTTGTACACCCAGATCTTCATTTAGAAAATTATACAGGCTTTTTACTTCCGATTGGTGTTAAACAGCCAGGCAAAGGAAGGAGAGGAACAGGAAGATCTGCAGCAAGATTGAAACGCAAATCAAGTCTAACTAAAGAGGAAGGCGTTATTAAAAGCGAACCTGAAAGCCCCTCCATTTGCAGCTCTCCATTCCAAGAAATCGAGGACAGCCTCGCAAGCCCGCCTCCGCAGAAGCTATCAAGACTCAGGAGTACAGATGAGCAATTTATTGGAGAGAAAAAAGATGCAGAAACAGAAACCTTTGTGGCAAAGGAAAATAAAGAAATGCAGACAGATGGTGAGTTAAAATTTAATGGTTTTTTCAAGAAGTTCTTATTTGTAAGGCCTTCTAGGATAGAGAAGTTGGAAATTTGCTTCATTTAGCCAAGGTATCTGACAAAATATGACCAAACGTTTCCTGTAGCATAAAAAAATCAGAATAATTGCTTTAGTAGCAAAATGTGTCTCATATGAAGTTTCTATAGCTAGTATAACTGCAGTAAATATAAGATATATTTTTTCATCAATCAGTTATGGATCAGAATCATAGCATTTCGTGGGCACCATCTATTACCAATATCACTGACGTTGATTCGTTGGAAAAGGCTCTGAATTCCGTTCTCGAATCCGCGATGGGTGCCATTCTCAGATCTGATTCAGCTGCCAACGTATCTGGAACTTCTGAAGACCCTTTCCAGTCTTTGATAGCAAGTTATGAAAAAGCTGGTAACTTTTTAATAAATACTGCTAAGTCACTCAGCAGACTACGAGCTAAGGGTCTTCGTGACCCTTTGAATGAAAATCTATGAAGATGTTATGATGCAACCTCCCTCGTTTCGAGCTGGATCTGGACACTGGTGTGCATGTCCCTTTCGCTGGTCATTCAAACGTTTTTTACGTTCAAAACATCATAGCCTTCAAAGTGATATTTTGTAATTGCATTGGGATAAAGGAAAGCCTCTATGCAGGTTTATATGCTTGTCCAGCCAATATTTCTGCCAGTTTGACTGTGTAAAAGTAACAACTTAGATTATCAAGTATACAGTGTTTGTGTGGTGTCGTTTTGAAATAAACAGAATACGCCATGAGTCCTTTCAACCCGGAGCAGGGCCTCTATTAAAAGAATTCTCGTAATGGAATCTCAAAAAACGAATTTGACAGACCCCTGTTTTTAAAGTACTTCAATTTCATGGGCCAGCCAGTACTTGGAAAATTTGATCCTTTATTTCATCATATAGACGTGCACTTGCTCTTCGTCTAAAAATATTCCATATATGTTTATCTTTTACTTAAGCGCCGATGTTATTGGGTGTGTTTTCACAATAATGAAATGATGACTAGGACAGATAAGCTTAGATAAACGAGTACACCTGCGTCGTGACTGGAATTACAGTATTTAGAGACCTATCATACATGTTGATGTCTTCAAGTTGGAATAAATTGAATCTTTTGTAATTTTAAGGATTTAAGCTCGCTGAACTTGAGAATTTTGATAAATTTTATAATGCATGAGAAAAATTTATTCAATATTCCATTGATTTGTTGCGTTTTTTTATTTGCGGTTTCATATGAGTAGTATGAACATTTTGTAAAATTATTGAGAATGAGATTAATATTTTTTTTTATTTCACTGCTTATTAACATGCATCTTTTCTCCGCGATTCCACTTCTAAGATTTTTTGTCTCCTGAAAAATGAGGAACTTGTATATAAGTAAAATTCAATCTCTAAAAGAACAAACTAATTGACAATATGGAACCAGTAACTTTTCGAATAATGCGTAAGGTGTTATTCACAACTCTATTCTGGCTCCTTTCCTTTTGCATATCTTGCTAGAAAAGCTTAGAATAGTCTATATCCTGTTCCGCTCAAGAAATCAAACCTTCGTTAATTTACTTATCGGGAAGAAATACCAATGCAATATAAAAGGCATTTAATTTCATTTAATCATCATGAAAATCGTTCAATGGTTCTAAGGCAAAGGTTTCAGGGAATCTGCTCTTCTCGATGACATTTTTTTCATAGTAGTTCCAGGGGACCGGCATTCAATCTTTCTTGAGACTATTAATGAAGTTTAAAAAAGTTTATTTTTCTATTACAGCTTGATTCAGCTGTCGAAATCGCGTAGAATAATTTAAAGAGACCGGAAAACCCTCTGAATAAATCAAAACACAATTTCCATTTTGTTCCTTTTGGTCAAATTCTCGCTTCTGCGGAGTAAATGATGGCTGTACTCGGCCTACATCTATCCACTCTCCAGTTGTCGTTGTAAGGTCTGGATAACCTTTATACTTTTTGAGTCATTGCTAAAAATGATGTGCAGCATTGGACAATGGTATACTACATCAAAGATTTTTAATAAATTTTTCTTCATCAAATGTGCAGCTGTCTTTATACTCATGATCCTTTTGTTAGCATTTCTGAATTCAACACCCTGCTTGTTACCTAGATCTGATTTACGTTATTTGTGTTATCAACAGAATTAGGAACCAGAGAGCATCCTGTTGGGCTTTCATTACCAAGTTCAAATATTGAGAAGGCCACCTTGTTTTCTATCATCCGGGAGAACCTGTTTTCATCTTTGTATACATTAACTTGCATATTTTCTAGCCATTTGTAGTAATTCTTCAAACACAGGCAGTCCAATAACCCATATAACAGCGAGACACGACAACTAATCAAACTAAAGATAATTTGTTTGACAGATTCATTAAACCATTCATTAAATTATAGGTTCTTTAGCTCGACCGATTCCAACTATCAAAAGCATTGTTGCGACAGTTCTAGACTCATGCTCTCTACAAAACAAGAACGTTCGATGGGCTTACAAAGAGGTGTTCTGTCCTTAACATGACACCTGTTGTTTTTCAAATTACAGTCTACGGGTAGCCTTGCGAGATTGAAATGAAAAGATGAGATGAGTCTTTTCGTATCAACATAAAAAAGTTTTATGTATTATGTCTGAAAAAGTAATTCTCTTCTCTATCGGGGTGTCAAAGGATTAAACAGTATTTGGATAGAGTAAAGTGGGAAACAGGAACATGCATCTATTCCTCGATCATTTTTAATGTTCCTCAAAGTCCTCTATGTTCAAACTGGGCTTGTCACGACTGCAGATAACGTATTGTAGTAGAATCATAGAGGCTTTCTTTTCATAATTAACATTATCTACCATGAATACAATAATATATGAAAAGCTGTCCACTTTTTATGTGCAAATACACCTTGCCTTCGGGTTGATATCATGAAGAGATTCTTTACTTGGTTCTCTTGCATCTGATGGCATAATAAATGACGTATTTCCTTAAAGCTTAATAAAATCTTGTTACTATGCAATGCTATTTCGCATTCGTACTTCACAGGAAACACGCAAGCGTTTTGTTGTACAAAAAGTCTTTCATGCTAAAACCCCCGGATTTGATTATGTTTCGACGTTGGTGGTACTTGATTATTAGATTGCTGTTTTCAAGAGTTTATAATATATCACGGGAGTCAACCTGCTTACAAAGGACGTAATCAAATCATTTATTGAAGCCATTGACATTGATTGTTATCACGATTGTATGTACATCCAGGCTTTGTCTGCTATGATATTTTTCTTGCTCAAATGTCTAGGCAGGGAGCTCTTTGACGCTTTCAAGTAGCTTGTGTCCTCGAGTTTTGTTATACTGGTTCTCTCAATGCTTGATGTGTGGTCAACGATCAACGAATGCTGCATCCTCGGATAAACTGTAAATTACAAAGCATTCTTTGCGGATTTTGCACAGATATTTTCGTCGTGATAAACCTAATGGCTGCAAATAACACGAAGATACTTATCTAGGAGGCAATGCTGATAACACAGCTGTAGTTCTCTCACTCTTCAGAGGTTGAAGGATAATTATCTGTGCATATCATCTTCGCTAGAAATTCACGACAGTGTACCAAAAGGATGATGGTTTTACAGATTCTTTACGACTCGTATTAATGCCTGGTTTGTCGTGGACGTGTTTTGACTTAGCATCCTTCAGTAAGCATTTTGCCATATAATGCATTGTTAAGAATCAGTGTTACTCTAACTTGTAAAGGAGAATGAATCATCACGTTTTACAAAGGACCCATTCGATATTCGGCATCAAATAATCGAAGATAGAGTGTGGACAAACGTGCACTAATTTGTAACATTGCAGCTGTTTTTCAAACGAAAGTCAGCAGTTTGTTTCGATAGGATTTTATTGGAAAATGGTGCAGTTGAACACAATGAAAGACACCCATGCCTTGGTTAGTTCAGTAATATACATGAAAGGAATATACTGTTCTTTAATAGAAAGAGATATCTAGCTCAATGTTGCAGGCATTCTAACATCGAACCTGTTTGGAAAGCTCATGAAGCATCATCTGAAACAAACGACTGTCAAAAGAAATAAATATGTTATGGTTTAGAACCTGAGCGTAACTCATAACAGTAATGGAATCAAAATATGGATCAGATGTTGTTGTTGTCTACTTCACAGCTATCTTTATAATTGCGTTTCTTGGAAATGTGACGACTATAATTGTTGTGGCGGCCTATCGCCAGCTACAGAATATCAACAACTTCTACATTTTGAACTTGGCAGTAGCTGATCTCTTGAAGTGTATTGCTACACTTGCCACTAGAAACATGCTGGTATTTAAGCCTAGGTATCTCTTCTGTGCGATTGATACCTTCCTGTCGGTATTCTTCTTCAATGCATCCGTGTTTGCAATCCTATTCATTGCCATCGATCGCTGGTGCTTCATATGCAAACCCTTATACTATCGGACGCATATCATCACGACCAGAATTGGTTATTTGATCGTGACGTCATGGGCCGTTTCCTTCATCATCGCCATTATTCCGTTAACTGCTTGGGCCCTTCCAAGTGCGGCTCATCACAATCTAAGTGGACCGTGTACATACCGGTCTGTGTTTCCAGCTTCGTATGTGTTGGTGCTTATAATTCTAACAGAACTATTTCCACCATTTGTTTTCTGCCTTGTGTATAGCAAAATAGTTATTGTTGCCCGTCGACATGCAGTTGAAATCGCCCTGCAATTTAGGAACAGTAAAACAGTGGAAATGGATTGGTTAGAAAGGAGACGGTTCACAGAATCCTTAGTATCACCGTTCAGACACCGGTTGAGCTCGTCCGACCGGCCTCTTACGGCAGACTGCGACCAATCCAAAGAAATAAGATCGATTTTATACCGAAATTATGACTCGTGGATGCAAAAGAGAAGAGAAGAACTGCAGAAAATGTCACAACAAGAAAATCATGACAGCGAGGATGAAGTATTTGACAATCTTGACCAAGCAGAGAACTTGACAAAAGTTGGAAAAAGTTTGAGGGAATGGAAGAGAAGGGCGATGTTGACAGGAGGGTCAATAATGGAGAGTTGGGACCCTAAGGACAGAGAAATTATTGAAACAGAATGTCAAAAACACAGAGCAAGAAAAAACAAAGTAGCACCCAGCACAACTCAGGAAGCTAACATTCGAACCAACACGAAGATACTGAGAACATATTCTCAACCAGTGGAAAGAAAATCACCAAACGCTGATTCTAAGAAGACTTTGAGACGTTTCTTGTCCTTTAATGTGAATGGACAGACAAAAGTTGAAGAAGGGAAGGTTGGGCCTAGAGGAAAACGCAACATTGCCATCTTAGCTAGTATATCGAAGTTCTCGGTTTTGAAGAAGGAAAAGCAAGGATCTGCTAAAATCAAAGTGAAGAAAGAATTCAGAGCTGTTAGAATGCTTGGAATAGTCGTTGGAATGTTTGTCTTGCTGCATATTCCAATTGCTCTTCTCGACATAATTGATATATCAATACCATCACTGAAGCTGCCATCTTGGATGTGGAAAACAGCGTTATGCCTTACCATGTCAAGCCCTGCAGTGGACCCACTTATCTATGTTATCATCAAGCGTCAATTTAGGTCTGCATTCTTAAGATTTTGGAGTTGTGGACAGATAGACACGCGGATCAGGGAATGTTGACTTATTTTGGGAACAGGAATGCGGCCAATGGGCGCTGTAAATGTAATATTGATTTCCGTGTAATGTAACCTGTGTTCCAGACCCCTAACTTGAAAGTAGAGGACTAGTATCGAATGAGTCCTCTACTTTTAAGTAAGGGGTCTGGAGCACAGGCTAGCCAAATTTTACAAAGACGTTTTTCTTATGAACACTTGCTTTCCTTGGTTTGTAAAAAGTTACACCCAAGAAGGCAGTGTTTCAGTCTAGCAAGATCTTGGACAGAAAAAGATTCACTTTATTGTGCTTGTATTGTACTGAGATAATAGAAGCACGAACATTTACAGGTTCAGGATTATGTGACTGCATCCTGCTATTTCGGCAACCTTTTCCCAAAAAGGCAAGTTATTAAAGGTTTTGCAGGAATGGCAGCATGAGCTAAAGATGTCTAGCACAGAGAGTGTGTACGTAAGGGTCCTGGGGCCTAAAGAAGTTAAACATGCGTCACAGACTTTCAAAAATCCAATTCCCTTTTCTACGTGAATGTAAACAAAACCAAGTAGCTTGATAACCATAAAATCACTTGACGTCAAATCTTCACTATACACAATACCGTGGGCTCGAAACTTCATCGTTTATAACTTTTGATTTTAAGATTTGACGAGAATGCTTTGATCTAATTTTTTTTTAAATCATAACAAAAGATTTTTACAACTCTGTCTTGAAGGAGTTCTGATGGTCACATGTTTTGATGTCCTTTGTCATCCGACCTTGACACAGATAAAATTCAGGAAGTTCGTAACACCTTCTCTTTGCAACATTTTCTACCAAAGCTCGGGAATTCCTTAAAAGTATGCCTTATGAACATTTCCAACAGCTTCATTTCTTAAGACCATTATTGGTCAATGGAAGAATTTGGAGCCAACGAATGAATATCGAAAAGTCTATGTCAATTAGCTCTGTTAATTCAATTCGTAACAAAAGCGGTTAAACAAAGGTTGCCTCGCTTCAGTGCCGGAATGAAGATGAGGATTTGCTCAAACCCTATGAATATGAACTAAGCTGTCTTCAAAAGTTGATTTATACGGATCCAAAATCGTAATTCACTTCTTAAGCTCTAACAGATTCTCGATCCTGTACGCAATCCAAGCACTTTGTTTGTAATTAGGAAATATACACTGTATATTATTAATAGAGTGCAAAAGATGTGTAGTAAAGATGTCAAATTTATAGAATAAAATCTTTATATGATGTGCAAAGTCTGCCGGAGTATTGGAGTGTAGTAGGGAGGTGGTGTTCACCTAAAAACCCAAATTCTTAAAATTCCAATTCTCTCAACAGCTCTGGCATCCTTTGCGTACTGTTGTTCAATTTCACTTCTACATTTTTGCTGGCCTACCGTTCTTAGTGTAAAGATTGTTCTTCCATGCATATTGGAAAATATCTGACGCAAAAAACTTTTTGTGTTCCACTAAGTTTTCACATCTTGTGCGTGTTAAACAGGAAACATGACAGAAAGATCCGGTTTTAAGAGAAGCGAAATTTCAGGGGAAAGAGAAGAATTAGTAACATTAAAAGTGTTGTGAATCTGTGAAATTATCAACATAAATTTCCATTTTAAATTTATAAACTATGCAAAAACTTCAGTGGATCAGACCCTATAAACTGTTCGAATGTAAAATGGTTATACAAAAACCAAACCTCACTTGCAGCTGAGGAAATCCACGAATCTTTTTTCTAAAACTGAAAATAATATCATTTAAAGAAATAGTATTAAAAATAAAAGCTGCTGTTTTTCCTCAAAAAGTTCAACATAAATCTTGGAAAGTTATTTTTACAACTGATTCAGCACATATACCCAGTTATAACTGGTTGCAGCTGGTTTGAGACAAAAGAGGAAAGGTATTTTGAAACTGTTGTGTTTTGTGGGAAAATGTGGCAAAACAGAGAATAGTCTTATTCGATAAACAAGGTCTTAACTTTCGGGATAATACTTTTAATACCGGTTGTAAGGGAATTATAGTGCTTTGTACCCGAACATCGTAGATTGTTACGAAAAGATGTTGTTTTGCGGTTAAATCACAGTTTTTGTCCACGTGAGCCACGTGAAAAACTCTGATGTTTTTGGAAAATTGAATTGAATTTAATGGTCACATGTTGCACCTGACAAAAGAAAACAATAGAAATTCTCTTGAACCTTACGTAACAAGAAAAAAGGCATTTACAAAAGAAGCAAATATCGAATTGCCACGAAGTTCCACCCGAGAAGATCGACGTTCTAGACCCACTGTCGCTTGAACTAAATGAATTTAATCTTTAGTAAGAAAATTCTTTTCACAACATGGACTCGCCGAAGATGCAAAAGCCAATTTAAAGTTTCCAGCAGGTAACTGCAAAAGCATGCCAAGATGGGATGTCTGGATAGGCACGTCGAGCAGTATTTGGAAAAGGACGTCTTCACCCGCATTGGCCTTGCTGGGCTGTCAAGCATGGGCGCGGCTGTAGGTAAGGACTTAAGTTTGAATTTGTGAAAGAGATTGCTTCTAGCTTTTTGCTGGAAAGAAATGTCTGACAATTTATAATTCCATTATGAATTCAGTTCAACAGATTTAATTGTCATGACACTCTTTCACTTTCGATTTTGTTACAGTTTCAGTTCAGTTTGGTTTATCTGCCAAAAAAGAATTTCTTTCATGCTAATGCTATTTCATGCTATTTCATGCTAAAAGAGAGCAAATTTTATTAGCAAATCAACCCTACAACTAAAAATGTGTTTGCAGAGCTGTTTTTTAGTGATCTAAAAAAAAATTTAGATAAGATATTTAATAATAAAATCATCATATTAGCAAAAGATAAGACCATCAAGCCTTGACTTGAATTTTCCAGGTTCTTATTAAAACAGAATATATAATGAAATGGGTGTTTGCATTTGCATGTCAGATGTAGCTTCCCAATCCAAGATAATGACCAAAATAATGGGGCAAATGGTAAAAATGTTAACTACCCCTGCCCCAGATTTTATATCAATCTGAAACTTTCAACAAAAATTTTATATTTTGGCAAAAAAAACCAAAACAAAAAAGTCTTATTTTTCTTTAACTATATAGTTTGTAGAGTATGGCAGATTCTGAGTTCTAGCAAGACCTTGGTGCCAACAGCACCGCACATGGATGTGAGTGCCCAAAAACCATTCAAAAATACCAGATGCACCAGCTCTATCAACTTTTTCAGTAATTTGATTCAAAAGTTCTAGGTTTAAGTCCTTCAGGGTTACCATGTCTGCCTCTTGTGTGGGCAAACTCCATGATGAAGGTAGTAGAGTAAATTTACTTCCTTGAAATAAAAATGGCTCTCTGTTTAATGACATCCCAAGCAGTGGCGGACACTGGGGGGTGGGGTTGAGGGGGGCCACTGCCCCCAGTACTTTATAAGGACAATGGTCTTGTGTTCTAAAACAATGAGAAATGTGACGTCATTCTATATTAAAACAATAGGCTTGCCCCCAATATTTGACCGCCTCTGATCCTAAGTTTTGGTGTGAGGCATATGGTTTGGTGGCTTGCAGTGCCATGATAATGAAATTAATATTTGGGCGGGGGGCTGCCCTTTGTATTCTTTCCCATTCAGTACACTGTTATCAAGGAAATATGCTACAATTTGACAATTATTGGAGGGGCTTAAGCCCCTTGGTTTGAATGACTCTGTGACTGAGAGATCCATCACAACCCAATTTTTGCAATGAATGGCAAGATTTTGAGTGAGTACAGAGGATTTTGATTGAAAAAGCAAGGTGCAAATCTTTGTGGCAGACAAATGTTTGAGTTTGGCAAACAAAATAGAATGGTGTGTGAGAGTGACAAGGATGGAAATTGTTGCCTGCCATTTATAAAAATTATCTGCTGAAATGCTCAACAATTTTTTTTTAGAATCGTAGGAACTCACACAATTAGATAAAGAAATTGCTGCAAATCAAATTTCCTATTTTTATGTATTAAACTTTTTAACCAAGCTAAAGAATATTATTTGGATAAAACTGTTAATTTAAGATGAAGTTTAGCTGGTGTTCTAGAAAGAATGATAAAGGGCTTTTTCCTGAATTGCTAAAATTGCCAAAATCGCCTGCAAGCCAGAATTGGAAATAGAGATTACCTGCAAACTTAGAAAACAAATTTTGTTGAAAACTTCTTCTCAAATCCAAAAGCTCTTAAGTTTTGTTGTTAAACAAGTGACTTCTACTGCATAAAGACAGTGCAAAACAGCATTGTAATAGTATTGATAATGTTTTTGGCAAAATGGGCACCTTGTTAATTATTTATGAACCATAAAGTATTCATATCTTTTCCTGTTTCACTTATATCTTGCCCCACCTTTGATTTCTAAACTACCCTCCAGAAGAGGCATTCACAAATATGTTTCATCAAATTTGAGGGTATGCAATGTTTCAGTTTTTTGGATCTCAATAAGCTTTCTTTGGCATGGCATTAGTCTTTTATCTCTATAGATTCTTTTCTTAGCAATTTTTTCTGGGGTCCTTGATTTTAAGCAGGATTATAACCTTTTTACAGGTATTCAAGGTATCATGATTTTTCATGATAAATTTCATGCAAAATAAGAACATTGCTTTTGTTATATCATTACATCATGGTAATGATAACAAACCTCCTCTAGTCACCAATCCCATCGATGTCATCAAGATCAGACTTCAACTGGACAATGAATTGTCAGACCAGAAGAACATCTTCAAGAATAGAAAATATAAAGGATTTGTTTCCGGAGGATCACTCATCTTAAAGGAGGAGGGTATTAATGGCCTTTACAAGGGGTAGGTCTTTTATTCAGTATCTATCTTTTGCTGTTTATGTTTCGTGTCTGCCATCAGGTATGTGTAATACAGACTTGAGGTCAATATAGCCTAATGCTGATCTGCAAGGATAGGAATCTCTGGGTACACTGAAGATCTGCAAAAGGGCCACTCCATGTGAAATCAATTTTTTTCACATGGAGTGCCCCTTTTCGTAAAGTTTATAGTCTATAAACATTTCGTAAAGTTTATAGCCTACTCTACGAAATTTAGCTGAACTTTAATTCCAGTTGATGATGTAATTGAAAAGAAAGATATAACTTGATTTTATCAAGACTGTATTACAAAATTGTTGCTAGCTAAGGCAATATTTAACAAAACCAGATTCAAGACAATATTTTGCAAACCTGTAGAAGCATATTTCTTTGTATTTCCAAATTTATCCAAAATTTAAAATGGGGCATGAAGGTGTAATTTCTATTGACTGTTGATCATAAGTTTTAGGTAATTTGTCATTTTTTTATGACAAAACAGTTTGTAGCATGTCCTCCAGAAAATACCTCTACTCTCTGCCAATCTTCACTTAAATGAAATATATGAATGGTATTAATCACTACAAGCCTGAAAAGGATTGTAATTGATTTAAGCCCTAAGCATCAATATTTTTTAATTTAAGTTTAAGGCAGCATCTTTAATGGTTGTTAGATAAAGCATACAAAGTGTCACAGAAAACTCGGATAAATTTTTTTTATTGATTAAAGCTGGTATTGATCCAAAAATATTGCAAGCAAGTCCTGTAAACCTTATTAAATATAATCAAATTTTATAAATTAGATTTTAAATTTGAACATTGTCAGATTTTGACATTTTTTTACATTATAGTACTCAAACTGTATTTTTAATTGACAAGGGAGAGAATATGCCAGTCTGAAAATGGGTAAATTGTTGGGTCCCATCAATCTCATCTCTATCAGACCGTGTGGCATTTATCTTCTGTGTTTGTTTGTTTGTTGTGTTTGTGTGGCATTTATATTAAACTGTGTTTGTTTCCTTCAGTAATTTTTGCTCTCTTTTTTCTTTGGAAATTGCAGAATATCAGCTTCATTGATGAGAGAGGCAAGTTATAGTTCAATAAGACTTGGTCTTTACGAACCTCTTAAAGAAGTGCTTGGTGAGACGAACAAGGCAAAGACCCCATTATTCAAAAAAATTATCTGTGGTGGAATTTCAGGTACAATTGGCAGTGCTATAGCAAGTCCAACAGATCTTGTCAAGATTCGGATGCAAGGAGAAGGACCCCTTGACCCTGGTGAGTAATTTGTGGACCACAACCTTATACTATTTTTTCTTCAGGAATTGAATCTGTATGCCAGACTGTCATTCAAGTGTCCCATAACCACACTGACAGGAGCATAGCTAGCAGGGGGTGTAACAACCCCCATACTTCATGAATTCATCAGTAAATCTTTGCTTTGTCTACAAAATCCTTCATTTGGTGGTAAAATCATCTATCAGTCGTTGAAATAGCACCTAAATTCTTCTCCATGTATGTCTTCATCAGTAATTTTTTCTTCTGATGACTCACAACTGCACATTGATCATAATTTGTTTGTTAGTGCCTGTGTGAATTAAAGGAGGCACAGCCCAAAGATTTGATAGAATTAAACAGTATGTCCCTTCCAGCATCAATAACAAAACTCTCCTCCTAAGAGAACAGTCTACTTTGATTTGCATTTCTGCCAGTCTTTTGGTATTTGAAGCTTGTGACATATTTTTCTCCTTACTTATGTTTCCTTTTTTCTATTGATTTTGCTACCAAAACCAGACTCACTTTCGACTAATTCAAAAAACATATCAAAATAATGCAAATTTGGATCAGGATCACATTGGTCATCCTCTATTATTTTATTCCCAGCTTGATGTGATTACCTTGGTCATTATAAAACATATCATACTTTTTAGAATAGTCAGACGACTAAACATTACAGTGCTAAAATATTTTTGCTTTTCAGGCAGTTTTAGATTAGGGGGCCTTATTTTGGTTTGGGTATCAGATATTGCTTAGCCTCATTTATTGTCAATACTGAAGTTGTCCAGTCTCTAGCCCTTAATGCAGTTTGATTCCTCTGAAGGATGATAAAGGGTGATATTTTGACAAGGTCTGACGTTAAGCTGGTTTTTTATTCAATGTGCTTAAGCTGCTAGGTTACTATGATGATGTTTGTGCTTTTTCTAATGTTCCATCTTTCTGACCCCAATGGTTCCAAGCTTGACAGGGGTTGAACAAGGTCTTGAAAATCGCTACATAACATGACATTTTGCCTTTGTGTGTCACTTCGCAATTTACATACCCATCTTTTCATTGTCTCGGGGGATGAAATGGTAGCATTGTCACCCAAGCTGGGAGTTTTAGTTTTTTAATAGCGTAATTTTAAAGTTGTAGAGTAAGGTTATTCCTCCTTTTTATTTTTCATTCACATTCTTCTTTTGAAATCGAACACTACACCTATACACGTCCAATCCGGCATATGATCTAGATAGCTCCTTGTGAGTTCTTTTCATATGTCCGACAGCAAACATACCAAACTTTGAACTATCTACTGTATTTGGTTTTTCTTTTTTGTAAAAAATAGTTGTTATTTGTGGTTCAAGTATTAAATAGAAATGTAGTAGTTAATTATTGCTGTGAATGAAATGTTTTGAGTTTTTTGAGTTTTTTAAGGTTAATTAGCGGACTAGGTACAATCGGTAAAGCTATCCCTGTCTAAAAATAACCTTTGGGCATGTTTAAAGCTAGGTCTGCATTTTCTCCTACATTGATATGTCTTCATGTTGAATTACGCCAAAAAAGGCCAAAACAGATGATTGGGTGGGGAACAAGTACCTGTGTCTAAATTTCAAAGCTGACTCTGCTTCTAATCCTTTTCTGCATATCAAATTATGCCAGAAACATAAAGTCAAGGCTTACAACTCGATTTTTTTTAGAATAGAGTAAGACCTAGCATAGGACAATGTACAGGTATCTGTCTAAAAGTAGACTTTCCGGCGTTTTCAAGGCTGGGTCTGCACTTCACCTTACGGTTTGGTAACTGTGCCAAAGTTGCTCATTGCTGATCTTTAGTCGTTTTTGTAATGCCACATTGACAGGTTTTTGTCAAAAAAACAGGTTTTTGTAACTGCTCAACTTTGGTTGGCTATTTGACAAACATATACTAGAAACTTTGGTTCCAATCTTTCATAAACTTTAAAAATGTACTAACTATTCAACAAGAAAAGAGAATATTGAGGTAAAAGTTGGCCTAAAATGTTCTTTTGCAGTATAGCTTTTTATCTCAAATGTTTTGCAATGATTACCTATTATGTTTTTTTTTCCATTTTATAGTTTTTCGATTTCTTAGGCCAAACCCCAAGATACAGAAGTACAATGCATGCGTTTAAGAAGATTGCTCGCCATGAAGGAGCATTGGGGCTCTGGCGTGGTGTTACCCCAACTGTTCACCGTGCTGCAATTGGAACCTCTGCTCAGATCTCTTCATATGATCACACTAAACACTGGCTGCTGAACACCAATCGTATAAGAGAGGGGCTGCCCCTTCATATTGTCTCTGCAATGATGTCTGGATTCATAACTGCTTTTATAATGTCTCCAATTGATGTTATAAAGACACGGATCATGAACCAACAGGTGCAGAACAAGAATGGCAATACCTACAGGAATGCTAGAGACTGCCTAGTGAAGACGTTCACTTCTGAGGGTATCTTCGGATTGTACAAGGGCTTTATTCCAAACTGGCTTCGACTTGGTCCTCATACTATCACTACTTTTATTTTGTTCGAACAGCTCCGATTGTACTTTGACCTTGACCCAGTGTAGGAACCTTTTATTTTGCATTTCACAGTTGACAACAAGGCACTGGCTGGCTGGTTTGCGCTTAAGTAAGGTTTCCTATGAAGGCTTATCGGGTTTACCCTCTAAAGAAATGTTCTAAATCGTACTCATATACCTGATAAAGAGCTTCATATGCAGGCTTGCAGAGTTTCACCTGGGTGACTCATAGACAGGCACTACTACTCCCAGACACAACTCATTGGCATATTTAACATAAAAATTCTTTGTTACTTTCATTTGTCTACAACCAAGATGTCCTGTTTAGATACTCTTTAGGTGTTTGCTAATGCTCAATACTAGCCAGCCGGCCAGTACCAGACTCTGTGACCCATTTTATTGTTGTCATGCTCGTCACTATAGGGGGCATGTGGGGTATGAAACTCCCTTGAAAAAAAATTCCATTTCAAAGACGTTTAGTTTTTGCCATCTAGGGGTGCTTAGTGGGCAAATTTCCAAACTTGTCGGCAAATAAAGGATGGCTCACCTTCTTTGTCGGCAAATGGGACTTGGAAATTCCCTTGAGCAGAATTGCTAGCGATGGGTCTGATTGTGATTGAGGATTGTGATAATCTATATTTAGCTGGTGACAAAGGTGCTGGCCCTGGGGACCTTTTTTGCCTTAGGCCCCGTCTGCAAGAGTACGTTTTCAAATGAAAACGCAACTTTATTTTGCGTTTAAGCTTACTGTCTACATGAAAACGGATCGTTTCCTTTTAGACGGCCGAAAACGCAAGTTTTTGAAAACGATTAGACAAAAACTCAGATTTTTGCGTTTTCATGTAGACGGAATGGACAATGTGAAAACGTGCGTGTAAACGGAAAACCTTTTATCCGTTTTCATCAAATTGAAAACGCAATTTTTTGAAAACGTATTTGTGTAGACGGGGCCTTAGCCTCAAGTCATTTTCCATTTTATATCACTTCTTACAGAGCTGGCATCTGTCCCTCCGTTCTTTGTATTGCTTTTAATTTGTGACACCCAATGAGGTGTATTCTTTTCACCACATCAGTGACACCTTTATAAAGCCCATATTGCTAAAAATGCTCTACTGTGCTCGCAGCGTCCTTCTGCAAAATTATTCACAGCTGATATAAGCTAAGCCCCGAAGCTCATTAGTCTGTCTCTCTAACAAAAGTTACCTCGCTGAAACATCGAGCTGTCATTTTCGCAGCTGTTACATTTTCTGACACCAAACAAAATAGCGAAATTTTTTCTCATAAGAAGCTCTTAGTAGCGCAAAGTAAGTGTTGCCAAGGAAAAGATTACTGTTTAGCGTTTTTTCTTTTTCTCAAATATTTAAAGAAGTGGATACGGATAAAACTTTGTATATGTACTGAATATCCGTCTAAAAATCAGTTTCTGTTTCCAAGGAGTACTGAATTGCAAGCTACCTGATACTCCAAATGCGGATATTTAACTATCCGAGGATCTTTGGATTTTGTAAGGTTCGTTTTGAATTAAGTAAGGTCAGACCTTATGAAATAGTGGAATTAATCAATTGTTAAGAATTTGATAAAATATTTCTACATTTAAACATTAATTTTGTATTTAAGGTCCAATTAATCTTCTCTTGCAGAATATAGATTAATTAATTATCTTATCCAAAATATCTTAAACTTTGAATCTTTCTGGGGTTAACTTTGAACCTGTTTTTTCTTTCTTTCACTTTATATCTTTCCTTAATTCTGCAAGAATTATCGTACTAATGATAGTTTTAAGAGAACAAGTAAGTTAGGTTTCTTGTTCAACTTTTTTTCTTTGTGTTGTCTATTTGTGTTCATTTTTGCCTCTTCTTTTCTGCTGAATTAGTTAACTTTATAATTGAGTAAAATCAATTTTCCTAAGTCAAAGAATATATGTATACATTGCCTGAAAGGGTTTTAAGCGCAGAAATGCAATTACTATAGGTATTATTTTTTTTAATTTAATGCTATCGATTAGGTAAGCATTCTGCAAAGACTTGCAATGCAGTATTTCGTTTCAGATTAACTTCTCTGTAAAAGAGAAGGAGCTTACATTTTGTGGACGAATCCTTATTTTATTGTTTATCGAGTTTATGTTCTGTAATGAAGCCGAAAAACTGCCCAGACTTCAAAATGTAAGCATGTTATTTGAAGACGAATTTTGCAACAAAAGAGGTTGGTTTCCTTAAGAATTTAAACAAATGTGATTCCTGTTCCTAATTTTTGTATTACAGTAGTATGGATCGATTTATAGGTTCCTAAAGAACTCATCCAACCGCATAAAATGTAAAGTATAACATTGAGTTGGTAAAAAGAAGACATTTTGAAAAATACTTTTTAATGTAATTCTTTTTTTAAAGAAGAAAAAAACCCATTTGCTTCACACTATCTCCAAAGACTTTTTTTCGCTGGCAAAGTCAGTTAGATATTTTGCAAATTTGTAAGCATTTATGCCAGGTGGAAGAGAAATTACAAAAGACAAATTAGATATTTTGTATGTTAGAGCTAGTACCTTTTCTGGCCGATTTTCAGGTCAAGGATAGAGCTTTTATCTTTGATAAATAAATTCATGGAGGGTATTTTTGTATACTTAATAGTCATTTCTCATATAAGGCTGAAAGATGTATCTGGCTCTGAGCCATTTGTCTATTGTAAGCGCCTTGTAAAGGTTATTTGTATACTAAAAAAACCAATTTGTGTTGTGCCCTTGTCTATATCTTCTAAAGGTATTGAAACGCAATTATACTATTAAGATTGTATTTGATATACATAATGAAGTCTATATGTAAACAATTCGATGCAATTAAGAAGTTTATGAATTTCAATAATAAAGTGTTGTTTTTTTGTTGCACCTTGAAAAATTTCCGGAAATGCGAGAATTTTTTCTTTTAAAGTTTTGTCGGACCCATTCTTCCCTACAATCACGTGTACTCTATAAATTCATTAAAATTTGGGGCAGGGGTATGGTGATGTCCAACATCAGTTGAGAGTGTTTTCCCTAAATTGCAGACCAGGTGTAAGAGAAAAGCGCATTTGTGTCGGGAGAGCCATTTGTGAAAAAGGCTGTGACAAATGTGAGAGGTTTATTTATTGTGTATTTCTATGGTTTTATTTTTACTAGCGGTGGAAAACACCACCAGGTTTGCCTCTACCAAATACAAATCATCAAATGAAGGGACGTTGGCTTTCAAAGCCTCGCACTTGTGAATTGAGGCCTGAAATAAGCGAAGTGAAAGCAAGAAATGAAGTTAAATATGAAGTAAGCCGTTAATACATCCATCAGAAAATCAATTAAATCTGATATAAAAGTATGGTATTCCAAAATCGAATTCAAATGGACGGTATATCAAGTATCAACCAAGGAAATCTGTGATATCTTCAAAGGTTGACACTTGTTGCTATAAAGTGTAGAATACCTAGACGAAAGCAGCTGCCATTTGTCCGGAAAATTTTGATGAGAGAAATTTAAATCAACGAGAAAAAAATATTTTTATAACATTTATGAGAAGAAATTTCATTTCATTTGATTGTTTATTTGAAATTAAACATTAATGCAAATCTAAGCATACGAAGAAATCGTACAAATGATGAATGCAAGTCCATGAATAAAATTGCGATGAATGATAAGTCGAATACCAAAATAGTAAATGTTAACTAGAATATATACAAAAAAGTACTGTCTAATTTGCACATACTAGAATTTCTTAAAGGAGGAGCTCCCCTAGTAGTTCGAAACTAACGAGAGAAGAGAGAGCATTCCCTTGGTTGAGAACATCAAACTCAGAGCATATATTTTACATTTCCTTACAAAGCATTTTTAATTGAATAGTTACAAGGAAAGTTTAATGTAATTTTTCGGATTCTTTTTAAATAAAAATGTAGAATACGCTTCAATGTATCAAATTTTTGTTATATCCTTGCCTTAAGCATGCTTCATGCCTTTGCTCGCTTCATTTGCTTCAGGGGGAGATAAGGGACCATTTCATTAAGTTAATCTTGTATGTAGATTACCACAAATGCATTGAACCTGTAAAATGTTGCTTAAATCGATTCTCAGGGCCTTTTAAAAGGCAGAGGATGGCCAATAAATGATGCGACGTAAATCGGTTAAATCTTTCCTTCTTTTCTTTCGATAAAATCGTCCCGGCAGCTATATAGCTTGCATGCTAACAACGGCATAATAATTAACGCGTGACATGGGCATAATCTTTCTCAAGAACTATCCCAGAGGTCTTCCAAAACTGACACATCTCCTATAAATATCTCAAAACGACTAAGAGCAAAACGAAGGCGACAAGATCTTTCACAAGCATCTTGCCCCTAAAATGGTGCATGCCTAAACTGCTTTCTCTTGCTGCTACTTTTCCATAATTCTTACCGCCTAAGATGAGGTACGGGGCTCCTATGAATTAAAAACAATAGACATACGTAAATGAAACGGTGAAAGGAAGTAATTTACTTAGTAACGAGCGGGGTGGGGGTAGCGCGATATCCTTAAATACTGGGTTGCTATGGCGATCTACTTAACATGCTGATAATTGACGTAGGTATGAAGTTACTCATGATAATACAAAGATTATCCTAATACACGTGATAGAAAAATGCGGAACGAGCAAGGAAAGTTACAGATAAACAAGAGTGATTGGTTAAGGAAAATCAAACAAATGGACTAGAGAGAAAGGCCTAAAATTAGTAGTATTACAAACCAATTAAAACAACGTCAGAAAAATATTTTCCACAATTGAGGCTGAGGGGGTGGTAAGAGGTACATTTTTTTCACTGCTGGCCCCTCCAGGTTAAAAATCAGTGGTGAGGGCCCTGTTCGTGCTTGCCCTTGGGACTCCACCGTTCCGATGTTACCTGCTTCTCCTTTGCAGGACCTTTTTTAACATACTAACTGGAAGATTTTAACAAAAGATAATCTTTCTCCTTTGTATTGTCCTCTTCTTTATATAAACAACGACAAAGGCTCTGCCAAATTCCCTTTGGAAAGGCTATGCTCTTTTATGTTCTGTGATCTGTTGATTTGCTGTGAAGGAGCATGTAAAATCACATAACTTGGAAAGTAATAAGTGAACACGTGCTTTACAGAATTGCGTTATGTTGTTCTTGTGACGTCACACTGGTCATCTCAACGGAGCATTGGTAGGGGTCAGTCGATGGCCTAACGATCTCGCAGATATGACCGCTCTGGATTCAAAGCAAGAAGAAGCATTCACTGTTATTCAGAAGAGCATAATGGTTGAAAATGAAAATGCCACAAGATTTGCATTGTCTGGTATATCATGCATGTCGGCTGGAATTGGTAAGTCTGACCTCTTGGCAAGCCCGCCCGCCAACTTTTTCCTCGCCTGGGGGAACGGGAAGGAATTATGTATTCCTCATCTCTTTGTGTGGGTTTTGCCTATTAACAGCTTTATTATGACGGCATCCATTTAAAACTCTGTAAACACTTACCAGATGAAAATACAGTTTTGTTCCAGCCTTTGGCCTTTGTCATTTACACCAACTGTCCGATCTCTTGTTTGGTATAACCGGATAAAATAGTTTCGATTCACGTGTGTGGTACTCTGGTGAAACTTCAAATAGAATGTACGTTTTTTATCTCCCCTGAAGCAATAATTCTGTATCATGTTAAGTGCATTGCCGCACACGACAGCGAATATTCGTTGTTCCACACTCATGTATTTTGATGTAATTTCAGAAGTGATAGGTAGACATCTCTACATCGATTACTAGAGTAGAAAGATTTTTCATGGCAATGTTGATCTGTATACTTTCATTTAGTTACAAATCCAATAGATGTCATTAAAGTGAGACTTCAACTAGACAACGAGCTGAGTGCTTCAAAAAGTATCTTTGCTGACAGAAAATACAGGGGATTTTTTCAAGGTGGAATTAGAATTGTCCAAGAAGAAGGAGTTAGGGGATTGTACAAAGGGTAAGTCTGAATTTTGTTAACACCTACACCAACAGTTATATGTTTTGTGTAGAAATCAAACTGGTAGTGTCCTGAATATGCTCCTAGGGTGACCACACAAACACCTATTT
Organism: Rhopilema esculentum; assembly: GCF_057945365.1. Lineage (NCBI taxonomy): Eukaryota > Metazoa > Cnidaria > Scyphozoa > Rhizostomeae > Rhizostomatidae > Rhopilema > Rhopilema esculentum. Next base: position 1,783,702 of record NC_142827.1, on the reverse strand, counting down.
TCTAAACACATGCTTGCATTGTGCAGGTAACCCACACAAAAAACATGTCAAGCGCTATTTGTACTGGGGAATGTAGTCAGGACCCTGGGCTCTAAGTCTAAATCAAGCATAATAGTTTCATTAATAAGATTAACAGGTGGCTCTGGTTTTGAGTAGCTGTTTCAAGATATTTAATCAGAAAGTAATAGAATACATGGACAGAATGCACAATCAGTAATGGGGTGGTCTTCTTTCTAGAGATGCCACAGGCCAAAATGGAAAGTAGTGGTGTAGCTTTAGGGGGCCACATCCTTAGGCCCTATGCTTATAATAGCCAGAAAGGGTACAGCAGATGTGCACCAAAGAAAAAAGAATAAAAATTGTCAAAAAGCAAGGGTCCCATAGATTTTTTGGCCCTTGACCACACAGAGTTGGTGGAAAGTACTCTTTCTATTGGTTGAACATTAACTGGATTTATAACAGGTTGCGCTAGATTCAAAACTACTGAAGTAGATATCTAGGGAATATCTTTATCTAGCAAACTAATGAACTTATGGTACAAAGCCAAACAATGATGGGGTTTCAAACAGAGACATAGAAAAGCTGTTACTGAATATACTTTCAAAAAAGACCAGAAGCAGCTCTGTCAGATTGCTATTGCCGCAGAAAGTAAAGTTAAAGATTCTTACCAAAAATCTAACAATTTATTTTACTCAAACCATTTGCATTAACTCCTATCTTTCAGGCATTATGCAAATGAAATAATAATGATAATACATTTTTTATACAAGGTGATTCAATCAGCTTGCAATGCACAATTAGCTGCTATCAAGAGAAGCCCTGTTTTTAGAGCAAATAGGAAATAAAAGATCTGTGACCTAAATAGATACTATAATATAAAAAATGTTTACAATTTTGCTAAAAAAAACTAATCCATAAAATGTTCTCTGAGTGCTTGCTTGAATGGGAGATAAAATTTAACTGTCTTAAAATTTTTTGGCAGTGTGTTATAGACATTAACTCAACCAGGGCTGGAAAATGTCTGACAAGAAATTTTTAGCACAAATTCATTGCAGGAAATTTTTGCTGTTTGGCAGGAAATTTTTAGCGAGAAATCTTCATTGCTTGATTTTATTATGTAATTTATGTTAGGTACTTTCTTTCTATGGAACGCTGTTTTCTTGTGATATACATACATACTGTATAATTTTTATTCTCAAAATACAATCATCTGGTATTATCAGCATCTGTTATACCAAATTTCGGGGATGATTTTCAGCGACTAATTTAATTCAAGCAAGCAAAAACAAATTTCATTTCTCTTTTTACATTAGCCAATCTAGATAAGTGAAAGCACTTTGAGACAGCCAATCTTGTTACATCAATTGTATTTAACGTGAACATTCCCAAAAAAATGTGTTGATCTGTCCCTTATATACTTTTCTACTGGCATTCCCATATATTTTTCATCGCTAGCTTAATAGAATGTAAGCATTTCAGGCTTACATCTTTGCCTCTAGCACCACCCCTGGTTTAAAACATTAATTTCAACCATTGGAAAATAAAAAGAATTCTTACATGTTGTATGAACTACTAGCTTTGATGATTAAAATGAGCAGAAAAAAAGAGATCCAGAGCAAGATGCAGGATACATTGATACTTCAATGTTATCTAGTTTGCTAGTTCTGATATGAAATTTAATTAAAATTATTAGAGATTTTCATATTAACATTAACCTTAAAAACAAACTATGAGCAATGTGCTTTTTCGCGTTCTCCTTGATCATCCAATACAGTATAAACAAAATGATTGCTGTTCAAATATCTATGATCAAACATTGAAGACAAACAATTAGTTCTTTTTTTGTATAATATGTTTTTAGTAGTCATTTTAAAGATAAATATTTAAACAAATCAAGCGACTTAAAGTATCACTTTCAGTGGCTGGAAACTTTGTCTAAGCTGGAGATTTTGCTGCCAGGAAGAAAAATTCTTTTTTCAAACATTTAACTTTTAAGTTGCATTCATTGGCTCTTGTAGCTTTGTGGTGGTTAACCCTCTCAAAATAGTCATAAAAATCATAGCAGTTTTGTTCAAACATTTGAACACAAAATCAGCACACTGCGTTTTCTGAATATTGGCAAATGAGCAAAACATAAAATCATAAAAAATATGTGAAGACACAGATTTCTGTTTTCTCCAGATATTGTCCTCCACTGGCAAGCCTCAACCAAAAATTTAATGTTGAAAGTACAAACTGTAAACTATAACTTAGGGAATCTATTTAAACCAATAACTATTGACTATCATTAGACACTTAAAGTGCTCATAACTATTCAAAAATTTAATATTCTATTTTTATTTGGTAGAAAGCCCGCGGTTTGAAAGTAGATGTTTTTTTGTAGAGTGTATGCATCAGCATTGAGAGAAGGTGTCTACAGTACAATTAGACTGGGACTCTATGAGCCATTCAAAGAATTGTTTGGAGAAAAAGACAGATCAAAAACACCTCTGTATAAAAAGATTATGTCAGGTGCTCTATCAGGATCAATTGGAAGTGCAATTGCCAATCCTACAGATCTTGTTAAAATTAGACTACAAGCTGAAGGCAAGCTAGAGCCAGGTAGGACATTTTATTTAAAAGCCTTATGGGTGTAAGCTTAATCATTGTATTACGTTAAGCTCTGGTTTTTGTAGAAAATTCAGGGTTGAGTTTAGCCAAAAAAAGAGGTTATTCTTAGGTCCATATTTAGTTAAGAGACACGTTACATTATGTGACTTGTCTCTAAGATTTTATGGTAATGTGCCTAAGGTAGCTTAATGTCCAGAAAAATTTGCATAGTTAGAATTTTCCTCAACCATTCTTTCAAATGTATTAGGTTTCTTTACTTTAGTTATCCATTGGTTTGATCTGCCATGAAGACATATTGCGTACCCCTGGAAAATACTTTGACTAATTCAAGAAGTTGTCACATACATAATTTACTTTAGTTTTCATCTTGATAGAAATAGTTTGAGAGTTATGAAGTGGGTTTTACAGCTTTCATTATCTTCACAACCAAATAAAATATGGTGAATTACCAATAGGCTGGTGGCTTCACAAGTTATATTGTCGCATGCTGTTGTTTGTGCCACAGAACTAAAAATTTCTCAATACCTGGTAGACTTTCAAGGCTAGCATTTCTGGGGGCCCCCATATTCCCTACAGACCTAAATAAAATTTTTAGAAAATATTAGAAAGAAATGTGTTTATTGTGCTCAATATTTCCTTGCTTAAGTTTAAGTTTAGTTACTATGTCTTTATCATATTATATGGGAACTTGGTGCCAAATCCAAATATTGGAGTTTCATGTTTGTATGGCCAAAATCTGGCTGACAAACTCACAAAAATGTTGCAAAAAGTGAATAGCATTTGTTGAGTGAAAGGAAAGCACTAGGAAAAACATTTTTGACAATCTGAGAATTCCTGTTTCATCTCAACACTAAGATAGATAAAACTTTGGGACAAAGTGATTGAAGAAAGTTTTAAAATGTTGCCTTGAATTGTCCTTCAGTCAAAATCCATCCCTACTGGCCATCCCTAGAGCACCATATTTCAAACAATTTTCTTCCTGTCAACCATGGTGACGGCCTTTTCTAACCTTTCTGCAATTGTAAAATTTTGAAACCTCAATGTTCAAAAACGTTTTGTCTGCCCTGCATTTAAATATGTCTGGTCTTTTTCCCCCTAAATGTCTGGAGCAGTATCTGATACGCCCTTGTGCTGTTTTAGGCAGGGGACCATGAAATAATACATAATATACTTTTGGGCTGCAGGGACAGATAACTGAATAAGTATATGAATTAGGTATTGAAAGTATCTAAAGCCAATATATTCTTGAACACGTTATATTTTGCTTTAAGATGTATACATTTAGGCCTTGATTTTTACAAGTGATTTTATGCCACATTGGCTTCTTTTCAATTAAAAAAGATCGGTTTATGAAGAGATTTATTCAAATAAATTCGGTATTTACAAAGCACTTGAAGGATAGCTTAGGAAAGAAATTTCAAGGGAGATCGACTCAAGGTCGATGTACTCATTCTTGGTTTTTTGGTACAGATGATTATATTTGTTACCTAAATGTGTTATTCAAACATAAGCAATGATTTAACCCAGTCTGTATCCAAATGAAAATCCATAGTCAATAGTTAAGTAAAGCTTAGCATTTGCCATAAAATCAACACGTTGCTAATCACGACAATGACAAGAACTAAAGTGATCACTAAGGTGACTTGTTGTAAGTTTTTGTGGCTCATTGTTTTATGCAACCAGTCTCGGTAAGTTGACCCAGTGCATCCACCCTGCCTCCCATATTTTCCCATCAAACTTCGATAAATTAGAAAACAGATTCTCAATAAATATAGCACCATCCCAGACAAAAGTGAATGCATCAAAGCAAGATGTAAACAATGTTTTGTCTAAATGCATTTTTTCTGCCTGTTTACATAATCAGTTCTTTAGATGCAGCTCATTTGCTGTTTGCAAAATTTGTGTCTAACTTTCTAGGTCAAACGCCAAGATATAAAAGCACGTTTGATGCATTTGCTCAAATATCAAGAAAAGAAGGGGTGCGCGGACTATGGCGTGGTGTTGGTCCCACTGTGCAACGAGCTGCCATTATAACTGCCTCCCAGATCCCTTCCTACGACCATACGAAACATGCACTACTTAACAACAAGGTAATGCATGAAGGTTTACGCCTCCATTTCGTGTCGTCCATGGTTGCAGGACTTGTTTGTGCTATTGTTACTTCACCTGTTGACGTCATAAAGACGCGGATAATGAATCAGAAGATCATGGCTAAAGAGAATGGATTACTGTATAAGTCGACCTTGGATTGTTTGTACAAAACATTGAAATTTGAAGGGATTTTAGGACTTTACAAGGGATTTATTCCAAATTGGATGAGAATTGGACCTCATACTATAATTACATTTCTTATATTCGAGCAACTACGGAAGATTGCTGGATTAAAGCCCCTATAGATTTTTTGTATGCAATATTTTTCACTAGCTAGGTAAGTTAGTAGCAGTTTGTAAAATATTTAATAATTTTCTCACTCTGCTGACAACTGGGGAAACTTTAGGGAAATTTTAGGCAAAATCACTGAAAGAGGAAAGTTATAAAATCCAAGTTATAAAAACCTACATATAGTCCCATCTATTAGGAACTTTTCGCTATTAAGAAATGTTTCCTCCTGAGGTGTTCCCTGTACAACGAATCCCCGGTATAACGAACTCTCGCTCTTACGAACCCCCTCCTTTATTAGGAACTCGTCACGATTTATTTTATTTAGCCGGTATATTTATTCCTTTAACATGTATCCATTGATTTACTGTAATTGAGTCCCATTTAAAAATGTAACAGGGTATTATACGGTTTTACCCTTGGACATTAGATTTTTTGGCGAATTCTTGAAAATTTCCATGTTCCTCTTTGTGGGTTCCATTGATGGTTCACCTTAATTAAATAATTTCTCTTATTATCACCTTAGAAATAACATTCACTTATTTCAAGAGGCTCGCTCTTTTTTCTATCTAGGCCTCTTTTATGTATTTAATATTTTTTTATTTCAATAATTATGACCATATTGATTATTATCGGACGAGGCAGATCGAATTTTGAATATGGATTTTGAAGAAGAAGTTGATAAAATTTTGAATATGGATTTTATGGATAATAATTTATTTATTCCTATTTGAAAGGGGTATAAAACCGTCAAGTTCCGAAAGTCAACGGTCCATTTACCTTTCACATCAGAAGCATCTGTGGGCGCTGCACTAACTTACTTACTATTGTATCCTGATTATTATGGAAACGTAAGAAAAACGTAACAAAAACTTCCCCATAAATGAATTTTAGATATGGAAACAATACCTCAATAATCATTAGATTATTCAATACTTTCAGATTATTCGAAGGAACTCGTAGTTCCTTTTATTATATTTCTTTGTGCTACTTTTATCAAAGATTCGTATCGCCAGGGTGTATCTATGCACAAACCCTTATTCCGCAGGCTTTTCCCAGTCAACCAAAATTTCCTTATCGCAAATTGCGGGTGCCCTTCTTTCCATTGAAATCTAGAATTGTGTTATCAAACGAATAGTTCTCTTGAGCGCTTCCGTTCGGGAGTGTGTATTTGGCCATTAAAAAATTTTCTTACTTTTGGGTTTCCCTTAGGTTCTGAACTTTACGGTTTTGGGTTATTTCGAGGTTGTATTAATTGTTATTTTAGATTTTTGTCAAAATGCTGTCACGGTATCATATCAATTTTTACATTCCCCCTTTTATTTTTTTCAATTTTGGGAAACCGCCCGGGCCTGAAAAGACCAAGTGGAGATGGGCATATGAGGCGACCTAATATTGTATGCACTCCAGAGTACACTCCCAATTCCTAGGGTTAACAAAACCTCTCCTGTGTTGTCTTATTCTGTAGATTTAGTTTGCCTAGCTACATGCCATTGTCTTAATTCCTCACCCACCAGTATTTCTTTCTAAGTCACCATCCACTTTCACTCGTTCAATAACTTGTCTCGGCTATAAAGCTGAAGATATAATTATTATTTTCCAACCATCGAGCTAAAAAGTTCTGTTTATAGTTTAAGCCCTTCACCTTCACACGCCCAGGTCTCCAGTCCCGGCGGGCACTTGCTCCAGGCATTTTTCCTTATATACATCATATGCATACATTTGTTGTTTTTAAAATTTTTTTTGTAAATATATGCTATTATTCTTCGGTTAAATGTTTATGTTTCTATTTGATATCTAATTGTACGTTGCAAAATCAACATTAACATCATTTCGCTTAATATGTTGCTTTACATTCATAAATAATTTTTTCAATTTACTCCTTGGACTTTCACTATATTTCTATGAATAGGGAGGAGAGGGGTATGAGGAGAGGGGTATGAAGAGAGGGGTATGAGGAGAGAGGTATGAGGAGAAGGGTATGAAGAGAGGGGTATGAGGAGAGGGGTATGAGGAGAGGGGTATGAGGAGAGGGGTATGAGGAGAGGGGTATGAGGAGAGGGGTATCAGAATAAATAGGGAATGCTAGAGCATTCCAGAATACTCTCGTCAATTTGGCGGTGCTTTTTTATTTTATAAGCCCTTTTTCGAAGATTCCTGATTTATAATAACATCATTACTTATATGTTCGCTGCGTTCTGAGTTCTTAAGTGTCCCTTTTCCCAAAAACCTATTTGTAGATAGCATTTCTGGTTGACTGCGCTGAAAATTCGTGAAATTTAAAGGGAATTTTGACCACATATGCTCTCAAATCGTATGATCGTTTGAAGACCTAGGTACTGGTTTCAATTCAGTATTTCAATTCTTATTAGTCACTGCGCCGACAACCCTTCCTTTGCTTCGGTAGTGCCAAGATAAAATAAGAGAACTATTTTATCTTATTTTTCTCTTGTTGTATCTTGGTGGTACAATAAACTTGCCCGCCAAAGTTAATTAGATTTTTATATTTTCAATTGATTTACTGTTGTTACTTACTTTGTAAATAGATTTTCAAAAAGGACGTTGTCAAAAAGTGTGATTTCTGGCTCATTCTTTTCATCACAACATATGGCGCCCAACGTGGCAGATATTGATGACGATTACAAACGATACACAGATAAAATTTTGCAACAGTAACAAAGCATTTAAATTAGCTTGAAGTTAGTGGGGAAGGAAATGGTCATGAATTTCTGGTTCCGTTTTCCAACTTCTACCGAAAAACCTCGCTCTTGAAACTAACACAGCATATTTTTACATAGCTAGCCTAGCCAGTGTTCCAGACCCTACCACAAATGTTTTTTATATTCATCTGCTTTCCTCACTGTCGCTGGAAGCTTCCTTTTTCCTAACCTTGCTGTTAGAAAAAATCTTATTAGTAATTTTGACAAGATTTTTTCTATAAGAAAGCTGTAAATTTTTTCAAGCTTCGATATTCTCAAAAAATTTTCGTTTTTAGTCTGAATATATTCTTAAAGCATTCATATTTTTTCAAATCTGATATGGTATTAGGGGAACACCATCTGCTTTTGAATAAAAGCCACGCTTTTTAAGAAACGAAATAAATTTGACAATTCTAAGATTCCTTTTTATGAACATAGCAATACAGGCAACTACTGCTGAAACATTAGACACAAATAGACCAGTTGAGACTGAGAAATATTCTTGTTACTATAATCTTAAAAATTGTATGTTTCTGATTCTGAATAATCTTATAAAAAATTTCTTATAAAAAGGAATGTATTTGATTGCAGTTCGCTAGCTATTAGTCTACAACGAAAATTTCCTGTAATAAGTTAGTCTTGCTAATAACATAGTCAATAGAAATATTTCTATTGACTATGCTAATAAGTAAGAAAATCTAATTTTAACGTAAATTAAAAGCTATAATTGATTTTCTGAAGCAAATTATTTTAATATTTATTTTTTCCTATTTGATCCTTAATTTGATCATTTATTTGATTTTTCATTAATTTAGTTATTTATTCCACAATATATGACAAATGACATTTTCACCGTTTAGGTCTTGTACTCGCCTCTTTTTTTTAAAAACCTTTGCCTTGATTTGGATTTTAGTATAATGTTTGAAAATCTGGCATAGTTTCAAAATAGGTTTGGCATAATTAAATAATTTGAGATCTGCTCTCAAAAGAGCTCCGAAAGCTTACTGATGTAAAACAGGCATTCCGTAAAAGCTTTGATAAGCCCTGGGGAGAGCTTATTCATTTGTTGAGTCCTAGAGGAGGGTTTAAAAGAGAAGGCGGCTTATTAGAGAGGAGGCTTATTTATAATCCAAAGTAAAAAATGTTATAAAATGCCCTTTTACATTCTTTGTTATACAGATGTTCTCAAAAACTTTGCTAGCAGCTTCGAAGTTTATTAAAATTAATTAATTATAATGTCCTCATCTTCATCACAGTCACCAGGATCAATTGATAGTCCTTCAATTGATAATCCTGGGACATCTTCTAAATAAATTTCGACTGACTTGACTTGACTGAAAGGCACAACATGATCTTATCATCATCACACCCATCAAGATACCCACTCAATGCACATGATTCCTTTGTTTGACATCAGGGACTAAAGAGGGGGACCTTAATAGAGAGGGGGGCGTATTTAAAATTTTGTTTTATTATCAGCTGTCATTCAGCCTGGTGGGCTGCTTGTGCTCCCTCTGTTGACCATCATCCACAACATCCTATCCTGGATTTGCTAGCCTGCGCGCAGACTCTGTTGACAAAATTTAAAATAGGAGAAAAAGTGACTCTCCTCTTTTAAATTTTCGAGTCTGCACGCAGGCTAGGATTTGCTTGATATTGGAGGCTTGATAGAGAGTCAAAAATTAAGAAAATTTCACTTTGTTGGCAAATTACGCCTGTACACCCCCCTAAAGCACAATAGCCAGCAATTGCACTGCTAACAGCATAATAATTTAAGAACAATGAAGAACAATCCAGCCCCAGATTTTCGAATAAACAGCCAGCCAGAAGTTTAATTTACTGGTTCTTATAAAAGTGTGTTATGTATAAAATCGCTTCACTACTTTTTTTTTCATACAGAATGCCTTTATTATAAGAATGTGTATACATTTTTTAGTTTTTAATTGTTTGCATTACTTCACCAGAATGTTATTAAACAGCTTTGAAATATTTCAAATTATACCAGATAGGGATTGCATTTTTGTGTGTCTGGCATCCAGTTTGTTTGTTCTTTTGCATAACATGAAATGCGTGTGTCTTCATAATATTGTTGGGATCAATCTGTTTGATGCAAAGCTCTAATTCGAAGAAGCAAATGTACCATGAAAGGTATCTTTAAAGTCTTTTGTCAAAAGAAGCTTTGGAATTTCACCTTATTGATTTCACTGCTAAAGCCCTGTTTATAAACAGGACCAATATTTTGAGAATAAAGAGCTCCTCGCGTTCATACATAATGCCTTCTACAGCTTTCGGATAAACTCTTTGAATAAGTTGAGCTTTTGCATAATTTAATTTTCAAGTGTCTTTTATGAAGCACTGGCGTTCTGATCCTTGCTCAGCCAATCAAATGCTAAGCTCTTTCAAATAGCGAGCAGATGGGCGACGTCCGTAAGTGCCCTAACCTGGAGAGGCAACACTTGACTTGGAATGCAGAGGCCGTTGTAGGCCATCCAGTTTGTCAATTGTTGCTTGCACTTATGACGTGAGATAGGTCAGCATCGGAGCCTCTTTCTTATTTTTGACGAGTCTTAAGGATTCTTTTGACCAGGAGACTAATTACAACACGAAATATTGTCTGAAGCTTGTCCTGTTTTCGTCAGTATTTTATTCCCAGCATGGAGAATGAAATGAAATATCTAGTGGCCGACAAGGGACAATTGGCTGACCCAGTTGCGAACGCAGAATGGGCGGCAAAAAAACTCGTCTGGGTTCCCAATGAAGAACATGGTTTTATTATTGGAAAACTCAAAGAAGAGAAGGGCGAAAAAGTTGTTGTTGAGTTCGACGGTGGGCGAAAAGTTACTATGAGCAAAGATGACATCCAAAGAATGAACCCACCAAAGTTCGATAAAGTGGAAGATATGGCGGATCTGACATGCTTAAACGAAGCCAGTGTTCTCAATAACTTGAGGGAGCGTTACTACTCAAGTCTTATTTACGTATGTATGCTTTTTATTTTTTAATAATGATCATAAATCGATGAAGCTTTGCAGTTTATCTATCATGAGGAATGTATAAAAGATATGAGAAAATAATGTTTACATTTAAATGGGTAATACATAAAGTTCTAACTGAGTCCTAGTCATAAAATTGCCTGAATCGTTAATGCTAATAGGGGCGTGTGCTCTTACGTAAAGAAACCTCCTTTCGGATTATGAGTGTGAGGCGATTATATGCATTACGTCACTATCAGCCAGTAACTGTACTCTTTTGGTCTCAGCCTCTGATTGAAGGTCCCAACCTCGTTAACTGTCTTCTTTCGAATTCACAACCTAATAGTTTTTGAAATACCTGGCAACCGGGATGGGGGTAAAGTGGGTGAGCACAGATAGTTATTTGTCTGTCGGAGCGTAGGTTGATTGAACGGTGTCATCAAAACAATGGACTTTAGCAGCCCCCTTCTCCTTTCCCCCGAAGTTTTCCTCATTTTATTTGACTATTGCTCTGTCAGGACAAGAATCAGCAGTAAGTAGCCACAAGAAGACTTGCATTTCAATCAATGTTTGAAATATTTGCTTCACTGGTAATATCATCAATGCAAATGTGTGAGCCTCTTTTGAAGGTTAACCTAAAAACGACAAAATTTCATTCCAATTATGGAAAAGTTATAGAAATATGCTATATAAAAAGTACGTTTGCTGGTCAAATTTCATCTCTGGTCAAGCAAGGATACAGTGTATTTCTAATCTGTGGCAGGGAATATAGAGAAAAACTAGTACTCGAAGGGGTTGGCAAAAGCATGTCACAGTCATATTTATATAAAACTGTACTCACTTTGAGGTGGGACGTAGGGCAGGAGCACATATCGGGCTGCCTCCCACTCCGTTCAGGTACTCACAAATTTCTAGGACAATGTTGTATCAGGCGCGAGGGTGGAAGGGGCTGGAGGGCTAACCCCCCAAGATGGATAAAAAGACTATTGTTGGGTTTATGTGCTATATTATAGTTTGAATTTTTAGCCCCTTCCCACCCAGGAAGTTTCTCCTGGTCTCGGGGTAAGGGTGTATCGAATTTATTCAAACCAGTCTGGTAACAATGGAAAGTATTCTTGATTTTACTGCACCAGCTCAGCTCTAGAACGTAATTTTAATACAACTTTCTCAGTTACAGCCTACAGAAATTTGGCTGTTCCCAAGTTCTGGTGTTTTTCAATTAATGTGGCATCTCTATCTTTATTTTTATTTGCTTCCCCGGCTTCCCAAAGCACCATATTTTAGCGGCGTTCTCGGTGGCCAAACACTCTTCGTTAAAATAATTAGCCATAAATTGGCGAAGATCAATCAATATTAAATTTGCATGTCGATTATATATGTATGATATTTTTTCTGGTTATCTTTAGGTAAATGAGGTTTTATAGGCCTAAGAATGGAGGGTGTTAGCATATCAATATTACTAGATTGATTTCACTTCAAGCTGTGTGAGTCAATAGCTTCTGTTTTGCTAACAGTCTTTGACGCAAAGCTTTTGGACAGAACCAGCGGAAATATAAAAATCACCAAAAAAGGAAATGAATTAATATCACATTGGGCTGCCACTGTACACAAGCATTCAAAATATTTGGATTGACTTTTTGACAGTAAAGAACTGAAATTCCATTATTCAATACTGACCGACCGCAGAACGTAATCGTTTACTTACAAGTTTTTATTATGACTTCGTTAAGACGCTGGAAAGGTTTACACAGAAACATTTAGCACACGTCATTGGTAGACATTCAATAATTCGAGTCCACGTGGGCGTAGCCTGCCCCCTCTGCGAAGTAGTGTCTTCCTCTTGGGGCGTGTAACATACAAGGAAATCGTTGTGACGGGGGTAACCGATCAGACATCAATAACATTATCAAGATCTCCTTTTGTTTGAGTTGTTGAAAATATTATATTGTGAATGGTGGAACAAAGGTGGATTAAAAGCTGTGTGCTAGGGAATGATAAAATGCGAATTGGTCGGTGATATTTTATTCTTGTATCCCAATTCATTGCTTTTATTGAGGCCCATCAGGGCCCAAAGGACGGGGGTCGAGGGCCATAATCGCCATTACATCACAGAATAAGAATAATTATTCTTATTCAGTGTTTACATGTGCAAAGCAAAATAGCGTTTTTGCAAAATATCTAATTATTTTTTCATAATCTGCTCTTACCCCCAATTTCTAACTTGCACTGGAGCCCCCGCCTGTTCGTAAAGTAGAGGCGGCGTCAACAGCAATATTATGTGGTTGAATTAATTATGCCATTAAAGTATCTGTGGGTATATCATTACCAAAACAAGATGAATTTAAAATCACAGCATAGCACATAAAGCACAAGTGAAACATTGGATTTTAATCATTGGTTCAAGGCTTATATTAACCACAAAATCATCGCGTTAGAATATTTACGAAAGGGCTTGAAAATGCGAAGGATATAGAAAAATAACAGAACTATTATTTTTATTTGGAAATATTAACGTATAACTTTTTGCAACGTTTCATCTTTCGTTCAAAAATATCATCGTATAAATACTGTAAAATATGACAATAGATGAAATCTAATAAAAGTATTTTATTCTTTATTGTTTGAGAATTATAATGTAAGACGATAAAAATGTTTTGTAATTTGTTCAAATTTATTTTTTTGTTTTTGTTCCATATATTATGTTTATTATTTTGGTATTTACCCCCTGCAAAATGTATGGTTGGGTGTTACTTCCGTAGTGCATTGCCAGAATAATTTAGAATCAACCAATCACATTTGGAGCTGGGCTTGGTTTAAATGTAGGCGTTTGTATTGTACATAATTTCCATGTTCTCCCTTGCCGTGGGATTCACCTTCGATACAAGCTGCAGCCGCTTATCTGGCTCCTTAAAGCTATAATACGGATATTATACTTCTCAGAAGGGCGCAAGAGAAGATATTAGCAAAGGTAGATAGCCTTCGCCAACGCTAGCAAACATACAAAAGGACTTTGACTTACTTCCTTGAGAGTGGCTTAGGCCCGAATTGTTTCGCTGCACCAGTGACAGTGTAAAATATGGAGGCAGATCCCGATTTTAAGTTTTTGAAGGTTGATAGGACCAGCGTTGGTGATCCAGTTGCTCATGCAGAATGGGCTACAAAGAAATTAGTTTGGGTGCCAAGTGAAGAGCATGGGTTTATTGCTGCAAGCGTCAAAGAGGAGAAAGGGGACAAAGTTGTTTGTGAAATTGAAGGTGGAAGGAGACAAACTTACCACAAAGATGATATCCAAAGAATGAATCCGCCCAAATTCGAGAAAGTAGAAGACATGGCAGACTTAACATGCCTGAATGAGGCCAGCGTCTTGCACAACCTCAGGGATCGGTATTATTCAAACTTGATCTACGTGAGTATGCAAGGCCGTTAGTAAGGAAAACAAGGCTATCCGAAATAAACCATCCCAGCCTTTGGGACAAACTTTATTTAACATTACCGGAGCTATCTAGGGTTATCTCCCAATGTAATCAGTCTTCACCGGCTAGACAAAGAGGGTTAAAGATTCAAGGGGTATTTATTTGAAATATACGAAAGTGACCTGGAAGTCAATTCCACAGACGCGGCGCACTCAGGGCTAAACCTAGACTGGCTGATAATTTTCACAAGGTTGAATTTAATGCACCTGGGGAAAAAGTTTGTTTTTGAAATATATTGGTTATAAAATTTATTTGACAACGGTGCAAAATATGGAAATTAATCACAGGATGTTTTTTAATGGCACATCTTCCCATGATTTTTTCCCAGTCATTTCCTGCTAGTTCAGTTTGGTGCAACGGTTTCGTGTCCATTGATCTCTTCATCATCTATGCAGAGGAGTCGTTGAATATGTAATTAAACCCAGCGGTAAAACTGTGCATTTAATGCTTTGTCCCTGCCAACTCAATTCAAAGGCGAGACATAATTTCTAAGTCGTACCTGTCCCATTGTTTATTTAGTGAATGTGATAACCACCTTTATTGTCAGAACTTATTATGATGGCTTAAAGAATGTTGTTGTACTTTTTGAATTTTGTTATTCAGGGCAAATATATATCAAAGCTTGGTACCTGTTTTTTCTGTCAAAATTCTAGAAGCCATAAATTTGTGTCTAAGTTTTTTGTTGTCTAGTGTTTTGGTGAACTTTTAGCTTCTTGGCTATTTTTATATCTCTTGTCAAAAACTACTGATATACCTAAAGCTCTATTAAATATATAACTCTAAATTTTTATTTTCAATACCTCTTTAAGCAAATGTTTTGGTAGATCATTGTTTTTTTTCACTGAATAAAACAATTAGGCCTTTTCTAATTTTGTAATAAAAATATTCCCAATGTGATGTTGAGAATGTTTTATGCAAACAATTCTTTTTACTCAGTGTATTTGCCAGCTTTAGATTGAAGCCCTCTCTGGATTGAATGTGAATTAAGCATATAACTATTTCTATTTCTATGGTTGAGTCAAAGTTAAACTAAATTTTCATGAATATCTCTGTATTGCCTGTTAATTTGTATAATCATCAGTGAAGCAATAAGTTTATCAATCTTTTAAGGTAATATTTCAAAAAGCACTTGCAGTTAACAGTGCAATCAATGGTTTCTAAATGGAATTTTAAATCCTACCCTAGGGATTTTGCCATAATCAAGCAGTTGTTTCTTCTGTTTTGTCTTGAAAGACTTCGTCAGAGTAATATGTCCATGTGTATTTATGTATATATATATTTATTCATTGAGTCAATGCTATATACATTTTTGTATATATGTAAGTAAGCAAGCATTTTGCCCAGTTTTAATATGTGGTTCTATATATATATCAAATTTTTTTGGACAATTTTTTTTAGACTTACTCTGGCCTGTTCTGTGTTGTTGTCAACCCTTACAAATGGTTGCCAATTTACACTGACAATGTGGTTGAAAGATACAAGGGAAAGAAAAGACACGAGATGCCTCCTCATGTGTATGCCATTGCAGACAATGCTTACAGAAACATGTTGCAGGGTATGTATGCTTTTTTCTATATGAACAGTGTTCAAGTGCGGGATTGCTCTTGGCCTCATAGTTTTTTATGAGACAAGGTATCAAACTTTAAAGATCCACTGTCAACGAACAAGAAGCCTCTATGTTTTACAGGGTCTGTTTTTGTT
This sequence comes from Rhopilema esculentum, assembly GCF_057945365.1. Classification (NCBI taxonomy): domain Eukaryota; kingdom Metazoa; phylum Cnidaria; class Scyphozoa; order Rhizostomeae; family Rhizostomatidae; genus Rhopilema; species Rhopilema esculentum. The sequence goes on along the minus strand of NC_142827.1, from coordinate 1,767,868 downwards.
TATCAACATTGTGCCTGCTCAATTTCTTGATTTTCTGTGTCAGAAAATAAAGAATACGTAGTTGTGTGATTCTTGAAGTGTTGGCATTCAGAAATTAATTTCAAATTCCATGCAATTTGCATAGGCATTAAGCTGTATCCAAGGACATGATTGTATGGAATGTCTGATAACAAAAACCAGTTCAGTTTCACATATCCCCATAGCTTTCATCATGCAAATTGTTTTCAAACTTTGCAAATTGCAATATTTTGTTTTTCTCAGTCAAATCTGATGTGGCTGATTAGCAACTTTCTATTCGTTAGCATGCATTCTACAAAACAGCTCTCTAACTGAAATCAGCAGCTTTGTTTGTTTGTTATGTTTACCTTCCTGGTGTATATAACTGCGCATATTCTATTTTCTGACACAGAAATTTGTGAAATTGAGCAGGCAGGATGTTGATAAACAAGAGAAGACCCTGTAAATTAAAGAGGCTTCTTTGTTGGTTGACAGTGGGTCTTTAAAGTTGGATACCTTGTTTAACTTATAACTCAATTGTTTCTAAATTCCAAGAATTTATAATTGTTTTATAAGAACTTATATTTGTTTCTAGAGGTTTTCTTTGCTATAACATGGAATTTCTGTTGGAACAAACAGATTTGCAATAAAAGAGCTTTTAACTATAATATGCGAATGACAAAGTTTTTTTAACTTTGTTTGGTTGATTTTTGGTATATAATTGGATAATTTGACATTTTGTGGGAAGTTTAAGTGTTTAATAATAATCTCTTATTCTCCACAGATCGTGAAAACCAGTCAATTCTTTGCACGTAAGTTTTTATGGCTTTTATGCATCCATCAGGGGGCAATTGACTGATCACTTAACTATAATTCCAAATATATATATTTCTAAGTTTTAGTTTGTTATTAATCTCATGAAAGATTTAAGCAGGGTAGAATAGCAGTGTTGCCTTCTATGCCCCAACTTGTGCATAAAATTTTTGTACATAAGATTTTTGTACCTTAAATTTTGCTGAAAGTTCCTTAAAACAATGCTCATTTCTTCTGCTTTTTCACATTTCTAACAGCATCATGAGAACATATGAGCCAAAACTCATTATAACTTTAGAAGCGCCATATTTTTGTAATTTTCTTAAGATAAGTCCTGTATGAATGGATTGACTTAAGAGATCGAAAGTTCAATAGCTTTCTCAAAGTATTTGATACATGTGGTACATCCTGATGCCATATTGATGCGAGAAAAATGATTTTTCACATTTTACATGTTTAGTTGGTAATCTTTTTGTGCTATTTTGCTGCAAACTTCAACATGTTGTTTTTAGCTTGTTAATTTTCTTACCCAAGTGTACAACACAAGATGATATCTTCATTACAAATTGTTACCTTTTAATTGCTTGTTTATAAAATAGTTTATCCAAGTACACCAAATAACAAACCCCTAGTTTTCTTGCATCTTTATTTTGGCTTCTGTGCCTATGAATAAAGTTTTGTTCTATTGTCAATGACCTCCATGGTCGAAGAATTTTGGTTGGTTTCATCCTCCAACTTAGGATATTATTTTTTAATAAATCCTTTTTCTGCTAGCTTCTTTGTGGCTTTGCAGACAGATTCCGATATAATCAGCCTTTGTGTTGAGTGTAGATTTTGTGTTGGGTTTCAATAAAGACAGAAATTGTTTGGTACCTTGGTTTGACTCCAAGGCACGTTCTTGACAAGCTCGGTTGTGTGGTTTTTATAGACTTTTAAGTCGATCTTTGTTAAGATATCTGATCTTTTTCCTCCCTTGTAGAGGCTGGTTGCCTCATGCACATTTTCTGTATCTTTTAGACATCATTGTGTTGAGTGAACACAAAGGTGTCATCACGTATCTTGATATGTGATATTGCTAAGATGTTTCAGTCATGAAGAGTCTGTTAGTGTCCTGCAAAAGAATTCAACACCAGACTAAATTATTTTACTGAATTTTCCTTTTTGTTCTAAGCCATTTGCACCTTTCAATTTGATAATAACTTTATCATTTTATAAGTATTGGTATTTGCTTTTCAGGGGCTAAACCACAATAAATTTTAATCATATATAATAAGTATAAGAAGTATGTTATGTTTCAAAAGAATATCATTTATAGCTACAAAAAAGAAACCCAGTTTTAATTTTGATAAACTCATGATTATTTTGAGAAACCAGTTACAAGTGACGACATGGCTATACAAATTTTCAGGAAAAATAGTGAACTCTCCCCCATTCATTGTTTTTATTATAACATAAATCTTATGGCCCCAAGCTTGTTGAACAGCCAGTTGTTTTCCCTTCATTTATTGTTCACAAAAGCATTATGTTTGATCATCAGAATCGGGCCCTGAGGATGTCCATATATTATCATTATCCATCTTGCATTCATATTTTGGCCAATCTCTTCATGGATGATTCAAATGTAGCAATTTTGTAAGAACCTCATCTCCTCTGCTCTTTGAGTGGCTGTTTTGTTGTCCATTGATTCAAGAGATCCATTGATTTGAGACTTAGTCTTAAGTCACCTAAATCTGACAAAAACAACCGATTTTCTTCCATTATTTTGAGACTCTGTCTTTACAAATACCACATTTGTACCGAATTAGTTGACTTTATACCGGATTTGACATCATAACCACTCTAAAGATAGTCATTTGGCAAACAATCACATTGACGGATCTATTCTGCATTTCACATTGCTATGGTCATGGTCATCGCAAAGAATGAAAGTGATTTAACACACAGTTGTAAACATGCTCGGACTTTCAGAAACCCTTCAGCTGACTTATTTGGGCGATCGTTTATTAGCTTTTGCAAACGCTGGCTAATCCTCCAGACTTTTTAACAGCTTTTCTTCATCGTATTCCTGTTTTGAAATAGCAGGATGTGGTCCAAGGTCTATTCTCTTGATCTCGTGTCAGGTACAATATGGTTGGTTTTAAAGCTTTACTGAAGCTTTTTTATTTGATTTGGCCTATTGTGGCTCTAGAAGAAGCTCTGCTAGAAGCACGAGGAGTTTGACTTTTCTGAAATTTTTAGTTTCCAAATTTTCAAACTTTTTTGAAAAGCAATGTAAACAAAGCGTGATCTAGGTAATTGTTTTGCTTTTTATGACCTTCTCCCCGGTCACGGGCTGTGTAACCGCCATTTTGTCTGGATTCTAGCAATAGATGGCTCCAGCTATTCTGTGACCGACTTTGGACGATCACTTGTTTCCAGCAGTTCTCGTTATTCAATGCTTATCTCTTAAATCGTGCGTAAAAGTGATGAAATTTCGGATGTGGTTTGGAATTCTTTTTCTAATCTTTTAAAGCTGGCTGGTTAAAGCGAATAGTCAAAGATTCTTTCCTGGATTTGCAGCAGACCTCATAATTGTCTTTTACTGTCAGTTATTTAAAACCTGAAAATGAGTTAAGCCATTTTCTATCCCGAAGCATTACGTTTTAGGCCCCTTTTACCGCTGTGTATGTCAGTAGAGCTACTTTTCGAACTTGCTCCCTATTCGTTTTTATCCATTTTCATATCGATCCGTTTTACCTGTTCACACTGCTCCGAATACATTTGATAACGGTGTGAAAACGATGAAGCGTTCACATTGTTCCGCTCTGGATGAAAGAGGAAAACGCCACGAACTGGTTCACAGACATTGCGACTGCTAATAAACTTTTCAAACAATTCGCTGCCACTATTATTCCTCCAAGTAGTGTACTAACTTCGAGTGAATCAGCCTTGTTAAGAAAAGTTGTTCAAATTGGCGCGGTCTAAGCATCTTGCTGTGTTGTTGTTGTTATCGTTTTCAAAAGTATCTGTTTTCGGTGTTCACACTGCGTTTTGCGTTTTCGAATATCTCCTTTTTCAAAGTGCGTTTTCAAAGGCTCCATTTTCGCAGCGGAGCAGTGTGAACGCAAGGTGAAAACGGATACTTTTTATCCATTTTTTTTAGAATCCGGGGCAATGTGAACGGGGCCTTAGGCTACTCGTTACTCCCTATTCGTTTCGCTCCGTTTTCGTTAATGAAAACGCTGTCCGTTCACACTTATCCGTTTTCAAATTATTACGATTTGAATACGGTAAGTGTTCACACTGCTCCAACAAAAACGCTGATGGTGGTCTCATTTTGGAACAGAGGCTTTCATGAATCCTCATCAAACTGGCGTCATTATGAATGAATTTAAATAAAAGCAAATCGTGAAAAAGATTTTTGTAACAGCTACCAGTCCATTGTGAATCCTCGATTTCAAAAGTTTGGAAATTTGGTGTGCTAGAAAGCACGTATTTTGTTAGCGTTTTCAAATGTATCGGTATTCTGTGTTCACACTGAAAACGGAGAGTATTCAATACGCACCGTATTCGAAAGTATCCGTATTCATCAGCGTTTTCAAACGACTCCGTTTTCATAGCAATGTAGTGTTAACGCAAGGCGAAAACGGTTTGACTCCGTTTTCAGTTGAAAACGGAGTAGTGTGAACGGGCCCTTAGAGAAAGCTTCCTTTCCAGAAAGCCTCATTTTACGTCCAACACCCCCTTGCACCGGTTCTTCTAGAGCATCATCCACAACTTTTGTCGAAATGATTAGAGAAGCCTTTGTACACTGGCATTAATGATAGTGGCAGTACAATGCCAGCAGGGACATAGTCCTATGAATAGAGAAGGGGTGGGGCACTTGCATGTAGTACTATAAATAGTCCAGGGGACATCTTGTCAGAAGTGTCTCAATATCAGTTTCTTGTTTTTCTGTTTTAGAAGCTAACCCCTTGAGCTGTCAGACCTTTACACCCCTGCAATCCCCAACAACACAACTCCGGGACAACTATACACTTGACCTCCCGGACCACAACATCCCTGAGCTTCCGGATCCCTACATCCCATGTCGAGTTTTCTCCATTAGCGTTACCCCAAAGATAAATTTCCAATTATTGAATTCATTTTCTAAACGTAAATGAACGTATCATTTTGTCACTAAACGTTGATGCTTCTGGACCATCTTGTTTCGGACTTTACTGCAACAACTGCACCCACATCAGCTTTATCTCGAGACATACTAAAGCACATACATACGGCTACTTCAAGTTTTAATCTTCCATTTCGCATTGGTAGCCGTTCTTAAGCCGATTGTTTCATAGAGCTATGAATCTTTTGAGATTGCGCTCCCACAGCTATGTCGAGCATTTAATCCCTAGATGTTTCGACTGTCTTTACCGTGTTTAAAACAAATTTGTGGCCGAACCGCATACCCGAAGTTGCGTTAAGAACGTCATAACCAGCGGATTTATGCAGGCATTGGCTTGTCGGTGTTTGACTTTTCTTGTTATCATTACCGAAATCGAGGCTAACAATGTTCTTCGAAATTAAGCAGCAGTGAACAAAGAGAATAAAATATTTGAAATTTTCTTAACTTCTACCGCTTTTAAGTATGATTTAAGATAAGATTTAGATATCGAGGATTGTTGAAACAAGTGGTTGACCAAAATCTGTCGAGCAAGCTTCAACATTAGCAAAATATACATGTTACCGTTTATACTGGAATTCACACGTAATGTTTCTAGGTACAGCAACTCGCCTGTGTAGAGACACTTCGCTTACTGAAAATTGCCACCGTTTTCTCACCGCCTTCACTAGGCAGCATGACAGGCACCAAAACAGTGAAAAAGAGCATGCAACTCATAATTTTTTTGAAAACGACCCTGGCAATTATTTCAACGTTTTGATGCCCTTGTCTTTGTTACTTCATGATAAATGCACGAAATCCTGATTTGAGAATACTGCTCAAATGCTTTGGCTCCTCCCGATCAGGCCTGGCCGTTTGAGGAGAGCCATGGCTCTTACTCCCCTCCAGGATCCCCTCAAATGCTACAAATTGGGTACAGATTGCTAGCTACAGGTTGCTCTCCTAAATTGCTCTAAAAAGCAAATTGCTCTTCTTGAAATTAATTTTTTCCTTTGTTTCTATTCATAATGTCAACCTGGAAAATACTAGGAGAGCTGTTAACTGCTCCCTTTGTAAAAGTCTTATGGCCAGGCCTGCTCCCGATTACGTACGAGTATGTCAGTTTAGAAATTTAGTACTTGAAGCAAACTACAAGTTTGCCAGTCTCTTTGTAATGTTCATTCTTAAATGTTATCTGCACGTTTTCTTTGCAGTGGTGAATCGGGTGCAGGAAAGACAGAAAATACGAAGAAAGTTATCCAGTATCTTGCAAACATCGCAGGAAGACACAATTCTAAGGAGGTCAAGGATCAATCTGGCCAGGTGGGTAACACTGACTGTTCGTGTGTGGATGGTAATATGAATCTTTGTTGATCAGCTGTGGACTGTTTGTGATAGGGATGCAGTTGCCCCAATCCCAATAAAATTTGACAGGAATAATCGAAATTTGTCAGTTGACTTCGAGAACACCACCTTTTTGGGAAGCAGGGCTTTGGCTCCTCAATTATTTGCCAAGTTTGCTGCATTGATGACGTCACATTTTGAGTCTTAGTATTCGAGTTAAAAAGCTTAGTCATGCACAGGATTGACTTAGATCGACATCAGCTTTTGCTTTCTCCCTATAACGTAGATCGATAAATACAATCAACCCTTGGAAAAATATCAGCTCTCAATTGCGTTCATTTATTTTAAAGAAGCTTGCTGTTTTCTTTTCAAATTCCTTATACAAGATGTTTATTGGCAAATTTGTTTCTTGTATTTTTAGACTTGACTGGCTTTTTTACGCTGCTGAAAAGTGTAAGCCCTCGATTCCTTCACCCGATTGGATAGAACAGAATATGAATTCCTTCACTTTGATTTAAAAGTTTATCGAATTTCTCTTCTAGGTCAAACTGGAGGTTCAGCTTTTGCAGGCCAATCCAATTATGGAAGCCTTCGGAAATGCAAAAACAGTGAAGAATGACAACTCATCTCGTTTCGTAAGTTCCTAATTTATGATAATTTAAGCAGGAATAACCGTATTTTGTCAGCTAATGTGATTGAAACCCCCGTGGAATCACTTCAAGGTTCTGAAGCTTTCTCAACCAAGACCATGCTTTGAAATTTTCCTGGAAAGGCAAAAGAGACAGATTGGATCAGTTTTCCTGAGAGTGTCACTTTGTTTGATATTTCCTGTTTGATTTAAGTCCATCTGATACTTTTTGTTGTCAATTTTTTTTAACCTTGCAACATTTAATACACTGATGAATATTGAAAAAAAAACATTTGGTTCCATTGTTTGGTGCCACCCACTAAATATTTTCTATGTTTGTAGATTCACTCTCCTATTAGAAAGATCCTTTTGTTTGCGAAATAGTGATGAATTCGAACCGTTGAAGCTGGGGAGGAGTAAATCGCCCTCATTAATTTTCAAAACTCTGTTTAAACAATAAAAAGCTATCTTTCTTTTGGCTTTTTGCATGTTTATCCCTCCAAAACCTGTTACAAACCTCCCCCATAAACTGTAATCGATCGATCGATCGCCGGGGACCATGCTCCTTGGTCCCCGGCGATCGATCAAACCCACGAACGAAACTGCTCTTCGCCTACGACGATCTGATATCATTATTATGATATTAACATGATGATATCGAGCGATCTTGGCACTGTCTTCCTCTCTTCCTTTGTTGTTCTTTTCTTTACTCTCTTAGTGTCTTAAAAAGCTCTCAATGTCGAATTCAATTTTATAAACATCGTAAATGAGAGAAGTTAGAAATTTCTAAGCATAAGAATATATAGATATGTGAACAAATTATTTTTTTATGCTTACGTATCCTCCGTATATACCTAGTGATGAAATGACAATAAATGTTAAATAATAATGTTTTCGTGTTTTGTTTAGGGAAAATTCATCCGCGTCAACTTTGACAATTCTGGATTCATTGCTGGAGCTTGCATTGATACCTGTATCCTTCAACGATATATTACTTTTTAAGCATGTTTATATTCAAACTATGAACACTTTTGTGTATAGAACAGGACAGGCAACTGTTGTACTTCTCTCTAAAATGAGCAATTGGCTTAACTGTTGTCTGATGAGCGCATTAAGCGTGAAACTTGGAGTTGTAACCTAAAACAGTCTTGTTCTATACACCAAAGCGTTAACAGCTCTGCCTATACGCCATCGAACACTTTGTGACAAACTGGTAAACAATTATTTGAATATATAGACACGGAAGTAGTACTTGCAAGTTACGATTTCCAAGAAAACAACTGCCCAGTATGATCACTGCTATTAAATTGCTGCTAAAATTATGTTGCAGAACATAGAATTTTTGAAAGCATTGCTGCTACTTTTTTTCATTATTAATTATTTGAGTGTTTCGTTAAATAATATTGAAAAATAGTAAGTAGACTGAAAATTTTTCTAGACGCTTTTTCCTGAAGATCAAAGTAGTCGGCTGTCTCATAGAGCAAGAATGACACAAAAACAGATGACATGTGACTGGGCCTACCACGAACATGGTCCTTATATTTTTCCAGTGCTATACACTACGAAGTTTTAAGATCTTAGTTTGTCCCAAGATATTGTTGACTCTGTTCTTGTGTTTATTGAAACTCATTTAGTCATGATAGCCCTTAATTCGTGGGCACAGATTTGTTGGAGAAGGCTCGTGTCGTCCGCCAAGCAAAAGACGAGCGTATCTTCCACTTTTTCTACCAACTGCTCAACGGAGCAAGCGCTGAAGTCAAAAGTAAGTTTGTGTGTATACATTAGTTGGTTATTCTCACGTGTTTCTCTGCAGTCTTGATCATGCAAGGCTATACTGTTTGTGTCTGCAAAAAATACATTTATATTTACTACTACCTATGGAATGCTTCGGAAGGTTGTTTTGAGGATACTGAGCAGCTTTAGATGTATAAGAAACCAACTTCACTATATGCTATGTTTTTTAATGTTTGTTTTGCCCATATATTTGTCCATTATGTATTGGTATTTGGTGTTTTAAAGTTGTCACCTATTTTCTTGGAGATTGGTGTCCCGCAAGTGTTCGAAATCAGAGTATGCTAATAACCCATTTGAATTTAGTCTCAGGTGTTTTCATCTTTTGTTTTTTGGGCAGAAATTATTTTCTACGGAAATGTATGTGAACTTATGTGATATATCTGAGTATGCAGTTTTTGCAGGGTTGACATTGAATTATTCCCTCTTTTTTTGTAGAGCAATTTCTGCTGTTAGACCCAAAGCAATATAATTTCATGTCAAATGCAAATCTGTTGGTGCCAAACATGGATGAAAAGCAAGAATTCAAAAACACGCTTGTAAGTTTCAATAACCTTATATAAATTCTCAACACCTTTTTCCATAAACAAGTAATTATTGCTCCTGTTTACCCTGTGTTTCAGCTTCGTGTCGTTTGCTTTACATATTTTGTTTTTGCTTTTGTAGGAAGCCTTGCGCGATATGGGAATCACCCAAGAAGAGCTGAATGGTAAGTAGCTTTGACTGCGATTCTGTCCAGTCCCTGTGTGCTTGCGTGTAGCTTATAAAAAGATTTATAATTGATTTATCGTTCATTGGGACATAATTTCAGATTTACGAGGTAGATCGCAAGGTATATTAGGCGAGACTGTGGGCCAGTTGGATCATTACGTCATAGGTGATAGGGGGTACTTCTTGTCGGCTGCATTTCTACATTTCCGCATTTGTCAGTACAGGTACTCATTCACTTCAGTCTATGGGGTAACTGACGGCTAAGATATTGGTTCGAAGCAAGACCAGCAGAGAGTTGTTGGTGACGAATTGTTTTTGATGTGTAAAATTACAAACATTGTAGTGAGCTCGATGGATCATCACAATTTGATTGTAAGATGGTATCGTCAACGTATATAGATATTTCACATCTATGTAGGTCAGTGTTCTCGTCTGAGTTCTTCAAGATTTTCGAAGATAATCCTCTGTCGCTATGATGCGAATTTCGAATGTAATAAAATGTTTTTTCTTGGCAGCCATCTTCAAGATCATCTCTGCCGTTCTTCTCTTTGGAAATTTGGTTTTCAAACAAGAGAGAAACTCTGACCAGGCAACGCTTCCCAACAATGAAGGTAAGTTCTGGTTCCAGTTATTTGGTTAGACTGCGCTGTGACAGATAAGGAGTTCTTCATGTTAGCTGTGTCCATCATAATCAATAAATACTTTTAAGCATGTTCAAAAGTTGGCATTGTGATACACAAGAACAACATTATGCTGTACGCGTTCTATGGTCACCTCAGGCAGGATTTTTACCCATGATTTGGGGCAATATCTTTAAGGGACAAATAATTTTATTTAAAGGCAGTCTGTCCTCTCCGCAATTGGCAAATTCTAACCTGAAAGCCTCGCCTTGAAAGAAGGTCTTCCTCTGCTATTTTAGCATCCGACACTTGTTATTGTGGGTGAACAAGACAAAATATGCCTAATCTTTATATCATCGAATCTGACTTAGTCGTTTGACACCAAAACAAAATTCACAGCAACTCGCTCAGGGAGAATACGCTTGTGTGGTTCTTAATTCTGATTGGTTATTTATGTATTACACTAACGATGCATGAATATCGTGGCCACGAAAAGAGATTCTGAGAACAATGGGGGAGAGACTGCCTTTAAGAGACTGCTTTTATCCCCCTTTAGATGTACAATATTAACATAAACTAATTCCTCTTTCATCTTTCATTTTGATGTTTTTAATTATAGTTGCCCAAAAGATCTGCCATTTGCTCGGAATGAGCATTGTTGATTTCACAAAGGCATTGCTCAAACCAAGAGTCAAAGTGGGACGAGAATTCACACACAAAGCCCAAACCAAAACACAGGTAATTAGAGACAGAGTTTCGAAATAATTTGATTTTTAAACAGCTTGTTATTTGTACTGCTTATTTTTTGTATTTGTACTTTGTATCAATGGCAAAGTTAGGATGTCACGACTTCAATTTTTATAGAACCGGGTAGTATCTGGTCTTCGGTAGAGGCTGAGATTCCTTTTTGCCAATTGCGATGGCTGGGTATTTTGACAGTTGGATGTCATTAACTGGAAATATCTTGCTCTCAGTTCTTTGGAATAAACATCGGTTTTGAGATAACTGTGTTCCTGTTGTAGGTCGAGTTTGCTGTAGAGGCCCTTGCGAAGGCAACGTATGAAAGACTTTTCAAATGGCTTGTTGCAAGAATAAACAAAAGCTTGGACAGATCAAAGAGAGAAGGATCGTCATTCATTGGAATTCTTGATATCGCTGGTTTTGAAATCTTCCATGTGAGTTTCGAAATTCGATTTAAAGTCCCCGTTATTGATTTGAGGCATATCACTCTTTTTACCTATATGTAACTTTGAGAATAAATTCTTTTAAGTTAAATGTAAAAACAATATTGGAACAAATTATAAGGTGATCAGACAATTTTTGATGTTCTTGTAAACGATTCTTATTGTTTTACCTGGCATTTGCTGAAATTATTTGAAGGCGGTTATCAATGACAACGTTTCGGGTAAAGAGGTCGTGTTATTTTTTATCATGAACTCTGACCACATCAAGTACAGAATTAATTACACCAGCTAGCTTAACACTTTGTTCATGTTTGTAGCTGAACTCCTTTGAACAACTCTGCATCAACTACACAAATGAAAAACTGCAACAGCTGTTCAACCATACCATGTTTATTCTGGAACAGGTAGGTCTCATCCGTCAAATTGATTGATTGACTGGTTGATTGACTGATTGACAATTTGACATTGATTTGACATTGACATCTTTCCTTGCGGTAGTGAGTAAAGATGTCGAACTACTTTCTATCTTTGAACAGTTAACTATATTCAGTATGTAACAGTGTTTTATTGCTGTACAAATTCATTGCCTTAAAGGCAGCCTACACGCTATTGTCTTGAACGAATTTTCATAGCCAAAAATAGCGCATGAATGACCGTTTGTTAGAGAGTGCCTATCGGAGTTAGGGATCCTTTATTGATATAGCATAGCATTTATGTTTTTAAATCAGACTATTAGTGTGGGTATAGATGTCTACATTCTATACCATTAAGCTTCCCATCAGAATGTGTGTTTTTCCTACCCACCATTCCTACCATTTTTCACAGGAAGAGTACCAGAAAGAGGGCATAGAATGGAAGTTCATTGACTTTGGCCTTGATCTCCAACCGACCATCGATCTGATCGAGAAGCCCATGGGTATCCTTGCCTTGCTTGACGAAGAATGCTGGTTCCCTAAAGCCACCGACAAAACATACGTGGACAAACTGCACAAGGAGCACAGCAAGCATCCAAAGTACTTGAAGCCGGATTTCAGAGCCACTGCCGATTTCCTGGTTATTCATTATGCCGGGCAGGTGTGTATGTGAATGTGTTAAGAATATTTAAGATTTATTTTGTGCTGCCAGAGAGGCATGGGCCAAATAATACTAGGTTGTTACTTCTATCTCTACATCTACGTCTATTCTTCGGTTATATCCATATTAGTGCTTTCATATTTTTTGTTTCGTCTTTCTGTATTATTTCCTACTGTATTTTCAAAATTTTAATAATTCCCCCACCGCTACAGATCCCTGATAAACTGTAAGTATTAAGAGGGAAGTTTTCTAATTATCCAAATGTTTACAATATATGGTCTTTTATTGTTAGGTATCAATACGTCCCTTTAAACTTATCGCTTAGAAATCATTCCAAGTAATTTAAGATCTTGACATTTTTCCTTGACAATATATTGATCAGAAAACGTCCAATAAGGCGGTTGGAAAGTAACTTACTTAAATATAGTAACAAAACCCCCTGATAATTGTGGGAATGTTCGTCCTAGGTCGATTATTCTGCCAATCAATGGCTGATGAAGAACATGGATCCACTGAATGACAACATTGTTAGCTTGATGGCAAACTCAACCGAAGCCTTCATTAGCGGACTGTGGAAAGACCAAGACAACATTGTTGGCTTGAACGTCACAGAAGGGTCAGACACACCTTTTGGTACCAGAACAAGAAAGGGCATGTTTAGAACAGTTGCACAGCTGTACAAGGTAAGGCAAATTTTCAAGCATTATGTATCTTCTATATTGGAGCTTTTGTATAAGTTGCTCTGTGAATGACTTACTGGCTTACACGTTTTCTTAAACATGTCGCGTCTGAATAAATTTAGACTCTGGCTAAATACCTTGTTTTGTTGATTCGAATAGTGGTGTGTTGTATGTCATGAAATATGTGTATGTTTCTTTTTCAACATTTCACAAGCTTCCATTTCTTCATCGTAGTCCTGGATGTTCGAAAATCGAAAAAGTTTTTATTTTTGTGTGTTTTATATGCCTAGATGAAAGTCAACACTGAAGTAAAAATTGAATAAATTTTTTGTCATTGTGTATTATAATGCTTTGAAATATAAAGTTTGGAAGTTTTGATGTTAAAGAAAGAAAACAATCGTTAATTACGGAGTTAGCCAGACGAAGGTTAGCCAAATTGTGATTAGGCCAATTATTAAGTAATTGTTTTTATAGTATCCAAATAATGTAGCATCTCTAACGTTTGTTTTGTATCTCCTTTGATGCGCAGGAACAACTGACCAACTTAATGAACACACTGAATTGCACAAGTCCAAACTTTGTCCGTTGTATCATCCCAAATCACGACAAAAGAGCGGGAAAAATCGACGCACACCTTGTTCTTGACCAGTTGAGGTGCAATGGTGTACTCGAAGGTATTAGGATCTGCAGACAGGGTTTCCCCAACAGAATTCTTTTCCAAGAATTCAGGCAAAGGTATTTTATTTGTTTCTTAAATTTGCTAGGAATGTTTGGCGTTTTAAAATGATTGAAGATAATCTTCATGCCACCTCCTATTTGTTAGAAAGAAAGCTGAGCTGCAATTGTCTTTTGTCAGGTACGAGATCTTGACTCCAAATGTTGTGCCAAAGGGATTCATGGATGGCAAGAAAGCTGCCCAAAAGATGGTAAGGGTTTTAGTTACTGTTCTTCAGTTTTGTCTTTTGTCATTCGTTTTAGTGGGTATAACTGTCAGTTAAATACGAGTGTTGCTTGAAGTCAGAAATATATAGAAATTTATAGTGATAAGAACAAATAAAAAAAACATTCATTTATGATCTAGCCTATTGATAATCTCCCACTAGGTTATTTTAAAGTAAGAAATATGTTGATGACTAAAATGAGCAAAAAGTTCATGTCGCAGGCAATTTACAAGCAACATTCTTTTTGTTGACTCATCAATTTAACGTATTGAAGCTATTGTTTTCCTTGGTTCAATGGGGACCACTTTAATTCTAAATTCAGAATCTAGATTTTTTAGTATTTTAGTATGAGCAAAGTATTTGTACCTCATAAAATTTTTCATTATAAACATCACATATATATTGACATTTCGTAACTTTTATTTGTAATCTTTAGAATATTTGATTTATTAAGTCGATAATTGAATACGTAATCAGACCTGCTCTATAGCAAGCGTGTTTTGAAAGGCTCTAATTGCGATTTTAAGGTCGAAGCGATGGAATTGGATCCAAACTGCTACAGAATAGGGCAGTCGAAAATTTTCTTCAGGACTGGGGTGTTGGCACACTTGGAAGAAGAGAGAGATATCAAATTGACCGAGATTATCACCGTTTTCCAAGCATATGCGAGAGGAAACATTGCGAGACGCAATTACAAGAGGCGCATCCAGCAGTTGTCCGCCATTAGAGTTATCCAGCGAAATGGAAGGAGCTACATGAAGTTGCGCAACTGGGCCTGGTGGAGGCTGTTCACCAAAGTCAAGCCTCTTCTCAATGTCACAAGACAAGAAGATGAGCTACATCAAAGAGAGGATGAGCTTCGAAAGGTAATAAGGGGTCTTGATTTAGTTATTCGAATGCGGAGCTCGCTGGCTGTAGTGGGTTTTTTATAAAACAAAACAAAAAGAGAAAGTTAGATATGAATCTGTTATAAGATTGGTTAAGCCTCCCTGTGTTATATTATAAATTGTGTAGGGAGGGTGTAAGATGCTTTTTTACAGATTAATGTCAGTTCTTTTGCAATATTCGTGAAAAAGGGTGGTCTTATCTTCACACCCTTCTCAATCTAACGTTCACAGTAACTTTGACAGCTTCCAACAGTGAAGCGACACGTTTTTCTGACATCGGCTGTATCCTGGTATTTTCTTCGTCATCTTTTTACTTAAACGTTAAGACCTAATAGAATTTCAAGCCTAAATTCGTTGGATCTGATATACGATCTGTTCTTTTTAAAACGCGTAGGTCAAAGAGAGATTTGACAAAGTTGATGTTGAATACAAAGATCTCATTAGAAAACACGAGCAAATACTGGATGAGAAGAACATCCTTGCAGAGCAACTGCAGGCAGAAACTGAGTTATGTCAAGAGGCAGAGGAGGCCAGGAACAGATTGCTAGCCAAAAAGGAGGAGCTGGAAGATTTTATCACCGAGTTCGAGGCGAAACTCAATGAAGAAGAGGACAAAGTTATTAAATTGCTAGACGAGAAGAAGAAGTTGCAAGCTGGTATTCAGGATTTGGAAGAAACGTGAGTTTCATTTAATGTTTTGTATCGAGGGATTATGGTGATAGTATCAGATCATAGAGTGTTTTATAGGTTTTCAATGAGGTTTCGACTGCTGTTAGAAAAGAAGAATTTACTAATACATACCCTGGATAACTAATACTTTCACTAAATTGGATTGATTTTCAAAAGCCACTGGATTTTCTTACCCGATCGAAGTCAAAAGTCATTCCCTGTAATTAGGCATTCGCTAAGCCAGACCATTCTCTTACATCCCTTGGAGGTCCAGCTTAACGCGATTCAGCTGTAGGAATGTGTATGATTTGAAATTTTATTTTTAGTCTTGAAGAGGAGGAAATGCAGAAGCAGAAAATACAACTGGAGAAGGTTCAAGTCGATGCAAAGCTTAAAAAAATTGAAGAAGATTTGTTGCAAGTTGAAGATGCTAATACCAAGGTATTTGAGGAAATCATGTGTATATTGAAAATGTATGATGCAGCTTGCCACTGGCCTTGGCACTCGATATTTATAAGGCAAAATTCTAAAAGTAGGTTTTGGGAACGTCAAAATTGGTTTTAACTTCAGCCAGTTTTAAAAAGGAGATTTTCAAAAGACCTTTTTTCTTGGCAGCTTCTCCGTGACAAGAAAGCATTGGAGGACAAAGTGAATGAGTACACGTCTGTTCTGGCCGATGAAGAAGACAAAGGGAAACAACTGGCAAAAACAAAAGCCAAGCAAGAAGCAATCATTCAGGATTACGAAGATCAAATCAAACAGGGAGAGAAGGTCCGTGCTGCTCTGAAAATTTCATTATTGATCGAGCTTTTCGATTTTGTCTCCTAGATTCTTACTTACGTTCTAAATTAAGCAAAACTCTAGATATCAAAATAACCATTTTTCTTAATTATATAATTTTGTTATTTGTATTTGTTTCTACCTAGCATCTGAAGGTTGTTTGTAGCTCACTGAGAAGCTATGCTTATCGAGAAGTGTCCTGTTCCTTCCTCTCTATGTGACCACACCTCGTGATTTTTACGCCTCAAATTACTTTACTTTGTTCATGGCTTGAAATTAGGTTTTTAAATAATATATATTTTTTCTTACGTGCCTGTCGCACATTCCTAGCCCTTTTCTTCCCAAAAAACTCACTTGTTTTCTCGAGATTCATCGAGACCCTATTAATTCACCTAGACTCGTCATGATCTTGAAAAAGATAGAAGAAAACTTGAACAAGAACTGCAGGATTTGAGAAACCAATTGGAAGAAGCCAAACAAAAGATTGCTGAACTCGAGCAAGCATTGGCCAAAAAGGAAGCAGAGTTGGCTGCAGCCCTGAAAAGGTACATATTACCAGCAGCAATATTGTATCGGATCCTTTCAGATCCTTTTCTCATCTGCAGATATTTTCTTCCTGGTCATTTTCTCAGAACTCAATTATAACTAACATCGTTACGGTTTTCTCTGAATTTGTCCCCACAAAGTCCAGCTAAACACCTGATTAAAGAAGGAATATTAGAAGAAGGCACTTAGCACTCAACGCTTGATGCTTAGGTATAAGGTTTCTCTATAAATTTGAAGCTTTTGTTACACCCTAGGATTCCAATTTTTCATTGACTAGAAGCTCTTTTGTTTATTGTCGTGAAGGTGTCTCTCATTGGGCATGACTTTCTTAATTTACGCAAAGTTTCCTCATTTGACCTGCGTATACGGGCCATCATAAAGGAGCCTGTTTAGCGGAAGCAAAATGAGCTTATTTACAACAGTGGTTTCATGTCACATGTTCCTGTTGAAATCATACAAGATCTTGCACCTTAGCTTACGATATTGGATTTCTTTTCGACAAATTTTGGCTAGATTGACTACACTTGGATATTGTTCTTGGTTTTTAGAGAATTTCCGGTGATTGCTTAATGATTAATGAGGTAGCCTGCCGACCTGCTGGGGTTTGGAATGACCTAAAAGGCCTCAAATGCAAGCTATTGTTATTGTCTTAATGGTTTTATCGATCTATTGCTTAATTATTCATTGCCAATTTCTGCTACCACTGTAATTGTATCACTTGAATTGCCTATTTGAATTGATTTAAAACCGAATGTTTGTATGAGACGAGGCGAAGGGCTTACTACAAAGTTTGTTTTTGTGCCAGGGGAGAAGAAGAGGCGACGAAAAGGGGTGATTTGGAGAAACAGCGAAGGGATTTGCAGGTTCAATTAGAGGAGCTAAGGGAGGATTATGAGGCTGAAAGAGCTGCCAGAGAACGAACAGAAAAGCACAGAAGAGAACTCGCTGAGGTATCAAGTCTTTTAATTATCTCATCGGTTTTAAATGTCAGAAACCTTATGCAGAGACGCTGGAAGGGTTGTAGGGCAAGGGGCAAAGCGCACAGAAAAGGAACAAAACAATAGTAACATAAAGAAAATTTCTAAATTTTTCGATGGTAAGAAGGCGACCGCCCCCTGTGCCAAGTTATATCGGCAAATATCTTAATTTAACATGGGACATAATTTAGAGATTTTGCCATCACCTTCCTGCAGCAGTTATGGAACCTAAGTTCGTCACATCCAATTTTTCTACTGTTGTACCATTCAGAACGGAAAGCATTTCTTATTGTCATCTTCTATTATGACATTCTTTGCTCTGTTTCATAGGAACTCGATAATTTGCGAAGCGAGCTCGAAATGTCAATGGATACTACGGCTGTCGCTAAAGATTTGCAAGCGAAACGTGAAGGCGAACTTACAGATTTAAAGCGAAATATCGAAGAAGAGACGAAAAGTCACGAAGCTGCGATGCAACAGCTGAGATCAAAACACGCTCACCTCGTGGAAGAGCTTAATTCTCAACTGGATAACATGAAGAGGGTAAAAAAGAGTTTTCTTTTTCTTAACAGTTTTATTTGGCCCCCCTGCCGTTTGCAACTTGTTCACTCCCTTTTAGATCTGTATTGTAAAATACCACCTGAAGCTAGTGCTTTTTCCGGGAGAGGTAGTGTGTACCGTATTGGACCTAATGTGGCTGTAAATCTCTTCTTACTTCATATTATGAGTAAGTTTAGAACTAGAATTTGCTATTTCATCCCCAAAAACAAAGACTTAAAATTGGTTTTGGACTTAAACAGTTGTAAAAAGGTGAATCATTTGCATATTTAAATTAAAGCTAGGAAGTTACTGAATTTCTACAATATATTTTTTAACAGAATCAAAATTATTGAAATTCGAGTTCCCCTACACATGAGCGACTGTTCGAAAGAGTACCCCCTTAGCCAAACATTTAAGGTCTCATTTTGAATAAGGCCCCTGGCGATCATTTACATTAATAAAAATTTGTAAGAAAGCAAGCCTCAAAGTTGGTCAAAAGCAGAAGAACAAGTTGACTCTTAAGTACTGTAAAATGTGATTTTAAACAAATTTTTTTACATACTGTTTTTAAAATTCTTCCTACCAAAAATATCGGTTTCAGAGAAAGAAAAGTTTTTTGCCATCTATTGGTGCTTTGTCGGCGGGTTTTCAAAGTTGTTGACAAGTTAGGAATGGCTTGGCCACTTTGTCCGCGAATGGAACTTGAGCCCCATAATATTACCCTGCTTGCACCCTAATTATTTCAAAACAACAAATTAAAAACAAAATCCTGCCACAAAGTTTTTGAAAAATGAAGAACAGTCACCCTGAACCTCGATTTACTTGTGCTGGCAATGCCTATGAACTATGATTTAAATTCTTTATCTAATGAAAAAACAACTGACCTTTCGTTTAACTGTAGAAATCTGCCGGACCATGTAAAACCCCCGCGAGCCTCATGCATTTCATATAGGCCCACTCTATTTTGAAGCCTTTTTTAGGGGGTTAGGGTTATTATTTTTAGCTTTGCACAAAGCCCAGCGGTAATCCATTATAGAATGTGTGCTGTAATTATATTTATGGCTTTATTTATTGATGCTGTTTCTAAAATCTGTTTGTATTGGTTTTAGGCGCGATCAACGCTGGAGAAGAACAAAACCATTCTGGAAGAAGAAAATGCTGAATTAGCACAGGAATTGCAGAGAGTAACGGGCGGCAAGTCTGAAAGCGAGCGCAAAGCAAAGAGCTTGGAGCAGCAATTAAACGAGGCGAACACAGCTCGTTTTACAAACGAGGAATCGATCCAACGTTTGGAAGGCCAGGCCGCAAAATCAGCAAGGGAAGTTGACAATCTCAATGCACAGCTAGAAGAAGTTGAATCGAGGTGCTCGAATATCGAAAGAGTGAAATCCACTCTTGATAACCAGCTGAATGAAGTGCAGGATCAGTTACAAGAGGAAACGCGTCAGAAGCTTGCATTGAACACGAAACTCAGGGAAGCTGGCGATGAAATCAATCGTCTCCAAGAACAACTTGAAGAAGAGGAAGATGAGAAGAAAGCGTCGCAAAAACAAGCTCAGACCCTCCAATCTCAAGTGGGTTCTTTTTTGTGTGTATTGTCGGTCCTTTCATTATTTGCGTGTAGGGTGTTTTTGCAGTCTCTTTATGTTGGGTTCATCACATGGTACATCGCATGAAGCATACAGCTAAAAGAATGATCTTCCGTATCATCCTCTTAATGTGTCTTATGATTTCTATGATTTGTATTGTTCACTTGTTAGTACCTTTCTTTATTGTAAAATAATCCTTTACATATTTAATCATTAAAGTTGATTCCAAATCATTCAGAACTTTCCCCGTATTGTTGGTTTCATAATTATTATCCAACCCTTTTGTAGTTCATCCATCTCTTCCTGTTTTGTGCATGGATAATTCAAGTTTTAATTCTTAATTTCAGTCAGTCGATCTATCATCTTGAAAAAACCCCGAATGCTAGGACATTTTGAATAAAAATGAAAAAAGTATAAAGAAAATTATATGAGGGGCAAATGAAAATACAGGGGACCCCCACACTTAGCTTGTTTTTATGAAATCCTGTTTTGTCAATATGTAGACTCGATATGTTATTTGTCGAAATTCATTTGTTTCTAGATATAAATGTCTATTATTTTCTCGATGTGATTAAATCTTTTTGTTTTCATGAAATTTAGTTGGATCAAGTGAAGAAGAGTTTCGAAGAATCCAAGCTTGCATTTGAAGACATGGAGGGAGCCAAGCGAAAACTTCAGCGGGAAAATGAAGGCTTGCTGCAACGAGAAGAGGATCTCCTGGCGGAAAATTCACGGCTTGAGAAGAGCCGAAAGAAGTTGCAGGAGGAGGTAAGAATTCGATCTTGTTTGAGAGTCAGAAAATTCGAAAATTGTTAGAGGGTGTGAGCTTAATTTGCAATAAAGCGCCATTGCAATTTATACAGGTATATATTTCAAGGACAAGAATAGATTGCTCATCTCAACTCAACACGGCAGATGCATGACTGCACCACGTCTTGCAGTCGAGTCTGGAGCTAATTAACAAAAAATACATATCGTCAAATTAGCAGGGTTGCCCACCCTTTTTAAAGAAGAGCCACTTGCAAATTGAAGTCATGAATTTGCTTTTATGTAGCATCGACCTGTTTGCTTGCATTTAAATTTACATCGGTAGAAATGCAGATGATTGATGTTATAGTTCGTTTAATTGCAGAACGAAGATGTTGTTTTGAATCTTGAAAAAGAAAGAGCTAATGCCTTGAATTATGAGAAGAAACAGAAGAAATTCGACCAGGTCAGTTGAAGTTATCTAACTTTCTGTATCAATAATTTGTTTCCTGTGTCCTTTGTGTGGTCGGAAGTACGAACATCTCGTGTTTCTTTATACTTTGGCGTTTACTGCAAACAAAAAGGTAATGAAATTAGCCACTTTAAAGCGCCAACCGCCCAGAAAGATGAATAAAAAGCCAATTTAATCATTGGGGGTGACTTAGTTGGAATTGTCTAGTTTCCATACTGCTCGATCTGATAGTCATAAATAAGCATGATTAGTAGTCATAAATTAGCATAATTAATTATTTCAAGTAAAGGGTTAGGGTTAGGGTTACGTTTAGGGTTAGGGTTAGGATTTGGTTTAGGGTCAGGGTTAGGGTTAGGTTTAGAGTAAACTAATTACGTCATCAGGTCGAGCAGTATGAAAACTAGACAGCTCCGACTTAGTTTTTGTGTTTTAAAGTTACTTGCAGTAAGAATGTTTCCATTTGTAAAAGCTCAAATTAAATCCCGTTTATTGACAATATATAATTAATTTTTTCTTTCTGCTTTCTTCGAAAGAACACTAATTAGCTTCGGTAGATAAGTTAATTTTTCAGATGAGTTAACTCCAAAAAATCCACACTGTGTTTCTTTGTTTTGCAAAGAAAACCAGGTATAAAATTAAGCAAAGCATTTCTTTCTTGTATTTTTGACACTTTGAGCAACCTGATTTCTTTCTCAGATGCTTGCTGAAGAGAAACATGCCTCTGAACGTTTGGCACAGGAACGAGACAATGCTGAGAAGAACGCAAGGCAAAACGAGACAAAGGTATGTTTACTCTTGCTTTATATGCCTCATTTTCGAAACCATGCCTCTTTTTCAATAAATACCTGGATCACTATAAGCTTCCATCAATCATTAGCAATATTTGTCTTCATCGTAAACCATAGCGAGTTATTGGCAAATAATTGAATGGCGGATAGTTTATGATACATAGATGTTAAAAAATCGGGCTCTTTTATTCGCTGCAAGTTTTTAAATTAGTTTTTAGACTGTAATCTGGATTTTTTTTAGACTGTATAAAACTTCTTACAAAGGATTTTTTTATAGCTTGATCTCTCTATTCCTTTAGGTCCTGTCTTTAACACACCAATTGGAGGAACTCGAAGACAACTTGGCTGATAGTGAAAGAGTACGAAAGCAACTTCAGGTGAGTATCATTGAACTTTTTGATGCGCAAAGCTTTCATTCTTCTATTTTTTAATTTCGAATTTGTCATTTCCCTTAGGTACTCCTCAGCTAATTTGAATTGTCCAGGTCCTGAACAAAAACTTGTGTTGGGAAACAAAGTTATTTGTCTCTTTCACAAGAAAGATCCTTGGGAGTTCCAAAATCAGGCAAATGGGAAATGACAGCTAGCGAAATTGTCTTTTCTCTTAAAAGGGTGAAAAAATTATGTCGACTCGTCTCTTTTCTGTTCAAATACTAGAATCTGCATTCTGCATGTTTATTCTGTCCTAATTCGTTCACGATAAGACACCAAACAACTTAAAGAACTGAAAAGTTTTTTTGGCCAGGGAGCTTTGCGAATTGTTTTTCAAACAAGTGCCTTTCATTTCCGTGCCCTTGATTTAGGAACTTTTCCTTCCTTCTTCAGTTTGAATTACAAGAGTTAGTTGACAGCAAGGACGATGTTGGCAAGAACGTGCATGAATTGGAGAAGGCAAAGCGTCTGCTCGAACAACAGGTGCAGGAACAAAAAACCCAGGTCGAAGAATTAGAGGATGAATTGCAAGCAACGGAGGATGCCAAGCTGAGACTGGAAGTGAACATGCAAGCGCAGAAGGCAAACTTTGAACGCGACCTCGCAGCCAAGGATGAGCAGATCGAAGAGGCTCGTCGTGGTGTTCTTAAACAGGTGAGCTTGTGACAATTGCACAGAGGTTTCCCTTTGTTTTAAGCCCTTTTCTGTCATGGGATTGTTTCGGAGGTTTAAGAAATTCTAATTTTTGAATCATTTTGTCGCTATTCTGAAGTGAAAATGGTCGATGACTGAGTTTTGTCCTCAATATCGGTGTATTCTTTGATGATTCGAAGAATTGTCCAAATTCTCTATCAAGAGCGTTTTAATAAAGAAGGTTGGATGTATGTTTGCAGTTTGCATTTTAAGGCCAAGGGGGCAGTAGTTTTGAGATGATACCAGGAAACAGCAATTTCTGTGGTGGTGGTGGGGGTAGATATGTTGCATTGCCCAATATTTGCCCTGGAAAGGGTCTCTGAATAAGGAAAGAGTAACTTGACTGGCAGTTTTTTATACGTGAAACCCTGGGAAAATTTGATTAGACTGGTTCTATTGCACACAACCCAGCTTATGTGAATATGATAATATTCTTTTTAGCTTCGCGAGCTTGAAGCTGAACTCGAGGAGGAGAGGAAAACCAAGTCGAATGCCGTCGCTGCAAAGAGAAAATTGGAAGGCGACATTAAAGATCTCGAAGGGCAACTTGAGCAGGCGAACAGGATCAAAGAGGACGGCTTGAAGCAACTCAAGAAGTACCAGGTGAGTTTTAATAATGTTATTGAATGCCTTGATATGCCGAAATAAGAAGGCATTAAGTTATTAATTGATGTGATTTAGGCATCTTGCTTACCTTGATTATGGAACTAAAGATCCATTCAGGTAGGAATTACATTTTCTGTCATTATTCGACTATATCTGTATATTGTTAGCTGAACTAAACTTTGGGATATATCACGAGAAGTATGTACAGGCCAAAATTACACTAGCAACTTGCATTCAACAAAAACTTTTATGTGTAAGTTGCAAGTGCTGTACTGTTAAAAGAATATTTCTCGTCAAGTTGTGCCTTGTTTTAAGTACTTCATGTAAAGTGATCTGAATGCAAGATGCTATCGCGATCTTATGGTTCTGGTTGTGTCCATTAGAGTACTAGTTGTTGATCATAACAAGATTGGAGTTAGTTACAAATTTAGTTTGTGCATAACGGTTTTTGTGCTCTGTATGTACCTTTTGATGACTCTGCTGCCCATGGAAAGCTCTTTAATCTAATCGTCTTTATCCATGCCTCTGGTCAAGGGTTCTAACGGAGGGCTCCAACTCGTTTTTTCTTCTAATTCTTCCATGGTGTAAAATCTTTTGTATAAGCAGTGAGTTAGGCAGATTTTTGCTTGCTTTCCGCCAGAAGATTTTTTGTATATACTATAACAGCATTTTTAATGGTTCCAGGGACAAATGAAGGACGTTCAGCGTGATCTTGAAGACGCGAGACATTCGCGTGATGAACTCACTGGACAGGTTAGAGACAACGAGAAGAAACTAAAAGCTTTGGAGGCAGATTTCATGCAGATGCAGGAGGTAGGTAGAACCAAAGACCAATTGGTTAAAAACTGTTGACTCAACCTTTAGAGATTCAGAATTAAGGCAAAACAGGGCACATGGGGCGTCAACCGAAAGAAAAACAGGAAAGCAGGTCAGATATTCATATCAGTGTGGTGTCCTTAATCAAATTTTCTTTCCGCTGACGCGTTCCACTATTTAAAACTTTGATGACATTCATTCTCCATTTTGAATTCATTAATAGTAGTGGATATTAGCTTTATTGAGGATTTTTATGGAGTATTTTCTTAGCTGGAAAAATGGCTAAACCTCTAGGCTAAATGCCCATGATTTCACGCAGTGGGTCCCCCGACTTTCATAGCGTTTTATTATTTGGTTGATCGTCATGCTCACTCCATTTTTGCAATTGCAGGACTTGAGCTCAGCCGAAAGGGCCAGAAAGGCCATCGAAGCAGAGAGGGATGAGTTGCTGGAAGAAATCAACAATAACTCTACAAACAGGTAGATGATTTGTTTACATGGATGTACCCCTATTTTTTAACTTAAATATATTAAACCTATTACGAGAGAATTGCCTGTTTATAAAGTATGTGAAGTTTTTAGTTAGCTTCGATAAGGAGAGATCATCACTAGTTATTAAAGCCTAGCTATTACTATAGCCTGGTTATGAGAAAATTTTTCTTAGAAATGATCTTGCTAACCTTTTCCAGGAACTTGATGGCGGAAGAGAAGAAGCGGCTTGAAGCTCAAATCAATCAACTTGATGAAGATCTTGAAGAAGAGAGAACTCAGAATGAACTGATGCAAGAGAAAGTCAAGAGAGCGAATCTCCAGGTAATTTCATATAATAATCGAAAACAGTGTATTTGCCTTTCCTTTTGTGGGGTTTTGTTCCATTGTTTGTTTATTCTAACGTCATTTTGAATTTTATTGAATTTTAGATGGAACAAATGGCAACAGATTTGGCATCGGAGCGAAATGCTGCTCAACAACTGGACAACACTAGGATGATGCTTGAACGCCAAGTACGTTGCATTAATCTTGTTAATTTGTATCATGATTTGCCGTAATTCAATGCTAGCCCTGTGGGCTTTTAGACTTAGTTGGATTTCAAAGTTACCAGTCAAATCCAGCCTTTATCAACATTACTGTCAGGGAAACGCCAGGTCCCTTATGGGGTAAGGGTATTCCTTCTCCCCTTCCCGGATTTCTAGAGGTCGCTCAAATCCAATATTCATTTATGTTTATTTTAACTGAAGTGACAGAAAATTTCATCAATTATTTCCCCAACCTTTTCAGTATTTTTACATTTGGATGGGCACCGACATTTAAATGTTGTCCGCCTCTCTCTAATTTAATCTCTGTTGGCTTTATATAAATCCACTCCTCAAAGCCTATGTTCCTCTATATATTTCGGTCTGATTCTGTCAGCATCATTTTAGGCCCTGCCTTTTTCTTGTGTCTGGTAACGGATTGTTGACATATATTCACGCAATACCTGTACATCTGATTTCCAAGCGTTGTGAAACCAAAATATCTTTCTGTGCTTTTCAAAAAGTCTAATTGCTTTGCCTTCTGCTGGTTTTATAGCTCGAACCTTCTAACCTCATTATAAGCCACAAGTTCTATTAAGTTATGAATTGCGTTTTATTTTTCAAAGAACAAAGAGCTGCGTGCCAAATTGGCTGATATGGAGTCCTCTCTCAGATCCAGACAAAAGACAACAGTGCAAGCTTTGGAAGCAAAAATTGTCACCTTGGAAGACCAACTTGATCAAGAAACAAAGTGAGTCTCTTACAGCGGTTTTGTTTTGGAACTTTGATGTTTTTTCCAAGAGAGCTTACTCTGTGCGTTGCCGTGAAACCTGAAATTTCCCGAAGTAATCGTTGTCAGATCTGGGAAAATAGATTCGGGTGTTTTTAATGTAGTCAAATGATATTTCGATGATTATTTTAAAAACAGACAAGAATCTGCGGTTTGAGAAGGGCTACCGCCAATGCATTTTCTGTTCCGCATTAGACCTCTCGCAAGCTTTGTCTTTTTTCGCTTGCATACTTAAAATGCTGCATTCCGCTAAAATTTGCTAACAACGAATGAAATCAAAACTGTAAATTGGTGGATAATTTTTTGACGATAGGCCATATTTCTATTATACAGAGAGAGAGCCAATCTTACCAAAGGAAACAGAAGGTTGGAGAAGAAATTAAAAGAAGCAGCTTTGGGCGTGGAGGAGGAACGGCGAAATACAGATCAGTACAAAGACCAGGTTTGCGTTTTTTCCACTGGTTTTGCAAAGAAACCCTTTTTGTATTTGAAGTTTTGTTTACTGTTTCCACATTAGGGCTGCGATACTCGCCACCCTAATAGAAATAAAGATATTTTAGCCAGGCCAATCGATCTGATGAAGATTTTAAGACGATGTAGCAGCTGTTCGGAAGAACCAAACAGAATTTCCAATCGGAATCTGGGGCGAGTCACAGATAGCTTTTGTTGTGTTTTCATATATTTAAACGTAGCTTTTCTTATTACGGTGACACTGTAGAACATATTTGCGATCATTAGAGCGGCTTTTCCTTGAGAATCGTCCGCTGTTGGCATGCACCCACGCGCATATTTCCCAGGATTTGATTTATTGTCTTGAAGGAAAGGCCAGTTCATCCATAATTATTGACTAGCTGCATTCAACTTCATTTGTGTCTAGAAATATGAGGCATTTCCTGTTTGGGAAGATTTGTATATCAATTTCCCGGCATGATATTTCTAGGCTCATCCTTCGGTGAAAAGCATGGATGTTGCTTGCTAGCAATTTCTGAAAAATTCTTTTTTACATCTAAACGGCGAAACGTCTGAAAATGCTTGCTATGTCAATTAATGTAAAGAAATCTATTGAAAAAGTAGAAGTAAATATCAATCTTCTGAATTTTTTGTTAATGGTCTCAAGTCGTCATTTCTAGTTTTGCTCTCAGTTAATGGTTCTAATTTACTGTATTGTGGCTGAAATTTCGAATAATTAATTGCATTTTTGATTGTTTTGTATTAATTACATCAGGTTGAGAAAGTCAACCAGAGAATCAAGCACCTTAAACGCCAACTTGATGAAACGGAGGAGGAAGTGACAAGACTGAACGCCGCAAAGCGCAAGTTGCAGAGGGACTTCGACGAACAAGTCGAACAAAACGAGGCAGCTCAAAGGGAACTCACTCAGCTGCGAGGGCGTATGAGGTAAGGCCTATTTTCATTGTTTGCAGCTCTTCAACGAATAAGCTTTTTTTGTTAGTTATAATTCGGTATTTTAGCAGTATGATGTTCTTTTAACGTGTCTTC
This sequence comes from Rhopilema esculentum, assembly GCF_057945365.1. NCBI lineage: Eukaryota > Metazoa > Cnidaria > Scyphozoa > Rhizostomeae > Rhizostomatidae > Rhopilema > Rhopilema esculentum. The sequence goes on along the minus strand of NC_142827.1, from coordinate 1,740,115 downwards.
TCAAAAGTTCATAGTTTTATAAAAGTTTTCGATGAATTGTCTTCAAAGGCTTCTGGCAATGTTTATTTAACGTTTTTGCTGGAAGGGTTTTGCAATGATCAGTATTCAAACGGACACATGTGCTGTCTCTTCCCCAACGGGTTTGCCTTGACAAAGCTGAATGACTGAATGACTGAATGAAGAATCTCTTCTTTCAACAGGCGTGGTGCAGGTGGCATCTCTTCTACTTCACGCAGACGAGGCAAGGACGACGAGGAGGCTGATGATGATATGGACGACGATTGAAGAAATGAACTGATCAAATTTTAAAATTAGCTTCAAAGGGCTGTCTCAAAAAGATTTAAGGGATTTTTTCAGCAAATAATAGAAATTTTGAAAATCGACCTGTATTCAATAAATTCTCGTAACATACGTGATTGGCAAAATGACAGTGCAGAATAGTTTGACTTTTCTGTTGTAGATTGGGGGCTTAAATGGGGTTACACCTGCAGTCCTTTGATCCCTGATTTCAATACATCTTTTCACATTTTTTCGTAAGCTGTGCGTTTATTCTCGGAAAGGCTCAAGAAATGGTGAAGCATGGACAGATTTTCGCAGTTATTTGTAATCTCTTTGTGGACCATTGAAGACCTGAACAAGATGTCGTGCCTAGGCCATGCTGTTTTCATTTGTTTATAGTGAAATGAATTCAGAAAGCTGGGAATTAGGGCGGACTGCACGGGTTTCATACATGTTAAAACAAATTCTTTCCATCAAAATACTTCATGCGCAAAACACAAATGCTTTATTTTTTAATCAACTTACTCTAATCATCTGGAATTTCGAGCGCAAAGATTTCAAAGTTATTCATTTACTTATATATCTACGGCGTCAGAGCAACACCGATGAAACTTCAGAATGAAGCGCCGATATCTAGATCTTATATGTCAAGTAAATTTGTAAGAATACAATCGCTATTTTAGATTTAACGAACATTTTGATATTTACATCTAATTGTTTTGTTGTTTTTGTCTGCTCACCTCCGATTGCAGTTTTCAACGTGTTTTAGTGGATTTTGTTTTATCTGTGCCACCTGTGAAAATTTGTTCCATCGCGATGCTATAAGTCGTGCACCAACTGTGGCAGTGAAAAGGAAGTTGTTCTGGGTAAGGGTATTTTCTCCATGGTTTATTTCCACCACTGAAAATCGTAGCCCATTGGCTTTTTCAATATTATTCAGGTCTTTTTAATGCCTCGGAGACCCATTTTCATGCAGTTGTCCTTTTTTTAGGAAATTACGAGGAAAGATCATTTTTGGAAATAATAATATTTCGCTTGCACACAGGTCAACTACTAAAGATAATAATGAATAGCAAAAGCAATTTGTCTGCAAACTTAATCCAAAAATGGCATTGTAGAATTTTAGAAATGTTTCCTTTTTTGTGGTTTTCCAAGATTTTGTAGTTTAGCAAGGCTGTGCATTTTAGTTCTACCGACTTAAATTCAGATATCGGTGTCAACGTGAATGTAATTTTTCGGCTAAGTTAAACAGCAATGCAATCTAATTTGAAAATTTTGTGAAAAACCAATTTTTGGTAATGGTTTGAGAATAAAATTTGAAATTGATAACATTTAAGAATTTACTCTCAGAAATATTTGATGAATACCAAAATACAGTCCAAAATTGCATATGACCAAAAAATTACAGTCAAAATACAAAAAATACAGTCCAAAATAGCATTTTTTTCAGAACTCGCCTTGAATATCTGTAAAAGGCCAATGACAAAATATCAAAGCTGGGTAGAGAATGCCCTTAATAATTTTTCATAAGAAAATTTGTTTTTAAGGCTGATCCGTGAAAGCTTCTAGCAAGGCCTATAGTTCTGCATGATAAGAGACTGTTCAACGGGCGCCGGGAATTACAACTTACTGTAATTGCTTTGGTGGATCATTTTCATATAAATATTTGAAAAAAATTGAGACATAGAAATTAAACAAAAGTGCTAATAAACTCAGGGGCGTTCCTCATTCCGTAGGAGGGGTGTGCCTTTCTAATGTGGTATAAATGCCAGTAAATTGTTGCTTATTTGATAAAATATATATGGCCATAGAAAATAATTCAGTTCGAGAGAAAGAAATTAACATTTCGGTCTATTATTTGCATCTATATTTGGTCTGTGCCTAAAAAAATGATTTTTTAAATCTTTCAGTATTTAGTGTTTGTGCAACACAAGAATAATAAAGCTTTATGCTTTAATAATTCAGAATATTGAACTTACCAGATGCATCGTGTGAAATTGCGTCACTAAAGTGAAAGGACATTCCCGAAACTCATGTGACCGGAAATTTTTGGCAGCAGCAAGAAAATTGATTGGGACTCTGTGAGCATATGTTGTGAGTTATTGATCGTCGTCAAATAAGCTGTGCGTGCTATTATTTTATATCATCTTACGGTAAATGCGACTCCTTTATTTGTCTATCCTATCAACTGGCATTCAAACTCAAACACAATTTTTTCAGCATATCAAGCTAATTAATTACAATAATTAATGGTAAATTGTAAGATAAGACAATACAAGATAGTTAAAATAAACAAAATAAATTTACCTATTTCTTTGAACATGGTAGCAACATAAATGATGCATCTTCTGTAAGATGAAGTTTTCATGAAGAGATAGCAAAATGCTGTTATTTACAGCATCATAAAGTTAAACAAAACAAAACTGCTTGTTTAGGGAAATTTATATATATGGACATAGTACGCATAGACGTAGGAAGCCAGTAGCAATCATTTCAAAAGTGGGGGAGGGGGGCACCTGAAGTCAAAGTACGGGCACCTCTCTGAAAGCTGCAAGTAGGTACTCTTCCACTGTTTCTGAAAAGTGGGGGCACGTGCCCCCTGGTCTCCACGTCTATGAAAATACATTTAATCGGGTGCTAAGAGCTGCAACTCAAATATTAATTCAAATATTAAGTCTGGACACAGCCCCCTCTCCCAAATAATTACCACCAAAAGGTCTTTACGCCGTCAACTGAAATGTTTTGGGTAATTGATCTCACACTTTGGAAATTTTTGGCCCCCTCTCTCTCCGTATGATGCTTCACAGTCACTGAATGGGAAACAGTTAAGGATATTAAGACCAATTCGGGGATTCGACTCCTGGTCTTTCCAAACTCTTTCAGTTTAATTTTTTCTTCGTATGTACATAGAAAATTTCCTTTGCAACGTCACTTTTGCCAACTTCCTTGTCTCGTTTCCAGAAAGAATTCAGGGGAAATCCCACTGAAGCCGCGTGCCATTATTTAAAGGTATTGCGGGCGCATAACAAACGCGCCTTCTTTCGAGGTGCAAGTTGTCAATGGTGCAGGCTGTGCTCGTACGTTGTCGATTGGTTTCCTGTTGATGGATCCAGTGCTATCAAGAGAAAAAAATATACTCAATAATTGCTGTATTTCCGCATTATGATTGCCAGTTTCAGCTGTCCAGTCGGAGAAGTTGGTCACTGAATCGCAGACGAGTGATCTCAGCCTTGTCCGAAATCAAGTACTCTTGCAGTTAGAAAGCATTGCTCAATAAAAGTCTGTAATTATGTCAGCTTCTCATCCAGGAGGTAATTGTATGCTTTATTATTCAAGTAACGTTTGAGAGACCTCATTGTTCTGCTTATTTATAACATTTATCGGTTTTTTTAATCATGGTAGGAAATGTAACAAATAATGTCGCGGAGTTGAAGCCAAATCGGCATGTCGCACTCCCTGAAGTGGACTTTAATTTAAAAGAGATATGCCTTTTTATTTCGTGCTGTCAGGAAGTTTTGTTGTTTGCGAAAACCTAAATTCACTCCTATTTGCATCCTTTGCCAAGTCTTGATTTTCGAAGAAATATTTGATATTTAGAGTGTTGATTATTTATAAATTACAATTGTATTGTTTTGTTTTATCGGGCTCGAAAAGCGTCCCGATTCTCTTATCATCCTAGGTAACTATACTAACAAAAACATTGTTATTTTAATTATCTTAATATTTTATACACAGCGTATTAAATATCAAAATCAATTCTAAACCAAAATTATTGTTGCTGAATTACATGAATTTGAATTTTATTCATCATTAAAACATCGAACCCAGGTAAACATATATTTGTTGTTTGTCAAAAATTGCAAGCCTTTCGTCAGGCAATTTTAACATAGACAGTGTCATATGATATACCAATTAGCTATGGTATTGTTTTGGTTCGTTTCCAGGGCAGTCAACTAATTAATTTTAATCCGCTTTGGGCCAACATAAACCATGAAACTGTGTTTGAGGAAATATTTCCCAATGATATATTTGTCTTATTTATTAAGAGAAAGTTTGTCTATAAATCGATTCATTTTTTGAAAAAAATCAATCAGTTGTAGACAAATTTATCATCAGTCCATTGGTTTCACCTTGGGCTACTTGGTTTGTGATGTTTTGTATGGTGTCTGTTCTTGATATTTTGCACAAAATGGAGATATTAGGAAGCATGCAGCTGTTTTGCAAACATGTGTGTGCTTCAAGATCTGAATATGTGTGAAATGTCAGCTGTTGTAGAGTTAATGAGGTTGTTGGAGAATGACTTTTGAAATCACATTTAACATTCTAACATGTCCTATGAATATTAATTCAGGAGAAAGTTTTCTAAATTACAATCCGTTTTAAATTTTCATTTATATAAAGCCTTTTTGCAGAATCCAAGTTTACATAAATTTTCTGGTCATTGTTAATGGAAACCCATGCTAGTGAGAAGTGTAAAATATTTTAACTACTGGAAGGTCAAAATAATCAAAGTGGGACTCTATTGAAAATAACCATAGAGTCTGGAAAGAGTAATTTAATTATAGACTAAAAATAGTATGGAATAAGAAAACGTTTGGACTACAAATTTGCAATACACAATTAGCCTGAAGATTTTAGCAATGTAAACTTAAGACGCATCATAGAGCATGTTGGAGATTGGATTGGCATTAAAAGAAACTGGCAAATGTTTTCAGCTTTGCTATGTTATTTTTACCCATTTTGTGATTTTTCAACTGTTACAATGAACAGAATTTTCCTTAGAAGAAATCTAGGTTTTACCATGTTTATTTGAATATCCATATTTAACTGTTTTTGGTAGGAATGTATACTTTTGAATTTTTGCTACTTAAATATATATATATAAATCTCTTAAATTTAATTTAAATTTTTAATAATAAAGTAAGGATTGTTTATAGTAGTTTTAATCATTAGGGGGTCAGTTCATAGCAAAGATGATTGCTTGAACCATTTAATCATAGGTTTTTATGATCTTTGATAGGAAAAGCATAAAAGCTAGAACAAGCAACTTAAGTTTTATTTCTTTACCCCTTCAAGAATTAGATACATGTCACAAGTCATCTGAAAGAAAAATTTATATATATATGAGCACAAATTAAGGAGCCAGAAAAGCAAAGCGACCATGTTAATTCCACAGAATTGTCAAGAATTTCAAAAAACAAATTTTAATCATTCTAAGTAAGTTGGTTTTTACAACGACAATAAAAAGTAAACAATGATTTGGCTGAATTTTGAATTGTATGAATTTTCAAATTTTTTGAGTGCTCAATAAATGATAATCCTTTCCAAAGCAAATAAAGTATCTGCTGAAACATCGCACACCTGAGCCCAACTACCCAAACAATGGTATATTATTTCATATTAATGCTTTGGGAACACAACTGTTGTTGTCAAAGTTGTTCTGGAATCAAATGCAAATGAATTGATAACCAACATTGTTTCAGGGGGAGATCAAGGCAGGGAATTTTTTAAGAACATTTCCGTGTTGGGAAGAATAGCAGCAAGTACCTGGATAGCACAATCTAACAAATTGTAAATCAGACAGAGTAACAAAATCATCAATATACTAAGAATAATAGTTTCATATTTTCTCTTAAATATCTAGTGAATAGAAAGTGATTATCACAACAACAACAAATATTTGATGAACCTTTAGTTCTTTAACTACATGGCAAGCTATCTTAAAAGTCTTTTTACAAAAGCATGTTTTTTGTATAGGCTAATAATCAGGAACACTATTTCTTTTCTCTTTTTGCTTCAAAAGTTCAAACACTGCTGATCTTTGATTATTTGTTGCAGTTTCTATACAGTTTATTGAAATTTGCATTGCTGCATTGAAGGTGCTTTCTGTCAGCCTTTTTCTATTTGAAATTTTCATGTTGTTGCAGAGACACCAAGCTCTTTTAGTAGCCATACTATGTGGAGTCCATGTTAGGAATTCAGCCTGTAGTCTCTAGAGTATTTTGCAGTTTCCAATTTTTTATTTGTCCTGACTTCAAAGCATAATGTGCACCAGATTTATCCATCTCTTCTTCTTCATTTTTTGTTTCTTTGCCCTCAGGCAATGTTAGCCCAAGGCTGGTGCAACAAGAGTCTTGCGTCAGCTTTTCAACTGCTGAAATATCTTCCACATAGATTAGGTTGCCATGCAGATTTTACCATGGCACCATTTATGATGTAGATGTTCATAAGGGCCTCAGGTACTTGGCCAAAATCTGGAATTTTACTCTCAGTGGTTGGGTAGCCCAAAGGGCCCAGTAGGGGGAAATTTTCAAACTCTAAGTTTGCTAAAGAACTGCCAGGGTTGTAAGGATAAAGTGTGCTGTGTTAGCAGTTTGGTTGTCTTGAATGGTAAAAAGAGCCCTGTGTGTTATACTTTTGGAATGTTTTTGCAAACATATTAAAGAAAGAACTGTGATAGTGTTTTTGTTTATAACATGCTCATAATAGCCATCAGGCCTTGCTCTAAGTAAAATGAGGGTGCTCCATAAAAAGAGCCCCTTAGAAACTCTAGGCGCTCTATTTCGCACCTCTAAGTAAATGTCCTTGAGAGCATCCTTCGAGAGCTTTAGGAGATCGAGAGCTTCAAATCGAAAGCTTTGGAAGAATGTTAAATATGAAATTCAGCAGTGATACCACGAAGCACCATAATATGAAATAACAAAATATGCAACAAACATTATGTTAATATAAATATAGAAATATAATAAAACAAAGTCGCAAAATTGTTCAGATTTTTCTAGATATGTAACTTGCCATCATTCGATGAGCTTTCAACAGTGTCAGTATCACTACTGTTATGTTTAGCTTCAAATATTGCTTCATCAATACGCATGGCTTTAAATCGAACATTTAACTTTGTTCCTTTTTCATGTTATCCATTCTATAAGAAACGCTAGAACATCTACTACTCGCAAAAGCAAATGAAAAATGAAAAGCAATGCGATAATTTGGACGGAAACGTGATCGCTGATTTGCAGAGGCGATTTTAAGTTATTAAAAAAATAGAAAATAATATATACTTCAATAGAAGATAAACGCTTGCTCGTAAATCAAATAAATCTGCCGGAGAATACGCTTGCTTGATGGCCTGTATCCTTGATGGTTATTAGAGGGTTTTCAGATTAAAAATGATATCGAAAACCCAACGTTGAATTTGCTGAATTTTTTCTCAAGGGGTAATCTTACGCAAATCATAATATTGCGGTCTGTTGGGAAGATTGTTTATGCTTGATCAAGTTGATTTAATAAATTCCAAAAATTTTTTTTGCTCCGCGTTAATATTGTTTTTACGTTTTGAGGGGCTCTATAAATCGCTCTCCAAGGCTTTTTTTGGGTGCGCTCTAGGCGCGCGCGCTCGATCGAGCGCCTTTCCGGGCAAGGCCTGAGCCATATAAAATTATCATATTTTTTGCAATGAAGGAAGGAAGTTATTTCTATCCTTTTCTGACCTTGATCTCCTAATTATTGCACATCTTTTAGACCCTGATCTCCTAAACAATGCACCCCATGTAAGCCTTTTCAAAGCTTTATTATATCACCTAGAAATTTTTGAATTGAAAGATGTCATATTTCTCGAGCTTTTGTTGATTTCAATAAGAAGTGCTTATGATAATTATTTGTCATTTCAGTTATTTTATGGTTATTGTGTGAAGATAACATTTAAACTTTATAACTTTTCAACAATGTATATGATTTTAAGAATTTTTCAATTTTTAGAACTTGTTCTTAACCAAACTTATATTGCCTCATCATTCAAAGCTGATCCTTTTTAGTTTTTGAATGTTCCTCAATGTGTTGGATATTAGAATCTAACAAATCTCTGCTTACCTTGGTCAATTAAACACTCCCCCCTGGCATATATGGATGCATAAATTGGTTTACAATGCAATCTTCTGAATAGTAAACCCACGTTTTGGGACTCAGTCAGTGTTTTGGTTTTTTTAACAAAATGTAATACATCCAGTAAAAAGGCTTAGGCAGTTAGTGAAAGGATTTTTAAGAAAAACTAAGAATCACCCATCTCCTTGTCAGTTTTATCATTAACACTTCATTATTACCCTTGGTATATAATTTTTAGTTATCAGTAAACAATGGTTCACTTAAACAGGGGCACAAAATCTAAGTAACTATAACCAATCAACCAAAATTGAAATGAAGCATTGCCTCCCTCCTCTGAATTATCTAAAGCTGGACAATCAGAGTGCATCCTGTATCTTATGTGTAGCAGTCAATGACCAATTCAGGGTGTTAATACACAATTGATAACTGAACGAAACTGACTGAGCCCTTGCTCTTGAAGTGTTATTGTCTTAAACTAACATACGAAGTTGTCATGGAAATAGCTATTAGGAAAATGCAATCTTGAATTAAGTGTGCTTTGCAAGGAAGCTGCCTTCACTTTGCTGTTTGCAACTTGAATCAAACTTAATTTCATGTGTTCAATCTGCTCTGTGTGGCTGTTGAGTGTAATCTCATTATTTTTTAGGAAAGGAAAAGAAGTACAGGCCAACAAAGATACCTTTATCAAAGAATGGAAAAGAAGAAGCCAGGTAATATTATTTTGTTTTAACTTTTCCTAAATACTGTTTTTCCAAAATGGCTCAATAAAAATTGAACCATGCATACTTGTGTGTTTTCAAAGTTATCTTTTGAGAAATGTTAACCTTTGGCCTTGTTGCCAGTGTTCTTTTTGCAACAGTTTGTGTTTGCAACAACTGTCAATAATGGCTGGCCTAATGAGAGCAATCAATGACACTGTTGAATTTAAAGCTGGTTTTGGTGTGGTGTCATTGTTGGCAATCATCTCAGAACGCTGTGATTATCACAGTAACTATTGTATTGTGCTTTATGATTAAATTGCCTTGTTTGTGACAATAGTTGTCCATTGCCAACGCTCTCAAGAAATCAAAAATTGTAATTTTTCCCTGCCATTGCAGACTGCAGTGTAAAAGTTTTTAGAAAGCACCCTGTCTGCAAATTTTTGAATTGGTTGATACTTTAAATTTGATTGCCAGATTCCGTACAACTCCACTTTGCCTAACTAGTTCAAAATGGCTGCCGCTAACTTGCAAGGTAGCAAAAGAGAATGCAATAGTGCCCTTGCAAGCGCCCAAGTATTTTTTGCGCTTGATGATGGCTCCTGGCATAAAAAGTCATTTACCCGTTAGGCCTAGTTATTCATGTGCTGTATTAAATGAAAAGGAACCAGCTTTCGTTCCGTTGAACCCTGCGACATGACCTTGTGATGCAGGCAACCTTACATCTTATGATTACAAATTATAAGAAACAGGGATTGATTGACATGGCCTGAAAACAAATCCTCTTCTTAATGCGGCAAGTTTTGTAGTATAACTAAAAGTTCTTTTTCTTCTTCTATCTCGGTTGTTTAGCAGTACTAATTTCAATTTTTTCATTATCCCCATCTTGGTTGCGGTTCTCACTCAGCAATGCTTCATAACAACGAATTTTTTATGGTAGAACAATAACAACCAAATAAAAACGGTTTGCATTTAATACGGCGTTTGAATCAACTGCCGTATTTTCTATTTTATTCGAATCAAATAGCCCATTATAGAATATAGAATCATGATACGGCACGTGAATAACACGCCGTCTAAACCAGGCCTAAGAGACACAACGAAAAATGGCAGTACAAGTACTTTCGGACAATTTGAGTTCTGCCGAGCTGACGGGTCAAATTGTAATGAAACCATAATTGCTTAAACTTTAACGTTTTGCAGCATCCTTTTTCAGTACGTTCATTTTAACCTCAACACTGAGGATAATTCTGCTTCAAAAACGATTTCTACAAACTTAGAAACCCAGAGTGAGAAATTGTAGTTAAACCTACCCTCTAGGCCCAATTTCGCTTTAATTTGTTTTCACATAAAACGGATTGATTTGCATTTTTCTTGCCCTGCCTCCACACAACGCCACAAAGAAAACGGATACTTAAGAATATCTATCTTGGTACCAAAATGAAGATGGGAAAATTATAACACCAGTTGGCCTATAGAACAATTCGGATCGTTTAGAAAATGAAAATGTAGAGCATCCGCATCGTATAAAAACAATGAATGGTCATACATTTTGCAATATTCGGATAACTTTGAAATTAAAGCTGTTTGTAAAAAGTGAACTAAAAACGGACGTCAATAAGTAGGGAGCAGTGTGTACATGCACTCATATGCTCCTTGGGACCTTAAGGAGATTCTTCATTTTCTTCTTTTAGGCGATTGCCCCACAGCATAGCCCACAGGTAGCCTGCTGCCTTTGTGGAAATTTTCCCACAAAAAGGCCTGTCTTGCGCAATGATGTTTTCTTTTATTGGAGCTTCACGTATTAGGGACCAATTTCTTTGCAAAATTGAAATTAAATGCAGCTGTTTTGTTTACAGAATTACTTGAGAGTTTACTGTGACGGAGAGCCGAGTTGACACAAAATTTCACAACGACGTAGATCACTTGTGCTTTGAATGTTCTCACAGAAAAAACCAGCAGCGCAAGCACGCGTGTAATAAGAACGGAATGTTTTGATGTTCTTGTGCGTGTGCTTTTGTTAAGCACTTCCCTACTGGTGCAACAGTCCCTTGTCTCACTAGCGAGGGAAAGATTTATCGAAACACCTTCCGCCATTAGCTTAGTGGGCAAATTCGATTGAAAAAGCACAATATCCGTTTGTTTGTACAGTGTTTTTGTTTGTTTGCAAAATCTTGAAACAGCCCCTAAAAGGCAAAACCTAAAGGCATAAAGTCGGGAAATACTGTTGATGCATCCATTAAACCTGAGTCCACAAGTTAAGTGATTTCAGCTTTTTTCAAATTCTTCCACATTCCCGAGTTTTATGAATTTCACGATTTATAACAATAGTTGTGGTTAAAAGGAAATCAAATTGGGATTGCTTTACGAGATGAATTTAGTTAATTCTAAGGTTTGGGAGTGGGCGAAATTCACCTTTCAGCCATACACAAAGAGTTTGGCAGGTCTGAAATCTTATTTTCCGTCGCGTGTCTTCTGCCAGAAATTGGCTAGTGGATCAAACTGCAAATTGGACATGCACCTGTCTCTTAAGACCAAACTGCCAATCAAGAAGTCACATGGGGTTTGGACCATTACAAAGATCTTGGTTGATATTTAATGCCAAAATAGAGAAACAACTTAGTGATTACAAGCGAGATTTGCAAGATATTTCTTGTTTTTTTATCAGAGACTGCATGGGACATGGCAGGTTTCCTTCTCTTTTCTGGTGCATAAAGCTTATCATTCAACCACCACCATGTAATTCCAAACAGAGTTACTCTGATAACCTTCTATTCGCCGACGAATTATTTGAAACATCCAATTGAAATGTTTGTATTTTGATTTTAGACCACCAGGGAATTTGTCCGATAGTACAACGTTGACAATCGATGGACAGGTTTGTCCTCTAACTCTCGTTATTCTTTGTTTTTTTCGCGCCAAGTCTTCTTGGTGTGGAGAAGCTTTTCTGTAGCTATTTAAAAATTGCCTGGAGTAGGAAAACATTTAGCTAACCAGCAGTGATTGGGCGGAAATTAAATTCCAAGATATCTTTAGCTCTGAAATATGTAAGAAATTATTTTGAATTTTTTTCGAATTTTCTGCTAGTTTAAAGTTAGTTTTACAGTTTTTTCCTTTGGACAATTATCGAAAATTCTGCTGTAATGCGTTAGAGCAGATACCAAGAAGAAACATACCAAAAATTGTTTATAATAGCAAAAATTCTGTCTTAATGACCTTAAACTGTTCAACAAGCGGACTCTTTCACTCTTATTTGAACCATTCATTTCTATCTGTCGAGCTTTGAGAAGGAGCAAAACTTGTTGATTTTTCGCTTTTGTTTATAGAGACATCTTTCTAAGCAAACACCTTTATTGACCAGCAACGTTTTTCTTACTTGTCTTAATTATCGTGCACACATGAAATTCATATTTCACCTCAAGACTCTGTTGGCAACCTTAGCAGTCACGTGCTCTGGTTTCTGATTTTCCTATTTCGATCCATAGTATATTTCCTAGCTTAGTGTTTTTCATCAATGTTATGACATTTTATACTCTGAAGAATGTCAAACAAAAAACTAAAGTATCTCCAAAAGTGCTTATTGTTTCAAAGCCGTTCTTGAGTTCGTCTTTATAAATATTTAGTATATAAGAATATGCTGCAGATTAAAAAGCAATTCCATCCAAAGTCTTTGTAAAAACTGACCGAAATGAAGTCAGCATTCGGCTTATTTATAAATCTGGCGCTCTTACGCGGTTACCAGAACCAACCCAACATGAGGCTCCTTTCACCCTTTCTCTATATGCTCTCTGTTAATGCCGCTTTTGAACCGTAAAAATTCATTCTCTTTCTTTGATGAATATTCCTGAAGCAACTTGACTAGAGAAATGTATTGTAATAGTAAATGACAAAAAGAGTCGATATTTACTTAAATCAAACTTATTTTTTTATTTGAGATAATTTTTTCTTTTTTCAAAAGAGGGTCGAAACACATTGTAGTGACCTAAAAAGTGTCAAAGAATTGGGGCGTGGAGCATATGGGGTTGTGGAGAAAATGGTTCATCAAAAATCAAAACATGAAATGGCAGTCAAAGTTAGTATCAATGATTGTATGGCAGTTTTTTTGCTTAAACAAAACCTCCTTGCAGAACGACCGTGTGTCGTTTATAGGGCTTTTCTTGTTGTGCCTAAAAGAAGACCATGTTGATTGTAAGACATCAAACCTTATTAGAATCTTAGTTATACACTAGTTCAACTTACAGCCTCATTTTGAAAAATGCTTAGCCAGAATTGAATAATTTAGAGCTAGAAACTTAAGTCTACCTGGGAGTTTTCGTTCTGTTATTGCTCAAGATATCGATTTTACGACGACATAAAGATACAAATTTTATAAAGGGTTTGACCATGATTAGTTGATAAATTTTCACCCGGTAGGATTTTTGCGGTCAAACCCCTAACAATTTTTCAAACTTCATATCTCCGTAAAATCTAAAATACAAGCACTAGCAATACAAAAACCCTGTATCCTGTTTAAAATTATGGAGATAAAACCAAATCTGAGCTCAAAAAAGTCGTACAATGAAGTTTGGAGTAATTTCCATAACTAAGCCGCCAGTTGAATAGTTATATTGTTTTCTGTTTCTTTGATGCTTTTATCGATAGTATTAGAAAATATTATTTTTATTTTTAACGAGTTTGTTAAAAACTGTGTCAAAAAGGCAGACTAATTTTTACAAATCCTCCAGTAATTTTCTGTGCAATTCTCGTATTACAGCGCATTAGAGCAAGCGTTAATACAACTGAGCAAAAGAGATTGCTTATGGACCTCGATGTTTCAATGAGATTAGCTCAGTGCCCATACACAGTACAGTTTTACGGTGCTCTCTTCAAAGAGGTAAGTACTGCATTGGTTACCACATGAATTATAATCAGCTTAGGCCGGATTGAATTGCTTTTTGTCTGTCAATCATGTTTGCTGAAATTGAATATTTGAATAGAAATCTTAGAAAAAGAAAAGTTATTTTCTCTTTTTTATGATGAGTTAAATCTTTATTTCATTGAATTGAATGTTTGTTTTGTGAAAGCTTCTCATCTTTAATTATCACACGATTAAGCCGAAGTACGTTTTTATGAGACCATGAAATCCCCTTTTCAAGTTATGTAATTTCTAGATGGTCTCAAGTTATTGTTAAAAAGCGTTGTTAAGTTAATCGCATCGTCTTGTTGAGTATACTCACGTGGACGCTTCTGCCATTTTGTTTGTCTTTCTCGGTCAAGGTGGAAAAAATGACTGCTGCTTATTAATAAGACGTACATAAAAAATTCAATTTGAAAAGTCAATAAATCGGCATGATAAACTGAATGCAGTTTTAGACAATACTGTAGTAAACATTAACAAATGTAATTGATTAAAGGCAGACCTGGGCAACTTACGGCCTGCAGGTCTCATCCAGCCCTTCGGATCAGAACATAAATGAAAAAGTATTATAAAAAGTATGTTATGATGATCATGTTATACAATTGTGTTACTTTGACTTTGAAAATCTTTCCATTTTTTAAAGATACTTTTATAGAAGTAATTTTTTCCAATTAACCTTCACCGTAACTTCAGATAGTTATTTAAATATTGGTAGCCAGTGGTAGCTAAAATAAAGTATGATCTAGTGCTTTTAACATTGGGAGAAAATGGACACTGCTCAGAAATAAAGTTATCAATGGTTCGGCCCTCCAACACGTCTCTCACGAGGCCCCTTGTTAAAATCAATCACCCACCCCTGATTTCAGGCGTCCTTTAACACTTTGAAAGATAATTCAAGTTTAACTGCCATACCAAAAACGTTTCACACTCCAGCACCGATATAAAAATTCCTGCTATCTTAAGTTGGAATTTGGTATAATTTGCTGTAGTATCCGATAAAAAGTATTGCAACATCTATACAGAATCTCAAAAAGCCTCTCTTCTTAGAAGAAACCGAAAGACAAACGCTTAAAATCTTTTGCTTTCTACCTGTTATCAATGCCCCCAATTCATTTCCTGTCCCTTTTCTCAGCTTGTCCTTCGTTCTACTGCAAGAAACTCAAAACATGAACTACACAGCATTTTCTTTCATCAAAAAGCTGTTCAAGCTTATTTATAGCGTCCGTCTAAAAGGATTAAATATAGCGAAGTGTGTGTTTGCTAAGGCTCTCATTCCGCGTTAGACCGTGATGATAGAATTTGTTCCAACAAAAGGAATAGGGTAGGTTGTGAAGATGGAAAAGAAATTGCAATAGAAAACAGCTCGGGATTTGTACTGTTATAAGTATAAAAATGAACTTTTCGTTGTTAAGGTGCCACGCTTAGAAAATATGTCTCCGTGATTACTTCAAAGGCAAAACGATTTTTGAATTATCATTCGAAAATGTTTAAGACCTATCAGGCTTAGTCTATGCTGGCAAAGACTTCTCTTTTCCCTCAGAGGCTGCTGAATTGATGTGATAGTTCAAAACGGGATTTTTTAGCGGATATTTGTATACCATATCTATTCGAAAATGACTTTGAAAAAAGCAAACATTTAGTAAACTAAAGCTTTTCGTCTGACACTCTTCAGAGTTTAAAACGTCAGAATATAGACCGAAAACTCTACGCTAGGAAATATATATACCCAGTTGTGGATCGAAATAGGCCAATCAGAAACACGAGCACATGACTGTTGAGGTTGACCAATCAGGCGAAAAGCTTTAGTTTACATACCAAGTCGCTTTAAGATATGTTATAATATATGCTATGGTATCTACTACGATGTTTGCTGTGATATTTGCTGTAAATTGAAAGGAGCGATGTAGAGTGACTACATGGTCACGCTGCATAAACCTATTTTAGACGTTTTTGAATTTAGACCATGTAAAAACACAGACCAAGACCTCTAAAATGCTAAGTTGGTAAAACCAAGCCATACCCAGAGACGTATGCACCAACCCGCGCCTGTCCCTTTTTCAAAGGCACTCGGGTTTTACATTTGCTGTTTTTGCAATGCAAAAAGTTGATCGCTGTTTGTCTAATTATATTTATACCCCCAGTTCTCATGCTCTTTTGACGTTACATGCCTGTTGCAACTTCTTCGTATCTTGAATTTCTCCCTTGTTGTTTAAGCAGACGCAACACATATTTCCCTTGCTATTAGCTTGTCAAAAATTGCCTTGATAAAATCAGGAATATTAATAAATAGGCATTTAATACATCTCCATGTCTTGAAGCTGCTTTTCTGGTGAGAGCCTTTTCTACCCTCGGTGTCTTTCGGGGGAGGTTTAGTTAAATCCGTTACCATTTGGCTAGGAAATGGTTATTGAAAAAAAACCAATAAAAGTAAAATTGGGAATATTATGTTTTTCGTTTGGATTTGATTTTGCTAATTTTGAAGTTCGGAAATGTAAAGATAATAGATATGTCGTTATAGATTTCTTTGTGCGTCTACGGTGCAAACTTTCTTACCCTGCGTCAGCCCAGTTGGAAAGAATGTTTTTTTGCACTCCTGAGTTTTTTTAGCAAAACAGACCTCGATCCCTGCAAGTCAAATCTCACCCTCCTTTAAAGGAAAGCTGATCAGAAGTTTCCTTTATGATTATCAGCTACAGTAATGGTGCAAAGATTATATTGCATTCCTTTCCTGTATATGCTGCCCTCTTTTTAATCCTCTATTTCTTTTTCAATCCTTTCATTGCCTTCTCTTCTTCCTCCTTCCTCCGTTTTTTCTCAGTCACCTTTTTCTTCTCGTTTCTTTCTCTGATCTCGTCTCCAACCCTCTCTTTCAATGTTTCTTTTCCTTTTCTTCATTCCCTTTATTAATCCTTTCTGTCATTTCCTCTTCTCAATCATGTTCCTCTTCTCAATCATTTTCCTTCTCTATTTGCATTCCTACAAATATGTTTTCTCAGGCTTGAATCGTAACTCCTCTCCCTGCTTCTCCTGTCCACACCTGTTCTCAAGCATCCATCCCCTATTCCCTTTGTTTCTCTCTGTCAATTTTCATTCTTCGTATAAAATTTCATTGAACCTGCTTTTCTTTGGTCATCTTTCCTGTTCCACTGCCTCAGATTTATCATATGTTTGCATTATAGGGTGACGTATGGATTTGCATGGAGCTGATGACGACATCACTTGAAAGGTTCTACAAAAGCGTGAGCACCAGTGGGCAGCAGATAACAGAACCAATCTTGGGAAAGATTGCGTTTTGTGTAAGTAACTTGCTCATTGCAAATTGCTAGCTAAATAGCTGCTGTTATACCTGATTTAATTAAAAATAGATCAACAAGATGATCTGTTGTCTGAATAGCTAATGTGCAGAGAAAAAGCTTCAGTGCGGAAAGGGTCACTCAAGCCCGAACAAAACATTGTATTCATTTTTATCTATTTACAAGTGTCTGTTGTGTCTAGTTAATAAAACTGCTTTTCTTGCAAAATTCCAATTATTCATTAAGCTATTTGGCTGAAAATTTCCCCTTTCCAAAAAAAAGGAACAAAGGCTGATTTGTTCGGGGACATCGCTTTATCACAATATTAGGCTCTTATTCATTTTGAATCACTAGCTTACTTGAAAATTGTTATAGACGACTTGAAGGGCCTTACCTATAAAATATATTTCTCAGGTTGAGAATGGTTCAAGTTAATAACACACTTCTAAATCTGACAGTTTGATTTGATCAGTTTGATTGCAATTGTGACGTGTTGACTGCACACGGTAAATTTATTTTGGCCAGGCATTTTGGTTTTCCTCTCAAGTATCTTGACTTGACGTGATAGGAAGCATCTCGACTTGACGTGATAGGAAGCTTTTATTTACCTTATTTAGCATTGCTAAACAATTGAGAGCTTACTATTTGCATTCAAAGGCAACAGAGCTGCTATTTTACCAGTTCAAACAAGCATTAAACAAATTGCCATCGTTGGAATCTGTGTCTTAAGATACAAAAGGAAGGTTGTCAGAAATACATTCTGACATCAAATTTAGGTGGCAGTGTCACCAAACAAAAATTTCCTTTCTCATAATTCAACTCACTTGTAAAAATGCAGGCACTTGTGACCTCAAAACTGTATATGAAAATTGTTTGCGAATAGGTAGCAAAGTCATGATCAGCAGGTTCTATTCCTTTAGATAGTTAATATTAGAAAATTGCAAATTTTGCTTGGAGATGCCCTTTAAGTTTGATACGCTGTCTAAAGAACATTGAAGTGTAGCAGATGTGATTAGCAGCCAATAGAAGGGCCTATTTGTGTCTGAGTTTATCCTATCAGGAATTTGTTGCCTCTATTCAAAATTATTTGTCACAATTTTTTGTTTTTCTATACATTCCTTTATGATATCACTGGGGAGTATTATAAATTTTAAAAATTGAAAGACCAAAGGTTGCTAGTGAGAAGATTCAAGAAAATTGAGATTTTGATCTCTTGCAGGGAATTGGCAGCATAAATTCTTTAAATTGCTAGATTGATCATGCTTCTGTTTATATTGTATTTTGTATACCATTTGTATTTTTTGACAAGCATTAAATCTTGTGTTGTTGCTGTTGTAATGCAAGCAAGCAGTCCTTTTTAATTATCTTACCGTTTTTGTTGCAGGTTGTTAATGCACTGGAGTATCTGCATAGTAAACTTAGTGTTATTCATAGAGGTAATGTATTTTGTTATCATATTACCTCTCAATTAATCTCACCCAGTCTTTGTAATATGAGGCGTGCGATCGCATGCGCAAAACAAAGAATTTTGACATAACACTTCTTAAAAATCGCTTATGTTTCGAAGATTTCTAAAGCAGCAGTAAATCAAAGTCGCCAAGTTCAAAGGCAGTTTTGTCGTTTTCCAAAGTGTTGTTAAAGTATTTCCATACGGGATTTAGCAAAGGCGTCACAAATTAGTACAAAAAAGTCGCTTTAAACATAACAGTTACTTAATCAAGGGGCTGCCAAGGGGAAGTAATCTTACAAAAAGATTCTATAATTACTTCTTAAAAAATTTATGAACTAATTAAATCTAACATCTTTAAAGAAGAACAATAACATTTTCTCCGTCAATTGCCTTGGTTTCTGTTCAGTTTGTATTGCAAAAGTTCTCCTTGAACGCAGTACCCTATAGTTCTTGACAACAGGAATGAGAAATGACCAATAAAAAAGCGGTCCATGTCACACGCCATGGCATGCACAAAATAATCAAGACATGCGAAACATCGCACGCAGCCTATTTTCATATTGCGAAGACTGCTCACCTTTGATTTTTGATGAGAGTAGACTCATTGTATTTTACTTGAATGGTTTTTACACAAAATGCTTCTAAAGGGTTGAGTTATCTTCATCATAATCATCATCCTCATTTTTCATCATCAATCAACAATGCTTATCATCAGTAATTATCTGCCAATCATCATCATCCACCAATCATCAATGTGAATCGTCAATAATTATCTGCCAATCATCATGATCCATCAATCATCAATGTCAATCGTCAATAATTATCTGCCAATCATCATGATCCATCAATCATCAATGCTAATCATCAATAATCATCTGCCAATCATCATGATCCATCAATTATCAATGTCAACTGTTAACAACCCTAATAAGTAAAGCCATGAATGTTTCTCAAGTTTTCCTTGTTTATATTTATGCTCAGTGTGCTCCAGTTCCCCTTTTGTTCTTTTTTGAAAATCAACTGATTTGAAAATAAGTCCTTTAATATGCATAACAGTACCATGGCAATGTAGGGCAGTTCAAGTCAACATATTTTGGTTTGTGAAAGAGTTGCAAAGTAACAAGTTACTGTTAATTTATATCATTGATCATGCAAACCGATTTTTTTTTAAATAAATGGTACCATACCTGGCCAGGTTTGGTTCATGTTAGAGCCATGATACGCAATCTCTAAACTTCCTCCGTTTTATCTTCTGCCCCATCCATTTTGAAAGAGATACAAGGTATTAATACAGCTTATTTAAAACACCTGTCACCTTTGACCATCATACTGCTTTTAGATGTTAAGCCTTCAAATATACTTATTAACTACAATGGAGATGTAAAGCTTTGTGATTTTGGAATATCTGGTCAGCTTGTTGACTCAATGGCAAAAACAATGGAGGCAGGCTGTAAGCCGTACATGGCAGTGAGTTTGCTACTTTCTCTCTTCAAATTTGAGATTATTGTGAATGGCCACATCACAGAGTTGTTATGAAAATTCATGCCCCAGGTCATTGGTATCGTTATTGTACTGTAGTTTGTAGTAGTGTTTTGTAAATTTTAATATGCATAAGAATATTTTAATCTAAAGAAAGAAGTCTGCCTGGAAAGCAAGATGTGGTGTCTCCAAGTCAGATTGACTTTAGAATTAATTGATTTGAAATTGATCTGTTCCAAGTAGGAAGCATAATGAAGCAAAGCATTAACTACCAGTTTCTAGGAGTTCTGGTGCAGCATAAAGTTTGTCTGCTTACCTGTGGCTACCAGGTGTAATGACATGTGTAAAAGCACACTTCTACATCCCCTTTCAAGACAATCAAACAAATGTTATTTTTTTATATTGTCTAGAGCAATGAAATTTTCTTCTTAAATTTGGTTGTTGTTGGTTTTTGAAGAATAATAAATTATCAATGAAAATGATTTGCATCATTTTGAATTTCAGCCTGAAAGGATTGATCCTTCCTGTTCTTCTAAAGGCTATGATATTCGATCAGATGTTTGGAGTTTTGGAATAACTATGGCAAGTTTTTTAGATTTAACCCACTTTCACTGGTTTGTTTCTATTGTGTGTCATCACTGCATGGAAGTGTCAACTGGATCAGACCATGATTTTCTAGTCCATTGGTTTCTAAATGTATGATTAAACTCAATTTTTAGGCAATGTCTCTGATATTGAGATTTAAATATTAAAAAAACCATTTACCTTGCTCGTGTCTCATAAAGATTGGACTTGTCTTCAAGGGAATGTAGTTAGGTTGTGCCAAAAGTTTTTATAAGGGTGCTGGAAAAGGCAAGGGAGACTGCCAACATAAAATGTAGACATTTTAAATGCAATTTCATCTCTCTAGTATTTTGCAGAAAAATCATGTTTTTACTATGCACTTCTAATTATACATTATTCCCTTGCAGGTAGAAATATCAACAGGAAACTTTCCCTATCAGGGATGGAAAACACCTTTTGATCAGCTTAGGGCAGTTGTTGAGAGTCCTTCTCCATCAATCCCAGTCGATCTTGGTCATTCCGATGATCTTCATCAATTTGTTGATTCATGGTAACTTACGTTTGAAAATGTTTTTTCTTACATTTCTACACAAGCAGAAAAACTCTTTATCAGATAAATGTTTGTTTTTGTTGGAGCAACCTATCAAATTTTGTTGGAAATTATATACGCCTGTTCTGAGACAGCCAAAATTTATATTATTCAATCAATGATTATACTTATGAACCTAAAAACATTAAACCATATCTCATTAGGCAGGACTAAATTTTCTAAACATGATTTGTTTTTGTTCACAAACATATTTTTGATACATTAGCTTTGCGTACATAGTTATAAGGACTACAATTTGAACATAGATTTCATACCATACATGTTCCTGAGGTTATTTTATGAGAAATGTATTTTGTTGATCTTTTATATGAAATCTTTCTTTTAGCCTAAAGAAAGATTTCAAAGGAAGGCCATATTATACAGATTTATTGGTAAGCACTTCCTACAAAATTTGTTACCTAAGCAGTTTTATCCAAATTGTGTGAAAAAGTATTCAGTCTGAATTTCAGTCATCCCTTATCCTAACAATGAGGTGTTTTTATTTCATGTTTGTATTGAAATCCAAATGCAAACAATCTTTTGGTGGTACAAAACTTGTAAATGGCTTTGAAAAAAGCAAACGTTTAGTAAACTAAAGCTTTTCGTCTGACGCTCTTCAGAGTTTAAAACGTCAGAACATAGATCGAAAACTCTACGCTAAGAAATATATATACCCAGTTGTGGATCGAAATAGGCCAATCAGAAACACGAGCACATGACTGTAAAGGTTGACCAATCAGTGCCGCTTGCCTATTAGAATGTTACCAATGGAGTCCTAAGGTGAAACCCAAATATTATATAGATACCAGGCCTTTTAATTGGCAATTATACATGCATACATACACATGTCTGAGAAGGCAGAAGTTGTCCTTTTGCATGGGCAGGTAATTTATCTCTTTTACCAAATGCCTGTTTTTATCAGAAATATTGTCTTTGTTGAATTAGCTAGAATTTCATACTTTTTCAGTAATCAAATTTTGGAGTTCCTGCTTAAGTCTGTTTGATTCCATCGTACCTAGTTGATGTGTTCTAGTGACTGGTTCTATATTCTCTTGCATGATTTTAGAAAATGATACTTCTTAGAAAAATTTAATCATATTCCCTCCTCTCTCAAAAGTATCTGAACAGTCAGATGAAATTATTTGCCTAACTTTTATTTACCCCTTGTGAGAAAGTATAAATAAATTTTAGCGGGATAATAAAGCAATAATTTTAGGAAATAAAAGAAATAAACAAACGAACATATCAGGGTTGTGTTGTGTTTCCAAAACTTTTCTAGCAAAAATTTTTTTATTTCATTTTTACATCTTGCCTAATTTCTACACTATTCAAATCTTAGTTGGCCTGCAGGGAAACTTTAAGATTCTCTAAGATTTTTAGGAAACTAATGTTAATAAACCTAAATTTTCATTTTTATTCTCTTCTAGGAACACCCATTCATCACAAAGTACAAAGATGTGGATATTGATGTAGCTGAATTTGTGAAGCCGTTCTTAGAACAAATTGAGGGTGCAACCAACACTCAGTAGGCTTCAGACTTATCTAGTTAGTGACCAGCATTTAAATTTTTTGTTTAGCATTGTAGATTTGTCAGCAGAGACTTAATCAAGTTAGATCTGGATTTAATTCAGCTAGCTCCTCCTGCTAGCAAAAAAACATCTAAGCTATCATTAACAGCTACTTTACTTGCATTTGGGGACATTGGTGATCATTTGAGGGTTGAAAATACAAATTTTTTATTCCTATTATTTGATTTATGTCTATTTGATGATAAACCTAATAACATTTGATATCATTCGTCATTTGTGATGTATTTTCTGGCTATATCATATGTTTGCAGTTACAGAAATATTGAAGTATAATTAGTGCAAACAACTCATGTAAGTCGTGCAGTTTATTTATCTGTATTAAGGTTTTTTCAAAATTTGGTTAATTCTTGCTGACTTTAAGTATCTACATTTTTGAGCTTTATCAATGTACTATGCAATTTATTATCACACCCATCACAAATATTGAATAATATTCTTGGAGAGCCCAATTTTATTCCCTCTAAAAGTGGGTAAGCGGGTAAGAGACAAAAAACACCTATCCTTTTGTGGAAAGTTTTTTTACTATAAATGTTTGTAAACTTGCTTTATGATGAGAGTTTGTCAGCACTTGCTAGCCTAAATATGGTGATTGGCAAACACATTAGAATTTCAACATGTAAGAGCAATTTATTAAAAGTAATTTGAATTGATATTATTACTGCATTTTAGAATAAGAGTTATGATCATTAAGTTTTCGTAAAAAGTTATGTTGGCTGTTGTTTGAAAATATCATTTTTGTATAACTTATAACAAAAATTTCTCTAACCTATTGTTTATAAGAAAGATAACTCACCTATTGTCTTAAACAAAAAAATCATTTAAATTAAATATTTGACTTAAAGCAAGATATTCCTGATCCCAAAATTGAAGTGAAAGAATGCAAAGCTAGGTTTCTTGTGTATTAATTTTCTTAAAACAGATGTACAGTAAATCAATTAGCAATGTTAGCAGAATGTTTATCCAAACTTAATCCTTTGTTCCAGTTTTAATTGTTTTCCCAGTTTTTATGATGGCTAAACATTTCATTAGAAACCAAATTAAATCAAGAGATTTGTTGAAATTTTGAGCTTCTATTTTGCATCTTCTCTTATCTTTGCTTGAGATTGAAGACCTCTGGCACCTAGTTTCCACACCAAATGGTACATTGCATAAAGCCAATATTTCCTTGCATAATGCCTTGATTTGATTAAACGCTGCAGCTTAGATTAATTATTTGGCATGTTTCAGAGTAGTTTGTAATGTAGGGTGGCTTGTAAAAAGGTTGGCTTACATTGTTCTCCAGATCCTGTCAAGCTTTCCTGCTACCTTTTAGCTGAGGGTGATGATGCAAATTTGCATGATGTTGATAATCCCATGTTGGATGAAATTGTTGTTGGTTGAACTTCTGATGTCTGTTTTTACATTTAAGTAGTTTTTGAACATGTACCAGGTGGTAAGGTTTAAGTACACAATCAGGTTTTGATCTGTGTTTGCACCAGTTATATCAAATTAAATCCCTGCATTGTGGATGCAGTTTATTATCAAGGGTGGCAAAACCTCAATTGCTGTGGTTTATAATCAAGGGCATCTTATAATCAGATAAATATTGTATCTGACTCAAAAAAGCTGTATTAATCTTCACTTAAAAAACAAGAATGAGATCATGAATAAATTTACATAAATGATGACTAATGGGCAGATGGCTATAAAAAATTTCATGTGTCAGAATTAGGCCTATTCTGATTCTTTTCAAACTTCAAATTTTTTTAATTGGAAAATGTACGAAACTGATAAAATGAATTTAATTCTCAATCAATATCTAAAATAGACATTGCTTTGCTGTAACTTAGCTTAGCTAAGATTTTTCTGTCACAAGATAAAGCAGGTGCAAATAATATTGCTCAAAAATGTAGATTATCTAACTTAATTTAGTTATAAAAATTTGGACAGATTTTCATCATTTCTCAAAGTAATAAACAAAAGTCTATTTCATTACATTCAAAATTGTAGCAACAATATTGTCACTGCACACTTTTCCTGAAGAACTCATTGAATTTCATAAAGCAAATATGGCAAAGCTTTAACTAGTTTTGTCATATTCTTCATAAGATTTTATATAAATAGGTTTGGCAATCTTTCGCCTTCTTTGTTGGCCTTTCCCAAGCTTCTTGCCTGCAAGTTGAGCTGTTGCTAATGGAGGAACATTAACCTGCAAATTAAAAGAATGGAAATAGAAGGCCATGTAGGGAAAAGTAGCCCGCTTTGTTGGTTTCTTCGTTATTTAAATACAGAATGAAAAAATTGATAATGAAAAAGCTAGACCATACAAAAAAGTTACAAATTAAAATATTCATAATTGATTCTGTTTAATTTGTGATTATATGACTTTAGATTCAGGTTGATTTAAAATCATATTTTCTAAAGCTAAGTGTCTTATCTTCAAAGCATATTTGCTCCATAATAAATTTTTCTAGGGTTCAAATTTGTTTAGAAACAACTAAAGTATGCAAAAGGATGGAGCATTTCATTACGAAACACTGTAACAACTAATGGCATTACTTACTGGTCTTGGGTATGGATTTTTGTAATGGAGAGCTGTAAAAGATGAGTGAATAACTTTGTTATCCTTACACAGTCATAATCCAAAATTTAGAAAGCATAGTATCAAAAAGAAAGAAATTTTCAAAAATTATCTATTAGAACTTGAAAAGTCTTGTGCTTATTGGTAAAAATTTAGTACCTTCAAAATATTTTAATAAAATTGTCTTATGATTGTTATTTTGATGGATATTATTATGTAGTCTTCTGTTTAATCACTCTCTTATTTTTAGTACATGTTTATAGTATAGGCTAGACAAAATATGTTAAAAATGTTTGAAAACAAGGAAATTTGTCTTTCTCTGCAAAGTTTGCTGCTTTCTATTGAAGGGTGTGTTGCTTTTCATCTCAAATGGGTGCATGGACACAATTGGTTCATAAATTGAACCATGCAAATTTTTAGAATGCTTTAAACATCAATATTGAGCCTACGCCAATTAATGAGAAGAGGAGCAATCCGATTGTAATGATGAAAATGATTGAGACTTGTAGTTGGAATAGGACAAAGTGAATGCCATTCCAACTGATTTGATTATTCAATTTAACAGTATCTCTAATTGTGTCTACTTTTGTTCAATTCATAGTAATTTTCGCACCTAATTCAAGTCGTGTCTCTCCCTCTTTGAGTGCTAAGTAAATTTCTTCTGGGTCACTGATCTATGAGAGGAAACACCTCCTGCATTTTAAATATCCAAGAAAAGGATTGTAAATTTGACCCATAATAAATATCCAGTTTAATATAACTGTCTTGTAAATAGCCTGCATTGGTCACTGCGACAGATCAGCATAATATGCTTTTTGTGAGAATATGCAGAAAGGAATTAAAAGGAAGAGTAAATAGGCCTAAGAAGAGTCACCAGTCTCTTTGGCAGAAAATAAAAACTCTCCCAATTTGTGTACGAAGCTTGGAAAAAAGATCACGAAAATACATAAAGCAAGAACCGGCAAAAAATTAGGGCTCAGAACGAAATAGACTACTTAATGGGGTCAAACAAATAAAAACCTGGAGCAAACCAAGTTAATTTTTATATTAACTCACCTTCATATTCTTACGGAAAAGTCGCTGAGCTTCATTTTTTATGTAGTTTCTCTCTGTATTTGTATCATCTTTCTGTCCAGATGAAGATTCCCATATCTTCGCGGTTCGCAGTATTCTTCGATACAAAGAGAACACAAGTTGAGCAGACATTACTTCATAACATTTCCGCCATGCTGCACATTTCCAGTTCCATCATGTTTTGGCCTCTTTCTGGAAAAGTAAAGATTCCATGTTTAGCATAGGGGAAAAATGCATGACGCTGGTCATGGCGGCACGGAATCGCGGGCGCAAATACTCCACATGGCTTCAACATATGCAGTAAAAACTTCAAAGTCAAAGTATAAAAAATAATTGTTTTCGAAAATCTAGTAGACATACTACTGGATGAAACTTATAAAACAGAAATGCTTAATCAAGGTATATCAAGAAAGAACTTTTAATCATTATTTCAAAACAACAAACAAAATTGCAGGTAAATGTCGAAATATCTACATTTATATAAAATTACAATATTGAGATGAAACATTGTCGCGATAAAAAGGGTAACTTACAGAAAAATCTAGCTATTGCTACAAAACGAAACTATTACCTAAGTAATTGCCAAGCATCAAGGTTTTTGCTGGTTCTTATCATTTGTTGTGAATGTATTGCCTTTTCATGGAAAATGGAAGAAACTGACCGCTACTTTTGATTATTATGAATGTGATTTCGTGGTCGATAAGGAATATGAAAAGGCTGAATTGTCGCGAGAAAAAGGGTTACCTACAGAAAAATCTAGATTTTGCTACAAAACGAAACTATTGCCAAAGTAATTGCCAAGCATCAAGGTTTTCGCTAGTTATTATCATTTCTTTTGATTGTATTGCCTTTTCATGGAAAAATGAGGGAAGTTGCCATTACTTTTGGTCATATATGTGACTTCGTGATCGAGAAGGAATATGAGAGAGTCGAATTGCCGCGAGAAAAAGTGTAACCTACAGAAAAATATTGATCTTGCTACAAAACGAAACTATTGCCAAAGTAATTGCCAAGCATCAAGGTTTTCCCTGGTTATTATCATATCTTTTGATTGCATTGCCTTTTCATGTAAAAAGGAGGAAAGTTGCCATTAATTTTAAACATGAACGATCACGAAGTCACATTTATGACCAAAAGTAACGGCAACTTCCCTCCTTTTTCCATGAATAGGCAATACAATCAAAAGAAATGATAATAACTAGCGAAAACCTTGATGCTTGGCAATTACTTTGGCAATAGTTTCATTTTGTAGCAAGATCTATATTTTTCTGTAGGTTACACTTTTTCTCGCAGCAATTCAACTCTTTTACATTCCTTCTCGATCACGAAGTCACATATATGACCAAAAGTAACGGCAACTTCCCTCCTTTTTCCATGAATAGGCAATACAATCAAAAGAAATGATAATAACTAGCGAAAACCTTGATGCTTGGCAATTACTTTGGCAATAGTTTCGTTTTGTAGCAAAATCCAGATTTGTCTGTAGGTAACCCTTTTTCTCGCGACAATTTCTTTAAAATAATTTTTTTTCGATTACAAAGTTACTTGGCTAATCTAAATTTTTAGACTGATTCAAAGGTTTGTATTTGAAACTCTGGGCTTTTATTTCTCAATTA
Source organism: Rhopilema esculentum (assembly GCF_057945365.1). Lineage (NCBI taxonomy): Eukaryota > Metazoa > Cnidaria > Scyphozoa > Rhizostomeae > Rhizostomatidae > Rhopilema > Rhopilema esculentum. The sequence goes on along the minus strand of NC_142827.1, from coordinate 1,712,146 downwards.
CTAATTTTTAACTTTATAATAGCATTGCATTGAGTGGCTTCCTCTTTGGGAAAGTCAATTTAAAGTCAAATGGAAAATTTTGAAGATTTTGTTCAGTGGTTGTTGGAATGGTTTCTGAAGACATGTTGTGTAGTGCACGTGTTTAGCACAAGTCGCATTTTTATTTATCTTCGGTCAAGGGAGATGTCTTTTTCGGAACCTCTTCTCTGACAATTTTTGTTCAAGGATTGTACCACTCTAGTGCTTGACAATTTTCAAGTGATTTTCATTGCCTAACAAAACAGGTTTTGGATGTATCATTTCCTATCCTTAATGGGGAAAACGTGTACATTTTCCTGGATTCTTCAAACTTTGGTTGCAAAATGTCCTCAACTTTCTAATGGTTGGTGTGTTTTCGCCCTTTTCTGCTTATTGCATCTAAATTATGTATTTTATTTTATTCTTTTGTGGTGTGTAAAAATATGTACTTGTATGCAAATGCATTTCCAGATTGGAATTTGCATCAGTTTTAATGGAAATTTTAATCGAGACACACTTAATGTCTATTTTTTAAAGTTTCATCTATGTTATGGCAATAGAACTAGTTACATTTGTTGCTAGAACAACCATGCAACTTTTGTGCTGCCTTTGTTTTGAATATGTCGATCTATCGACGAATCTTTAATCATTCAAAACAATGTGGTGTATTCGTCCTGAAAGGTTGCGTGAGCAGTGTTGACATTTGCTGTAACCCCTGTGATTCATCGCGCGCATGGCAAGTACATTTTTCCCCTATGCTTCCATGTTTGTGTATCCTAAAATGAAGTATTACCAATTTGTAGTGGCAAAAATGGTTAGCAAAAGGCAGTAAGAAGTGAAAAATTGCTGCTGCAAATCTCGGAAATGGATGGCAAAAGATTTGGCAAACAAAATCAAAAGCGCAATAATCAATCAGCTGCTGGTAGAAACAATTTCAAAATAAAACGGAAGTCTACCAATGATTTTAATAGTTTCAAGAATAACCAGAAAAGACGTAAAAACATGCCAAATGTTGTTTTCAAAAAAGATCAGAATTCTGGCAAAAAAGGCCTTGCTCAGAAACGAACTGAGTTGAAGAGGTTTCAAGCATCCATTGGTGGTAAAAAGAACGCCTCGAGAAATAGTCAACTTTCTCGACAACGCTTTTTGAACAGACCGCAACAAAAAAGTAACAACTCTAAGAAAACTCAAGGTGTATCAAACAATGGTAGTTTAAAACTGTTTACAAAAACATTTGATGCAAGAAGAAGAATTGAATCAAAGCGAAAACACGGTGATAAGGGAGGAACAACTGCCCTAAAAGCTGATTCAAAGGTAAATATGGGGGAAATGATTTAATAAAGGCAAAATAAAATAAATCTTTAGGCTTGCTTTCATAATTTGTAATTCATTGGTAATTGTTTCAGGAGTGTACCTAAGATAATCACAGACAAACTACTATGAAAACAGTAAGGTTTTTCCATTGTTGTAATTATTGCAGACCTTCACAGGAAATGAAATATTTTAGCCCTAAAGGAAGGAAAATATTTTTATTTTCCTGACCATCTGTTTGCAATATAATAATCAACTAATGAGGCCACCCTGTTGGGGACTGTCTGTGATGATATAAGAAAGTTGACTGACGGATTCTGTTCTGTGTTGCTCTGCTTTGCCTGTTTGAAATGTCTGCTACAAGCTTACAGGATGACCAGCCATTGTGGAATCCAGGTAACTTGCACCTAAGGATTTCCCATTGTCTTTCTATTGTTTATTGGCGTATGTCCAGCTTGAGCTTCACATGGATTCCACCCTGGATGACCAGTGCTCACTTATGGAGATTATCAGGGCCATAGCCATGTTTGGCATGCTGGGGGTGCGGCACCCCTGTGCCAAAATCTCAGTCGGCAAATAAAGTAAAAATTAGATTCAGTTGGCAAATTGAGGAACAGCCTGATGACGGCAAAATTCAGTTTTCCTAAATTACGTCACAACTCGAAGGTCATTGGTGTTAATATTGCTAAGCAATTTGTGAGAAAAGAGCATAACAACAAGGGCCACCACTCATAAAACCCAGAAAATATGGTGTAATAATACAAAACCCAGGTGATCACACTAGGTGATGCTCCACAGCAGTAGATTGTTTGGCTCTGTAGATTCTTTGTATCTGTTGATATTATGCTATGCCCATCTTTATATTGTTGTGAATATGGGTGGCATTGGTATTAAATATCTCAAAGTATATGTATCGAATTTATATTTACACACACTGTATGTGTGTATATTATGGTGACTCATCAGCTGATCTTTATTATATTTTAATATAGCTATAATTTATATTCAAATTTGTTTACTACATTCAATATATACCAAATTCTAATGGTCTGGGCACCAATGGACAGACATTTTTACAGTCAGTGATTGGCAACAGCGAAATTCCTGTGGGCCGACATTACATCTGTCTTGCAGATGAAAGGGATGTCTGTAAAAAACAGTGGCAGGTAGAAAAGGTTGGAGCATAGGATAGAAAAGTGGGGGCCATGGGGGGATGGTGGAAATACAGTACGCTATGATGAAATGTGACTTGTCAACCTAGCCGCTGTATACAAGCAGGGCCGGTGATTGGACCTCATGGTTAGAACAATCCATCTAGTAAAAGCTGGTTTCCAAACTTGAATACCAATTACAATTGCAACCTTACAGCAACCAAGAGTTGCCAACGCAGGTATTAAGTCTGGTTAAACTGGGTTCTAACTGACATGAACAATCTTCGTCGTTTGATGCGTGCGATCGCATGCGCACGCATCAGCACACACATGGCACCAATAATGCGAGCGATGAATCGCTCGCATGAATTGTACATTGGAAGTTTTGTTTTTCATAAGCTGAGCAACATCTTTGAATAGTGCCTATTTTGTCTTCCTAAAGTGAGGCTTATTGCTTTGCTTTGTTCAAATTCCCAGGGAAACGTTGCAGTTGTCAGGTAGTGTGGTGTTCTAAACTTTTCCCTTCCAGCTTTCGCCATGATCGGGGTAAATATCGATAAAATTGTTTAAAGGAAAATGGACTTTTTTCAATGATGCAGCAGGCAGGGGACAAATAGACCCGCATCTTCCAATGGTCAAAGTTATTATCAACCCAGTGGGGTAGAAAGGAAAATTCATAGAAGGGGCGAGAAATTTACAGTTTTTGACAAAAATCTTATAAGAGCTTTTATTTTTATTTTAATTGCCAGGGAATTAACAGATCTTCTGACAAAGATGTTTCTGAAATAAAAGCACAGTTGCACTGTAATTTCAGTTGCTTTTGAGGTTTCACACCCTCTTTATTAGCAACTTGAGCAGGGGCGTCGTAACCGGGGAGAGGGGCCGAGGCCCCGAGGCCCCCTGCTTTTCAAAATTTGACGGATCTTCAGAAAAATCATTGTTAAGTGGGAAAATTTTCAAACTTGAGCTGCGGGTAAAAAGGAGAAGTGTAATGAACCCTTTAGCGACATAAATTACTTAGAATAAAGTACTTTCCATATTGTCGAGGGGCAATTCAGATTTGTAAATAAAATACTAGATTTCAGCAAAAAAATTATTTGTCGGGATTTACCGATTTCTACTATAGAGAGATTTGCTGCTCTGATTTTGTCATTTAAAATCCGAATCTTCAAGGGCCAATCGGTCAATATTGGTTATGGAAATCCGTCAATATTGGTCATAAATTATATCTTTATTTGATTTTAAAGACCGGGAAAGTGCCAATTTTGTGCTTTATACAAGATTTGAAAATTTTGTCCCAGATGTCCCATATGCAGTTATGTTGCATACAGTTGAACATTTGAAAACGAGAACAAGGAAGTCGATCAATACAATTGCTTTTTGCCAGTGCCAGTTTTTTATTAAAATTTGCTCCAAAGAATGCAATTTCTGGCGAACATGAAGCATTAAGATTATAAAAAATTCCACCATTCGGCGGCAACCATGGTGCCGCCAGAGGTAGTAACTTTTTCTACCCTTGTTCTAATCTACCGATCTATAGGGTTGCAATCAAGCAGAGACAAGATAAAAGTGAATTTGAAATATCTTTCCAGTAAAGGCAAAAGTTATTAATTTTTCTGCCCCCCTCCTCACTATACTTAATGCTTCTATTTGGTTAAAATAAATCATAGAAATTTTGTCGGAAATCTTTTCTCTCTGGCCCCCTAGAATTCATTGGCCACAACGCTCCTGAACTCGATACCCTGTTTACACTAATCTGTGCAAGTTGGAACCATGACAAAACAGTCGCGGTTCGCCTTTTCGTTTATGCTAGCACTCTGTAAATGAGAAAATTTCGCTCTGCTATCCAAAATAGTTTTTGACCCTGCTACAAAAGCGAACAAATTTTGTACTGCCACGATTTCGCTTTTGAACCGTTGTGGTTCCGTTTTTGAATGGGACAATGTAAGTGTGGTCTGAAATAGCCAGATACGTTAAGAGTGTGAATCGCACACATGAAAGAAATAATGCGTGTGGTTTACCACACGCATAGTCATCTCATTATGACGAAGACTGCATGAAAACTTGAAAGAAATGGACTAACTCTTTACTAATTTGGTTGATTTTGTTGTTTTGACATACTTATCCCCAATCTACTCACATGTCACTCACATGGTAGGCATATCTATATTTGAGCTAAATACAACTGAAACTACTTGCAAGCAGCCCCTGGTGGTGACTAAATTGAAATTCTGCTTTATAGATATACCTTTTCTGGTAAGGCAACAAAAAACATCTATAAAGCCTAAATGTTTAGCAATTAAAGGAAAAATAAAGTTATCAAAGGCATCCAGGTCTCAACATTGAACCAACTTCCAAAAGAAGAGAAGACTTTGGGTTGTGTTTTTCAAATACTTTGGGTATTAGATCTTTCATGTTGCTGTCATGCCCTTGAATTTGACATTTATTTTCCTGTTTGTTTCAAGAATATGTCAGACCCAATAAAACAGGCTTCTATTTTTCTGCTTATGAAAATTATAATTCTTATAGGCCATATTAGCAGAAGCGAGAGAACAAATGAGGGATGCAACATTAGCCAAGAAAAGAGCAATGTCTGTCATTGGTGATCAAATAAAAATAATTTCAAAAGTCCAAGCAGAAGATGAACGGAGAGCCTCCTTTACAGGCACATCTTTGAAAGTGACAACCCTGCAAACAAATGCTGACAGACTGAAACACAGGGAGACTTTACAATCTGGTAGTTCATTATTGATTACAGCAAAAAAAGGAGAAGATGATACAGCAGAGGAAGTGAGTGAGTACAGCCGATTTGAAGCCAGGAGGAAGGCTGCACTTTCATCAAAACCTGCTGCAGAAAATGATCGACCAAAGTTGTCTTCTTTAAACCCAATCTCAAGGCCAACAAATTTCCAGCCTGCTTACCACATGGAGGAGGAAACAAGCCACCATATGGCAAGTTCTTTAAGAATTGTTGGTTTCTATAACAGCTTAAAATGTAATCTACAAGTTATTAAACATTATGTTATGGTTTTATAAAATAAGGGACTTGTGAACTGCAGAGCATTTGCTCTTCCCATTTTAAGAAACCATCTTATTTTGATTAATGCTCATGGTTGGGCTTGCTTACATCCATTCACACAGATAGTAGTAAATGAGTGGAATTGACTGCATACATGAAACCAATAATGATTGAATATTATTTATAGCTATACTTGCTCTACTTGAAAACCAGCTCCAGTGACTTTTTGACTAAGAATTTTGATGCAGGCTTTGACTTTCAAAAAACGAAATGCTTGAGGTTCCAAAAATAATTTTTTGGCTTGTATTTTGCCTAAGAGGAGAGGGCTATCAATCACAGTTACATGACTTGTTAGGCTATGATGCTTGGAATATAAATCCTGTAAAATTTATGCTTGTTATCCCATTCAAGTCTTTTCACTTGACAGCATCACTCTTGCCTTCTTCTCTTTGCAAAAAGGGACTTTGCATTTTTTATACCTGGATAAATAATTCCACTAAATTTAAAAAGATTTTGAGGATAAATGTTACTGAAAAACTTATGCTACAAAGAACAGGCTCAAGTGCAGCTAAGTTTATTTTTTTTAAATGCAAGAACCACCTTAAAATATGAGAGAGGCCAATAAATTCTGTGGTGATAATGAAGTTGAGGGACAAAAACTAACATTTATTTTCGTTGCTGATTCTGATGATTAAAGCAACTCTTTAAAAATTTTCTGTAAGTTTTAATGGTGAATTGATTTAATTTTTTCTATGAAAGGGTGCCTTGTCATTGCTATAAAATGTGGCATGCAAAGGTATTGTGGCTTTATGTATGTCCCAGCTTTGCCTGCTGTTCACATAAATTTGTCCTTTTTGCAAAACTTACCCACATTGTAAAAACAGAATTGAAATTCACTTTTTATAATTAACAAATCTTGAAGAATAACAAAAAGCTTTCCCCCTTAAATCAAAGCTTCTGCTATAGGCTAAAATTTGCTTAGAATCCATAGGGTGCAAAACATATAAATCATTTGAAAAGTAAAATTGATTTTCGTTTAGGCCAGATGTGTTTAACAAATGGCCCACAGGCGACATCTGGTCTACAGGAGTTAATTATGTGGCCCTTGTTAGACGATAACTTTTTTGATAATTTGACCCCTGCGCTATGTCTGAGCAGTGATGTGCCTAGACAATTTTGTTCAGAAAAAAAGTGACCAACTTTGCTTTTTTGACTGACTATTTCTCCATAGAAAATTCATTAACAATGAAATAGATGATCAAATACACATTTAATGATAACAAGTAAGAGCAAATGATGGCATGAAAGTGTAGGAGATTAAATTTGCAGAAACTAATATTCCTAGATTTCGCGTTTTTGGGTGAATTCTTTTTTCTTGCGAGAAGCCAATTTTAGGATGATCTGCAAAAATGAACTGCAGCTTCTTTCGAGCTCCTGGTAATAATTATTTCAGCTTATAGAATTTCCTCTAATCTATAGAATTTTATAAGAATTGAAAGGCAAATATGGCTGGATTAAATGAATGAATTACAGGTTGAAAGTTGGTCAAACTTCCTAAATAATGCTAAGGGTCCTGCTGCATGGCCAACTTTCTTGAAGCTTGTAGACATTGGGGGCATGACCCCACACACCCCCCCCCAATCGGCACATCCCTGTGTCTAAGAAGTGGCATTCCCACCAAAATTATTCTAATTTGTTATTAGTCATACCTAATCATTATTAGGCCTATTTTCTCAACATTAGGCAGATCGATTTCAATCTAAAAGCAGGTGTTTTCTCTCGAGAAGCTGAACAAGTCAAAGCCACAAATTTACATGATATTTTTCGCACGCCAACTACCTGTTAAATGTGTGATATTAATGAACTTTTTGCAAGCAGAAAATGTAGCATTTTGTATTGGTAATTTTTATCTTGCAACAGCTTCTGTAACTTTCATGTAATTGTTGATGTAATCAATTTACATAAGCTACAAAATTTGCTGACAATTTACGTAATGATCCATCTGGCCAGCGTGTGATGTAAGGTTTTGTCTGTGGCCCAACCCAGAAATTTTGTTGGACAAATTTGAAATTTGTGTATATTAAAGCAAAGTCCTTGATTTGGGTAGGCATGCAGAGCTCTTTTTTTTACGTGGTCTCCACTTCTGCCTAGAGGTGTTATTCTTAAAGGATTGATCAAAAACGAGAGACCAATCATGCATGTCTTTCTCTGTCATTATTTTCAATCTGCACCTAGATTTAAATTTGGGTTCACTGTTTGGTTTTTATTGCACAGCTTCACATTTTATTGCACAAGTTTCATATAACAGATGATTCAGTGTTTTTTAATTCTGTTTAAAGCACAGTCTTGCTACTTTGGAAAGTTCTCCTCAGATTGGTTATGACATCTAGCCATAACAATGCCCCTTTGATCAGTTTCTATTGACTGAGTTGACTTTTACTTTAGGTTTGGTCTCTACCTATTTCATTGGCTGATGAATGGCGTTATCCTCCTTGAAACAATGTTGTCTCATAATAACAATTGATGTGTTTCCATTCCTCATTACAGAGTAACTCTTCAAAGATTTCAATCTCAAACCTCCACCCTAATGTTACACATGATGACATTTATGTAAGTAAATTCTCCAATTTATAATGTTTCTGGTCTCTGTTGTATTCTATGTACTGAGATCCGAAGTTTGGAATTTGACAGTATAACACTGTTTGAGGGAGGATTTTTCTTTTTCTGTTTTTCCTCGAGCCACCTTGAGCCACACTGTCTGAAAAGTTGTTGAACTCTATTGGCTAATATTTTGATGGTCATCATAGTCTGACCAAGTCAATTTCAATTCTACTTTTCGTCAAGACGATATAATTAGATGGATGATTATCTTGGGTACATCCACTTTGTTATCAATACAACTCTGATAACAGGAAAAAACATTCTTCAATTCTGTTTCTTCCCCACAAAAATTCACATATGATAAATTCTAATCATATGCATCTGAACTTTTGATTCTTCGAGTACCAATCATTTTCATATTTATAGTTGTTTATGTATTTGTTAACCAGCTTTGGAAATAAAAACATTTTTTCAAAGATTCATAATCATGAACTTAAAACGAGTTTTTGTTTTTCATTGGTCCCATTAACTTTATTTAGGGTCTTGAAGATATAAGATATAGCCATTTTATTAAATGCACAATGAAAACTGTTTTATCAAAAAGGGTGTTTTGAAAAATATGCTGCTTAAAAGATTGTGTTAGAGGCTTTGAATCATAGTAAATTGGCGTCCTATGCATGGACACAAAAAACGTCATATCCCCTTTTCAACCTCAACATTATGAATTAGCATGAAGGTCAAGACACAGCATATTCGGGTGTACCCTTTTCTTTTTGCATCAGTCAACGGCCTTCAATTCTCTTAACTCTCTTATATGAATCTACCTGATTTATTATTTCAGGAATTATTCTCTGCAGTTGGTCCATTGAAGAATGCCCGTCTGACCCGTCCCGGAGTAGCAGAAATCATCTACCGCACTCCGGAACATGCAGCAGCTGCTTATAAGAAATACCACGGCCGGAATCTTGATGGTAAGCACGTTTTGAACATTGTTTTAATACAAAGATTTTTACATTTATGTTGATTGACAAAGTTTTTTTATTTAGTTGCTGTTATCATAACAAACAGATTACAGTGATTGGGTTATGGTCGATGGAGGGCTCTGACCACTTAATAGAAACCTATCTCATTTTTATAACATCAACTGTCGTTAATGCTTGCATCTAAATTTGATTTCAATTTGTTTTGATCTGTCCTTCACAATTTATTCTCTGTCTTATTTCCAAATCTCTTTGTATTAAGTACGAGATTCCATTATTCTTGTTGCATGTCTGAGACACAGAGAGTTTTTTGTATCCTGGTTGCAAAAAATAATTTTGTACTTTTAAATAGATTTGCAATGATTGTGTATCAGCTATTTGCCAATACCTGAATACTTTTCCATAATATTATTCAAGAGCTTCTGAAAAAATAGCTTACCTCAAAGGCAGTGATTCACGAACAGAGACTTTTGGAACCAGAGCTGCAAATTTATGGAAGCAATTAGTTTCCTAGAGATTATTCAAAACTGATGGAAAACATTTAACCTGAAAAATACATTTTACCAGCAAAATTCAAAAATTGATCTTATAGGTAGAAAATATAATTTTGAAGTTAGACAACTTTGTGGACTGTTGAATGCAGTTCTCTCATTCGGCCGAAAATTTTTCTGAGTATAACAATTTCCGATAAGAATTTCTTACCAGCCATGGTAAAAACTTTTATCGTATGGTTTCACGTGATTTCTGCATAGTTTGCTATGATACAGCTCCTGTTAAACTTTTCCTGCGTAAATTATGTTCACGGGTCAGCCTCTGTGTAAATACGCTTTCGGTAGTGTCCGCGTTTTGCCAATGTTTTCTCAATTTTTTTAAACCTTATTTAAATGTTTTGAGAATCAACTGACAGATAAAATTTTCTTTCTTTTTGATATAATTTTAGTCCGTAAGTCTCCTAAAATTTCATATTACGAACACCACTTGCCAGTGTTCGATTCAACCGTAAAATTATCATTCGAAAACCCTCTAGCTGCTTTAAGCATGCCGATATTTAACATGTGACTTTTCAGAAGTGCCTTTAAGTTTATTTTCTACCATACATGTCTTTGAGGCATATAGCAGCAAACCCTGTTTATGCTACCGTCTCATTTTCCTTTAAAATGTAAATAGGTGTTCTCCAATTTCATTTCCAGGACAGCCTATGATCTGCAAGATTACTCCTTCAGAGCAAACCATTTATTCGCCACCGACATCTCGGTAAGCATCCTCAACTACAGTATTCTCTTCAATTAGCGGACACCGTCAGGGCCAGAGCAAGGTGTCCGCTAATTGGAAGTGTCCGCCTTTTGGAAAGTTTTGCAATATAAGTCCTTAAGTTGAAAATAGACCCTAGTTTTGTATTTAAAAGGTGTCATCAGTGGTGGCGCCAGAGGGGGGCTAGGGGGGCTAGAGCCCCTCCGTCGGAAGCACCTAGCCCCCCCCCCCCCCCCATCGGAGGAAACTTTGATAAAATAACATGCGAAAAATTGCATATTTTAGTAATTTTAGCCCCACTTGTCGGAAGCTCAACCCCTCTGTCGGAAGATTTCTGGCGCCACCTCTGGGTGTAGTCTGGGTAGTTAGTGGCTATCGGGTTGAGAAATTAGAAGGTATTAGAAAAAGAAAGAATATCCAAATTGAGCGCAAGACAATACTTTCATGGAAGTTAGAAAACTGGGCTGTAAAGAAGCTCGAAGCTGTAAAAAGCCAACTAGATTGTCAAGTGTCAAATATATGAGTGCTATTTTGATAATAGAGAGAAGATTCGAAGGCCAGATAACAACGCTGACAATAAGATGGGGGAAGCCAAGATCAGCGAATTCAGTTATGTACAAGGTTTTCAGATTCCAGTTTCATTGACAGATACTTAGAATAAGGGAATTCAACCCGAATAAATCCAAAATCAAAGGTGACTCCAAAGTCAAAGTCCTCGTGAATTGAAATATGCATGTCTGACCTTCATACAATAATCCCCGGATCTCACGTGTTCCTCTATTCAAATCCTGTTTTTCAGCCTTCTGTATAAGCCACATGTCAAAGTTGTTATTTCACCAAGCAGGCTGTTCTCTTTGAGGGAGAGATTTGTACAAAACTGTGCAAAATTATAATGGCGACATGTTACAGATTAACATTTTCTAAAGACAAGCGACACTGATTGGTCAACCTCAACAGTCATGTGCCCGCGTTCGATCGACCACTGGGTATATCTATTTCCAATCTTAGAGTTTTCGATCTATGTTCCGACGTTTTATGCTCTGAAGAGTGTCAGACGAAAAACTTTAGTATGACACAAAATGTTTGCTTTTTTCAAAGCTACTTTATTAGACTTAAGAAGCAGCTAGAATAAGGTATTTTTAATAAATTTATAGGGACAAAACACACAAAAGCAAACATGAATTTTTTTCCAAGGTACCTCTTCTTGGAAGCTCTTACATCTTTTTAGATTGTCTGAAACCTTGTTAGTTATACTAGAGCTCCCTTGGTGGGCTTAATGGTGTTCTTACGAGAATCATATTAAAGAACACCTAAGCAAAATGAGCCTCTAAATAAGAACAGAATATCCACGGATTAAATTGAAAAAATAAGTTGTTAGATAATACGTTCTCACAAGACTGGAATTTCGCTACTCTGCGCGACAGACCATTATCACAACGACTGGGCCTTAGAAATCATGGAATTAGCAACAAGCAGAGATTGTAGCCGAACTTAAATTTGCTGGCAACATGGTCCTTTTCTTGAAGATAATGCGGGTTTGGGAGAGGCTCATCGATTTAGATAAGAAGGAACAAAAATATCACACAAGAATATTTTATTCAAAGAAGACAAAGATAACCTGTAAAAAAGAAATCACGAACTATCACGAAAAGAAATCAGAACAGAAAATGGAGTCACCCAAGGTTTCAAGGAGAAGTCAACTAATATTACAAAAGACATGAACAAAGAAATATGAACTGCATACTTTGTAAATTCATTCTTTCCCCTCTTCTCTCGTGTTGATTTTCTCCAATTATCAAGCGTTATACCAGTTAAACCCTTTTCTTGTACTTTAGCCTAATGAATGGAGTGATGCAAAACCCAATTATTGACGTTTCAATATCTTTCAGGCCACCTCGAGGTTCCCCCGTACTGCCACCAAAATCACCCTCTACGAAACCGGTAGTCTTTACCGTCAAGATCTAATCGATGCATGGGCCTAGTTGTGCAGTTCTGTTTTGGTTTCTCGTTGGGTTTACAGCATATGGATGTTTTGGATGAAATTATTCGTGACATCAGGTGACATCTTTAATGGACTGTTTGCACGTCACCTCGGAGTTACAATTATCTTTGCAGTTATAGAATTAGCGTCACATAAAATTGGAACAAATTCAGCTACTAAGGAGAAATAACCAGAGGGAAATTCACAATAAGTTATTCACGGAAACGAATTAGCGGACTTTTGTTGTTTCCTTTGAGAAATACCCACAGATGTGCACAGAAACTGATTAGAAACCGGAAAAGAGAGGGCACGAAAACTGATTTTGATAGCAACGAGCAGGATGAGAATATGGTGTACCAACAAGCCACTTTTTTAAAAAAAATGTTTTTATAAATTATTTAGCTTACTATGCAGATAATACTCTTGCAGGGGTAACGAACTAACCAACAATGTAACGTTTGCTCACCAACTTAAATCACATGACCAAACCAAGAAATATTACCCCCACCTTGTTTTGAATGGACATCATGTGAAATACAGGATTTGCTTGTTTGATCCAGACAGACTTATTTCAAGCCTTTTGAAAATTGTTAAGTCTTTAACGTGATAGTGGTGTACCACGTACCACTGGAATTGCATCAAAAATTGCGCATTTGCATAAACAGGCTTATATAGGTTATCGCTGAAATTTTGGCATTCCGTTTCTTACATTTGTTAATTACGAATACCTTAGTTCATATGAAGCTAGCCTGTTATCTTAGACTGGTACCATACCGTAACAATCTAATTCTAAAGGCTGTCAAACTTTTAAAAGCTGATTCTAGTTCAGATTTTAATGTAGATTCCGAATTTTGCTATTACCAATTGAAACCTCAAGCGGAAGCTCAATTTTCGAAAGCTGGACAATGAAGATTGCCAAGCACTTTGTTACATATACTGGTTACTCATTTCAATGAAATTTCGACTACAAACTACATCATTATTTGTACTTCTCAATGAAACACGACAATTCGAGATGATGACGTCATCACAAAAATTGAAAAGTGGCTAAAATTATCTTGCTATATGTCATTTGAAAGGTCTTGATGTCCTCTATTCAGAAATCTATATTGTTGGCTTTTGCTCGAAATATAAGGTAGGAGGAGTGTAACACGTGTTGCGAGTTGACATTTTATGACGTCATCAAAAATTGAAATTCCCTTTTAGATTTCAATTGGTAATAGCAAAATTCGGAATCTCTACATCAAAATCTGATTTAGTGTCAGCTTTTAAAGGTTTGACAGCCTTTCTATCTCAGACATACCAGTCTATCTATCTCAGACGGCTTAAACGAATAAAAAGATGCTCTTAGAGATCGTTTTTTGTCTTTGTGGCATTTTGTTTTTTTTATGCGTGTCAAACGCCATTACGTACTTATCAAAGAGCGGTTAGAGCTAAATTTTTAGGATTATAGCCTTTTCAAATGCTTTTTCCGACAAGCTTGCTTGCAAATTTACTCACAGAAAGCATAACTTGGCGATAATGAACTTTTTTCAGGTCAAATACCTCATTTCCCTTATCTACAAATTTACCTTAAAAGTTCGAAGCAAGGATTTTATCGTTAGAACTTGTTATTAGGTACTTTCAGACTTATATAAAAGCGGTTGCGTTTAAAAAATTGAAAGAAACAGGATATTTTTGTCTCCACCTATTTTGGCCCTATTTTCTTTAACAACCTGTGCTAGTTTCAAGGGTGACCAACTAGGGGTTAAAGTAAATGGTGGGATCACCGCGAAGTCCAAAATTTGATAAAAGGGCTTTAATGAAGGAGCTTCAACCTAGATAAGATCTATCAGTAATGTCTGGTGCTTCCTCCAAATAATGGAAAAATTATGAGCAAATAATTCAAGTACCAAAAATGGAAAAGATTGTGAAGAACACGACGCTTTGAGCATATACTCGAATGCAGGGCCGTCGCTATTGTGCTTAAGGGGGCTGCTCCGATCCCATTTTTCGACAAAGTTCGTGAACCCTCCTTTGCTTGCCGAAAAATCTGAAAATTTGACGAGTTTTTTGCCGATCAAGCACCCCGATTAGATGGTAAAAAGCTCCTCATTTTTTTCAACCAATAAAATTTTTTTCAACCGGGGTGTCGCATTTTAGAATTGTGAAAAAGAACATGCTGTAGAAATTGTGAATAATTGCTAAGTTCGTCAGGATAAAGAGGTTTCAAGCTAAAAGTTACTCGTTATCCCAAGGAACTGAGTTTGGTAGTGTCTTGATGTCCTTGGAAGTCAACCGTTGAGTGGTTAGCTAAGTCAAATTGTTCGAAGAAATGATGATATTTTAGTTAAAGATTTACCGAATGTTTACTAGAAACAGACATTTACCGAATAAGAGTAGGAAAAAATGTTAGAAAAGATGTTTTTTTAATGTTTATGGTCTCGTTCTGATGTGTGCAGTTTATGCTCAAAACGAGACCTTGTTGGTTGTTGACCAACCCTATAAACCATCGAGCTATTTCTAATGTAACGTATATTCTTGCCGTGATACTCCAAATTTCATGCTTTAGGCAACGTTCTGTACACCGAAAACATGTACAGCTCTGCCTATACGACATAGAACACTATAAAAGGCTGGGTAGAAAGATAAAATCCTCAGATAAGGTGCTTAATTTATTTGGAAAAATTAATTTCTGGATTGGGCTTATTTGCTGGGGAGGCTTATTCGAAGGAGAGGCTTATTCGAAGGAGAGGGGTTTATTCAATTATGTAGTAGATATTATGTACATGCTTCCGCAAAGAAAACTTGATCAAGTTTACAAAACTCTCTTTGAAAGCCATCTTCGCTATGGCAACATTAAACCTTATCTCAATCTCGTGCAAATGATAAATTTGGTTATCAACTGTCTTGGTCAATCTCATCGTCAATCAAAAAGATATTCAGATGGTGCAGCGAGATTAACATCGGATAATTTAGGATTAAATTGTTCCTAAAGGGAGGTCTTATTCGAGGGGGTGGCCTCTTTGCGTGTAAACGCTGATTTACACGATAGCTTATCCTGCATATAACTAGAGGTCTCCTTGTATCCAAAGCGTAATTTCAAAAGACTTTAATTCATGTTCAAATAATCTTTTCCAAGTTTCTCACAACATTATTTGAACACCGAGAACCATTTCTAAATTCCTGTTTACATGAAGTGGGCTAGCCCACTTAAGTGGGATCCGTGGTTCTCTGTATGTGCGTTTACATGGAGAGTGGGCCAGCCCGCTCAGGTGGGATCCGCGTCAGGTGGGATGGAAATTATCCATGTAAACGCAATCAGGTGGGCTAGCCCACTCACTGAAAGCCAATGCGCTTGCGTAAAGGAAGTTAGCGCCAAACTAAAGCAAATCCCCCAAATCATAATGTTGTATAAATCGGCAGCAACAGTTTTGGCTGTTCTGCTAAAACAGTAGCAGAATCGTACAGAAAGGCCAGAAATATAGAGGATTACGTTTCCTCAATTGGAACATAGGATTGAAATGACACGAGCTTGTCGATCGCATACTTTTGATAGATTGAACACAAAATCAGAAGTACGTGTAACTGAAGTACGAATCCGAGCATATCGTATAATTTAACGGTCAGAAAAGGAATCCAAATGTTGTTTGCTGTTGTTGAGGACTGATATTCATTATTGTGGCGCCAAAAACTAAAAGAACCTCATTTACAATTTTCAAATAAGAGGCCATCCCACCTAAGTTGGATAAATCGCGTCCTCGTGTAAATACTTGCGAGTATGACCTCACATGTGGGAACTAGCCCACTAGAATTTACAATAGATAAAAGAAAACCATCTTTCCGAAAGGTTAAAACGCGAGAGACTAATTAAAAACAGCAAAACAGTGGCGTGCTGCGGATGAGATCGCAGGGGGACAAAGAGTCAAAATGTCGCCCCTCATTTATCCAACTTCAAATTTTCCTTCCAAGTTTTGGAAATGTGCAGAAAAGTACAAAAGCTCGGCAGGGGCGTTGTGGCTAGGCGGGACACCGGGAAATTTCCCGGTGAGCCCCATTCAACTACGTTTGTAAAACCCAAGACAAACAGGCCCCTGTGAAAAAGATGCGTGGAATATGAACAGGGTCGTGGAGAAGGGGACAAAGAGGGGCAAACTGCCCCAGGGTTTCGAGCTCTAGGGGGCCTCTAAAAGCAAAGAATTCCAATTTAAGAACTGCATTTTAACGAAACGCAACAAAGTATGCCTAAAAATTGTAAAACGTGGTAAATGACTGCAAAAACATTCTGAAATGTATTTCAAGCTAATTTAAAGGGTGTGGCCGCAAAAATTTTCTGTCGTGTCTGTGTTTCTATCAGTTGTGCACAATAGCACTGGATTTGTTACACATTCTTTTGCAGTCTTAACAGACTATGGTTAAGTGAAAAAGGGTAAACCCCCAACAAATATAGCAAATGACCCTTTAAAAAGGATTAAAACTGACATCTTTTTAATTGTTGTTAAGTGCATGGCTTCCAGGTACAGATGTACCCTTTTTTGGCGACCTGTGGTTTGTGATTGGAGATGGCATACAAAATGGCGGGCCCCTTTTATTTATGATGATTTTCTCCCGGCCCTTTTCTAGGAGCCACAACGCCCCTGAAGCTCGGGAGGAAGCAGATATATATCTATCTATCTGTGGCGCACTGAAAGATCTTTAAATGAGGGGATATAGGGGTAATCATTTACTGAGAGGACGGTTTACTACGAATTTTCCTGATAGAAAAGAATTACCTGAAATTCTTAAGTTGCTGACACCATCCTGCGCGCAATACATTGTGTCGATTCACAACATCTATTTACAAAATTATATCAGAACTTCCAACCCTTTAGATCTATATATCGGAACAAGCCCATTATATAACTATACTGTCCGAGGCGACACCATGGTTGCCCCCGAAGAAAAAAAACCTTCGATTTTTGATGCTTCTAGTTTACTGGTAATTACATTTTTTTGAAGCAATTTTCAATAACGCCAGCTTTCTCATCGCTACGTTGTCTTCCTATCATTTTTCTTGTCATTTCAGTGAATCAAAACTCCTTGCACCCTCCCAAAAATTTTGTGAAATGGTGCCTAATCCAAACTTCTTACCTATGGTACGCCCCTGGTCTCTATTTTGTGCAAAAATCATTTAGATTTAGCGTGGGATCTTGAGATGGTGTTTGACGATCGTTGCTAAGCGCATCAAAGTTTGTAAAAAAGAAGAGGTGGTATGTTGCAAGGTTTTTTCGTGGATTGTTATACAGTGTCTGCCTTTATTATCGTTTGATTCTTTTCTGTATATTGCCCTCGTTTGTTAGCTATTTGGCTAGGGCGCCTACGGTGCCCCTTTAAGTCGAAAATCCATTTTGGCGCCCCTGATATTTGATCAGCAGGGAGGGGGGGGGGGCATTGCCAGCACGTCACTGCAGCAAAAAGAATTATAAACAACACAAGGTGCGAAATATGCATTATTACAAGTTATTCAAGAGGAGAGTTTATTTGATAAAATTGATTCAGAGGTAGTGGCGTATTGAAGAAGGGAAATTCTATTTTTTGTTTTTACGAAATTCGTGCGGCTTCTGTTAACTTCAGTAGGAAAAAATGCGGCTTCTATTCAAGGGCGGCTTCTATTTTTTGTTTTTACGAAATTCGTGCGGCTTCTAATCAAAATGCGGCTTCTATTCAGGGGCGGCTTCTATTCAAGAAAATACGGTATATGTTATTTTCATCAGTTAATAAATTGCCAATAAGTGGTCCATTTCATTGCAAATGACTAAAAAATTACAGCATGTACAACGTTTTTATGATTCAATTTTATGAGCGTAATAATGTCTTCGATTGAAATCGATACAAATGACATACAAATGAGAAATTGGAATGTACGGCGTGGGACCAGGTTTGTAGTGGCTCAAGAGGGGTACTCGAAGCCCATTTGCTGACAATATTGGTGAGCCATTTTTATTTGCCGAAAAATCCGAAAAATTGCCGACGATCCAGTCCCAAGTAGTATAAAACTCCTCGTTTTTATAGTGAAACTATTTGCCAAAGGGGGTGTCACGCCCCCCATAGCAACGACCCTTGTAGTGGCCAGGGGGCAGGGGCAGGGTAACAAAGCAATTGTTTGCTTGTAATATTTGGCTAGGAACATCAAAATTGATCGTACACGTGTAATAGGGTTATTCGCCAAAAGAATGTATCCACCCTATCATTATCGTCGAGACTAAATGGTTCTTCCATCCATGAGAACTGAAACAAATAGACACAATGATAATGTTCAAACGTCTTTCTTCAGATCAAACAATCTTTCCGCGAATAAGGTTCTATAAATATAATGTTTCTCTACGGTTGTCCCGTAATGTCGATTCGTTCTCTTAATCTCAGGCACAGTCTTTCTCAAGCACTGTCCTCTAAAACATGTCAAATAATCCACAATAGTCCACAATAATCGTCACGCGCGATATCATAAATAACAATACCTATCCTATAAATCCATAGTTTATGCCGACAAGATCTTTTACAAGCATCTTGCCACATTTATAAAACGTCGAGAACCTTAATATACAAAATATCAAAACTTAACCTAATCGCTCTTAACCGTAATTCCATCTCCAACTTCAACTCCAACTCCAACTAACTCTAAATGTAACACGCCCAAAATATAACTAAACAAGAACTATTTTTTTGCGGTACAGAATTTGAAAATGGCTTTGAAAAAAAGCAAACATTTTACGACATACTAAAAGCTTTTTCGTCTGACACTCCTCAGAGCATTAAACGTCAGAATAAGGTTCCGAAAGAACACGATGGAAAATATATATACCTAGTTGTGGATCGAAATAGGCCAATCAGAAAAACGCAAGCACAAGACCGGTATAGTTGACTTATCAGTGCCGCGAGCCTAAAGAAAAATTACCAATGGAGTCCAAGAGAGAAAACGAACTCTATCTGTCTTCACAATGGCGGCTTTTTCGTTTTTATGTAGATCGACTCCAAAACTGCTAGATGGAAGAACGACCGGGCTCTGTCAATTATCCGAAACATGTCGTCATTATAGAGTTTTGCACAATCTGGGTTGTCTAAAAGATGTTGACCGATGGCAGAATCACTTGTTTTAACAGTGTTTCTAGACCTACAAGTTCGAGGAGGCTGTTCTCTTTGAGGGGCAGTTTTGTTTCTTATGTTGGAAGGAGCATGCTGTTTTATCCTATCCCCCAATCTTTGGGTTGTGCGTCCTACGTAGCCAGAATCACACTGGCACGTAAATTCATGAATGACGGAACCTTTTTTGGTTGGTAGGAACGCAATCCTTTTGAATGGATGGAAGGGCTCTCCTAGTGCTGTAAACAATCCGAGGTTTGACAGCAAAGGAAAATTTGGTTATGGGTTGCCTAATCTGACTCTCGAATCGCAAGGAAGTGTTACCAATCCATGGTAGTTTCAAATAAACTGGGCACTTTTGCGGACCAAACTTTTGAACAGCCGAAAAATTTGCGATCTTCTCCTTAGTATAAGATAAAATGACGTCTTCTGGATAGCCGTTGTCCAAGAAGATCTTTTTGAGTTTTTCCAGTTCAGCGTGCAGTTTAGATTTCGAGCAGATCATAAGTGCCCTATGTACTAATGTTTTGACAAGGTTGACTTTGCGTTGTTTTGGGCAAAATGAATTCCAGCGTATGTACTGACCGGTAAAAGTAGGCTTGCGATATACACTGGTAAGAATCCAGTGTTAGACTTTTCGACCAAAACATCTAAAAATGGCAAGGAATCATTTTCTTCCTTTTCAAACGTAAACTGGAGGGCTGGGTGTAGGCTATTAAGGTGTTTTAGAAAAATATCACACTCAGCCTCTGTTTTGAAAATGGTATATGTGTCATCCACAGGGCCGCGGAGAGGATTTATAGGCCCCGGGTTAAAACGAAAGATAGAAAGCAATTGATCCGAGGAAAATTTTTGGGACGATGGTTGCTAAAATTGCGGCTATTTTGGTTGCTGAAATTGCGATGGTGGCTATTACTTCTTTGGTCATTTAAAAGTGGGCCTATTATAGGGAGACCAAAAGCCGCAAAACCGTGCAAAAATCAACGAAATGCCGCAATCCGCAATGAAATTAAGCGCGAAGACGCGGCCGCGATAGCAAAAGAGGGCCTATAAGGGAAAATTGAAATATGAAATAATTAAAGTTTTCGGGGAGAAAATATACCTATTTAGATTTTTTGGTTTTGGAATATGAAATAACTTTGGTTCCCAGTATAAAATATGAAATAACAAAATAACTGAATACATCTTTTAATGTTGTGTTAGAATTAGCTATTTGATAACAGCATTGACTCAAGCAACTTTTGATATGTAGAGCTGTTAAGATATCATATTACGTCTGGGTTGCTCTTTTAAAACTTTTCAAACTTTTTTGAGGCATTTTCTCAAAGAAGGCGCTTAAAAGAAGAGGTGGCCTTTCATACTTCACGATTAGTGAAAATGCCAATAGCATAGAATCTACCGCAAATATTTTTGGTTTATAATATCTCAACAAAATAGACGAGAACATCAAATGGCATCATAAAAGTGTTTTTATCTAATTTAATTGTTCCACATCTTTATACTATGAATTCTTTCTAAAACCACTAAACAACAGTTTTGTAAACCAGTTAAGTTGCAGGATTGATTTGCTGATAAAATATGCCCTCTAAATCTTCAAATCTCCAAACAGATATTGTTCATTTTTCAATTTTTTTTATCCGAGGCTAGACATGTTTCCCGCGAAGTTATTCTTATTTTAAACAAATTAGACGAAGCACGCAATACACCAATTCGACTTACAGCCTCATTTCTGCGTTAAATCTACAATACAAGCACAAACAATATGAAAGAATTGTATCCAGCCTAAAATTATGATGATAAAGCCGAATCTGAGCATAAAAATGTCGTACATACTGAAGTCGATCAGTGCTGAAGTCTGGAGAAATTTCCTAAACGAGGCCGAAAGTCAAATTGGTGTATACTTGAGAGAAGCAAGTAACCAATCTCTCATAATGTCAAAATTGGCGCCAATAAACAATGCTAAAAATTTTTAGATATTATCTTTTTGATGCAAGACGAAGTAACTATATTAGATCAAACTATAAGGAAAAATTATGAAAAGCCACGTGAAGGCAACCGTAATAGACAGGACATATAGACTGACAATCTGACATTCAAGCTAATGTTTACTTTCTCAACGGATTCTGGTAGTAGGGAGTTCAGGCTTTCATAATCTGCCAGATGACTTTTTGGAAAATGCCTGGATGTCACGTGACTGATGACGTCATTTAACGGTAAAAAATCAGACAAAATCATCGTTAGCTCCTCACTGAAGGGTTATTTTTCAATGCAACTTACATATTTTGACTCATCTCATTGCAAGCTTTCAAATGATATATATTTAAGCAAGATTTGCCGACATAAGTATTTTCATTATGACGTCATAACAAATTTTGCATGACGTCATCAAATATTTTATTGTCATAAAATGATACGTTAGCATAATTTTGTTTTAATATGACGCTGGCTATCAGCAAAACCTTTTCTTCCATATGTTTTTCAATTAAAATATTAGTATTTAGTTCATTTAAATTGAATTTGTGCCCACCGCAATAGCCAAAGTTCGAAACAGGTAGTAGTCACTATCTGACGAGTGAATCACTTCTTTCTCCGAAATCGCAAAGTCTTGCTCCCACTCTGAACCGGACAATTATTTCTCTGCATCTGCATTTGACTGTTGCTAAGTCGGAAAATATCTTCGCACTATTATAGGCTGTCCAAGATGTCTTCGCACTATAGGTCTTTAGCGTGAACGCAAAGGACTTCAGACTATCAGTTCAGTTTTATCTGTGAACAAGCTTAAGCATTTGAATTTGCAACACTTATTTCCCAACCTTTTCATTGTATTAAGTTTGTTTCTGACTTGCCTTCTAGTGTTGCATCAGGCAAAATATCGTCCAGTAAGCTCAAATTCATAAATTATTGGCTTTGCTCACTGGTTTCAATGTCCATGGAAACTGAAAATGCCGAAAAACTTGACTATAGCTCCATAATTAACCTTTTTACAGATACAAAGTCTTGAAAATTGTTTTGTTAATATCTAGACAATAACCGAAAGCTATTAGCTCTGTTAGAGTTACATAAATGGGGTTAATACTATTGCTGCTTCTACCTTTCCAAGGCTTTTGCGATAATTGTTTCTATTATTGAAAGGTTTTGAAAATGGAGATTACTTTTATATTGTTTGTGCTTGTATTGTAGATTTAATGCAGAAATGAGGCCGAAAGTCGAATTGGTGTATACTTGAGAGAAGCAAGTAACCAATCTCTCATAATGTCAAAATTGGCGCCAATAAACAATGCTAAAAATTGATAGATATTATGTTTTTGATGCAAGACGAAGTAACTATATTAGATCAAACTATAAGGAAAAATTATGAAAAGCCACGTGAAGGCAACCGTAAAGAGAATTTGGCCCACTAAAGCTCCTGTTTTTTCACACTCGATGAGTACCCCTTTAAAAGACACCTAAAATATCTACTCTTTAGAAACATGTAGTCAATCTCTAGTATTTATAACGATTTATTCTTGAGAACATCGAATGCGTGGATGTTGCTTAGTTTTAGCTTTGCATTAACTTTATTTTAGCATTGTTTCTTGCTATCTTATGCATCCAAGACTGCAACTGATTAGAAATAACAGCATGACTGTAGTATGAAGAATTGATTAAACAACTGAATTTACTGGTTATTAGGGCTCTTGGCGATTAGTAGAGCCAAAGAAGATGTCCTAAAATTAAAAGTTTAAAAATCCTTCAGGCTCATTGTCTCTCCCAGGCATGTCTATAACTGGCCCCTTCAGGTTGTACCCTCCACGCAAAGGACTTCAGACTATCAGTTCAGTTTTATCTGTGAACAAGCTTAAGCATTTGAATTTGCAACACTTATTTCCCAATCTTTTTATTGCATTAAGTTTGTTTCTGACTTTGCCTTCTAGTGTTGAATCAGGCGAAATATCGTCCAGTAAGCTCAAATTCATAAAGTATTGGCTTTGCTCACTGGTTTCAATGTCCATGGAAACTGAAAATGCCGAAAAACTTGACTATAGCTCCATAATTAACCTTTTTACAGATACAAAGTCTTGAAAATTGTTTTGTTAATATCTAGACAATAACCGAAAGCTATAAGCTCTGTTAAAGTTACATAAATGGGGTTAATACTATTGCTGCTTCTACCTTTCCAAGGCTTTTGCGATAATTGTTTCTATTATTGAAAGGTTTTGAAAATGGAGAAGCTGAATTGCTACTTATCAACTTTTGACTAAGTTATTATCTTTGGGCCCATAAAGTCATGGGCCCCGGGTCAGTGACCCCCCTGACCACCCCTCTCCTCAGCACTGGTCATCCACATACCGAAAACAGACACCTGGCTTTTGGTCGCAGTCAAACAAACGCTCTTCATGAAAGCCGACAAAGATATTGGCCAAGGCAGGTCCCAGGGGACTACCCATAGCGACACCATCCTTTTGTTGGTACCTTTCATTGTTAAAACTGAATTCAACTGAACGTGTTGCAGTTTCCAACAGTTCAATGGATACCTCCTCTGGGAATGGTGGGCAATTAAGCTCGCTCCGGTACAAAGCGTCGGCACATATTTTGATGGTCTCACTCAAAGGGACATTTGTGAAAAGACTGCTAATGTCGAAAAAACACATGAACTAATTGTAACTAATTGTAATGCTACAATAGCTACGTAAATTTACATAATAATAGTGAATACAAAATATATTACTTTCAAGATTAATTACATAAACTGAATAATGATACTAAAAATCCCAAAAGAAAAAGTTAATGAATCTAAAGGTGCAATCAGATAACAAAAGGAATTATAAACAATCGAATGGTTATTATGAACAATTACTAAGGTTACAGGATGCAAAACAAACGAAATCCAAACTAGCACTATTACACACGGGTAGAACACTTCGCTGTAAATTGCTGTGAACAATCTAATAAAACGTGTGATTCTACAATCGAAGCACGTTGCGCTGCCATGGCCCCATCAACATTTGTGTAACTATTTACGTGGCTTCATATTAAGCACACCAACTAACGAAGATTTTACGTATGCCAAAAATGTTTTCTGTTAGCTTGCACTCGGAACGCCAAAAAACCTGAGTGTACGCCAAAGATCTTCGGGCCTAAGTACATGGAACGCACCCTGGCAATCAATAAAGCAGCTTCTTGTTATTAACAACGATGTGAACCAAAGGTCACTCTTTCTTTCTTTATCTAATGCATGAATCATCCCCTCCGAAAATTTTTTCCAAAAAATAAAAAATCAATATTTTTTTGCGCATCGTCTAAATGTCTATTCTGAGCGGTGTAGTAATTTGTTGAATTTTAGCCTGGGAGATGCATTTTTAGCCATTCTAGAAGGCTTGATTTCGAAAATTTTCTTGCGCGTCGGACCCAACCATGGTGGGTCTTTCTTTGTCACTAAACTTGATTCTTAGCCCAACCCCAGATTCAATTTCATGGCGACGCCTCTGTCCGATTTAATAGTGCGATTCAATGCTTGAAACTCTCAAGTTGATGAAAGAATTACTATTTAATAACTACTAAGAATAACAAACTTGAACCATGTTTGTATATTATACATCCGATAAATACGATGAGACTAGGCCAACCATATTGGTAACGTTTCCCCCAGTATAAGGCGCCCCAGTATACGGTCCAGCCCCAGTATAGGGATTGTCAATCAAGATTATGTTCTTAAGTGCCGCCAAAGCCGTTTCGGTTCGTTATCGTCGCGATGATGGATAGAAGTTATTTCAAGTCACAGCGGCTTCTCGGCCAGTAGACATTCAGCCATACACTTTCAGCAAGCGGCCATGTTGTAACAGCCGTACTTGAAAGACATTCGCGTAGCTCACCTTTAAAATATTATACCTTTAAAACTCATACAAAATATAAGTTTAGTTGTTTAAGTTTCGTTTTATTTTGCTCGTACCAAGTTTTGGTGCGACTATCGAACGAGTAACGTGGGAGCCTTTAGCAAGAATAGAGGGCTCCCTCGTTCAGCTGACAACTACGGGGGTCAAATTGTTTCTAGGATACAGTTTTGAAAAAATCTTGACTGAAACTGTTTCGCCGGCCAATTGAAATCGGTGCACTTGCGTTTAAACTTTATTTGTTTTATTGTTTTGTGGGGTTCCTGGTGTTTAATGTTGCTTGCCTTGTTTATATGACTAGCATTGACTGGGGATTTTTATGAACTAGAAGTTAGAAGAAAGAGGGTTTCGCTATGTTCTCAAGGTTGCAAATCAACCTTTTGATTATATGCAGCATTCTGAAAATCAAATCCACATGTCACATTGAGTTATTTGCTTGATCAAAAATTATCTTCCCCAAGAACTACACCTCGGTTGTGGGAGACACGCGCGGGGCCTTCACCCCCGGGTCAGACATAGAGGATTCTCAGAGTAGCGCGGACCTCTGTACACTTTTGCATAAATTTGGCCTCTTGTATGACCGATTATACCTTTAAAACTCATACAAAATATAAGTTTAGCTGTTTAAGTTTCGTTTTATTTTGTTCGTACCAAGTTTTGGTGCGACTATCGAGCCGAGTAACGTGGGAGCCTTTAGCAAGAATATAGGGCTCGCTCGTTCAGCTGACAACTACGGGGGTCAAATTATTTCTAGGATACAGTTTTGAAAAAATCTTGACTGAAACTGTTTCACCGGCCAATTGAAATCGGTGCACTTGCGTTTAGACTTTATTTGTTTTATTGTTTTGTGGGGTTCCTGGTGTTTAATGTTGCTTGCCTTGTTTATATGATGAGCATTGACTGGGGATTTTTATGAACGGGGTTCCCCAATGATTGCTTGCGATAGTTGTAATGAATGGTTTCACGTAGAATAAAAAGTGTCCAAGCAGTAATAAAAAGGCAGAACAAGTGGTTTTGCGAAAATTGCACTGCAGTTGGAAGCGAAACAGAATCACAACATGCCCCGCTGAATAAAAAGAGGAAGGAAATGGCTATGAGTAAGGGTTCTAAAAGGAAAAAAGAGTCTGCAACCTTACAAGGGAAAAGAAAACCCATTTGTTTGAAACCAGTTGAGAGCCCATGCGAAAAGAAAGTTGCAGTAGACGTTAATTTGAAAAGTTTGAATAAATTCTTACTAGCTTCACTAAAAAATGGGTCAATTGCAGAAAAGCTAGCAATGTTTAGGAATACAAAATTACCGTCCGTTTATGCAGAAAATATGAATTTAGTATTGAAAGAGGATAATAACCTGAAAATTTCAAGTTGATATCTTTGCTCATTCAGATATTATAGTTTTTTTAATTTTTGCTGATTCAGCATAATATTATCCACATATCCGCCATTTTGAATGTGCAGAGAAAGAATTTGCCTCTATAACCTTTTTTGCAAAATTTGGACATAGAATGGCTGATAAATTATTGGCCAGTACTAAATAATGAAACAAACAATATATGACCAAAATCAAAACTGTCAATTGTATATTTAATGTCAATTACGTTAAAATTAGCCGAACTTTTCATTGGATTCTTCCAAACAAAAGTTATTTTCAAACATATTTCCCAATCACGAAATCAAGATAAAATGCATAAAATGAACATCACGATTACAACCATGTTGTTATCATGAACGCAATGTCAAAAGTGTAATCGGTCGACCTCTTGTATCATCAATTGTCGCAGATGAAATATCGATCTTGATACCAAAAATCATAAATGGATTGTTCTTACCTATTAGCATTGTCCGCAAAAATTTGCAGTCAAAATTTTCATCAAAATGTGCAGTTTCCTTAAAATTAGAGTTTCCTTCTTTCTTCTAACTTCTAGTTCATAAAAATCCCCAGTCAGTGCTCGTCATATAAACAAGGCAAGCAACATTAAACACCAGGAACCCCACAAAACAATAAAACAAATAAAGTCTAAACGCAAGTGCACCGATTTCAATTGGCCGGCGAAACAGTTTCAGTCAAGATTTTTTCAAAACTGTATCCTAGAAACAATTTGACCCCCGTAGTTATCAGCTGAACGAGCGAGCCCTATATTCTTGCTAAAGGCTCCCACGTTACTCGGCTCGATAGTCGCACCAAAACTTGGTACAAGCAAAATAAAACGAAACTTAAACAGCTAAACTTATATTTTGTATGAGTTTTAAAGGTATAATCGGTCATACAAGAGGCCAAATTTATGCAAAAGTGCACAGAGGTCCGCGCTACTCTGATAATTCGCTATGTCTGACCCGGGGGTGAAGGCCCCGCGCGTGTCTCCCACAACCGAGGTGTAGTTCTTGGGGAAGATAATTTTTGAACAAGCAAAAAACGCAATGTGACATGTGGACTTGATTTTCAGAATGCTGCATATAATCAAAAGGTTGATTTGCAACCTTGAGAACATAGCGAAACCCTCTTTCTTCTAACTTCTAGTTCATAAAAATCCCCAGTCAATGCTCGTCATATAAACAAGGCAAGCAACATTAAACTCCAGGAACCCCACAAAACAATAAAACAAATAAAGTCTAAACGCAAGTGCACCGATTTCAATTGGCCGGCGAAACAGTTTCAGTCAAGATTTTTTCAAAACTGTATCCTAGAAACAATTTGACCCCCGTAGTTGTCAGCTGAACGAGGGAGCCCTCTATTCTTGCTAAAGGCTCCCACGTTACTCGGCTCGATAGTCGCACCAAAACTTGGTACGAGCAAAATAAAACGAAACTTAAACAACTAAACTTATATTTTGTATGAGTTTTAAAGGTATAATATTTGAAAGGTGAGCTACGCGAATGTCTTTCAAGTACGGCTATTACAACATGGCCGCTTGCTGAAAGTGTATGGCTGAATGTCTACTGGCCGAGAAGCCGCTGTGACTTGAAATAACTTCTATCCATCATCGCGACGATAACGAACCGAAACGGCTTTGGCGGCACTTAAGAACATAATCTTGATTGACAATCCCTATACTGGGGCTGGACCGTATACTGGGGCGCCTTATACTGGGGGAAACGTTACCAACGTTGCTCGACTAGGCTGATAAATTCGCCCATAAGCAGTGGCAAATAGACTAAGGTTACCTTTAGTTAAAAAACTAAGGAGCCCGAAAGAAAAATTTGCTCTACGTTATTTTACTCTGAAGCTGGTATTCTGGAAATAATAAACGAATTCAAGGGGCCGTCAGCCTGTATGAAACATCAGTGTAATTGAATAGAATGTCTTTTGATTAGTATTTCATGATTTGCCTACCGTATTTATTTCCTCGAAAATAGGCCGACTCTCGAAAATAAGCCAATTCAAAATAGCTTGATATTTAACCGAACCACGATCGAGAAGGTCAAATGTTAGGATTACAACATAACTTTTTGCATTCATATTCGCATTTTTAGTCAAAATCTTATTCATGAAATTTTAGATTCAAGTTGCAAAAATAGACTTCCCTTCTAGAAAACAGAACAAAACAAAAGAAAACAAAATGCAAAAATTGCCACTGTAGGATTTACAAAACTTTTATAGATGGTTTAGGTTTTTTGTAATTATTGTACCTTTTGTATATACCTTTTGTAAATAGTTGGCCTTAATTAGCTTTAGCTATTTTGAACTGCCAACTTTAAATCAAGGTATTAATAATAATAATAATGAATAATGATAATAGAAACACGTGCTTTTATATAACCACGATATATAGATAGGGCGCAAAAATCGACTTGGCCAACCCAGAGAAAACATAGCCACCCCATCACTGTAAAGCACCCGCCACTTTGTCGGAAATTAGAGAAGTTCGGTTGTTTTATGGCGTAAAACTCAGAAGGTCTTAGCGCCCTAAACATTTATGCCCCAAGCTTTTAATGTATCGAGTATATCAAAAATTATGAATATATCGTATATAATCACACGGGGGACTTGCTAAACACGAAGTAGATATCTAAAAGCCTGAAGGTGTCTTCTCAGCTTGAGGCCTCTTTGCAGTCCTAAACTGCACTCAAATAAAAACGATTAAAGTCGACTTCTGCCCGTCATTTTGTAATCGATCAGACCACAAAAATTAATAGATAATTCATTCATCTCTACTTTAAGCAGAAGAACAAAAGGAAAACACTGAAACTTCATTTTTTGGGACTGAAGCTTTGAACAGTTTACTCAGCTCGTTCTGTCAGCTCTCATTCACTGTCTTCCCTCATCTCCATTATATAGAGCGGTGCAACAAAACGGCGCTTAAAGCTGTAAAGCGTGTGTATCAGGGCCCGCGCCACCAGGGGGTGCCGGGGTGGCCATGCCCCCTTCCCACTTTATTGCGAAGCAAGTAGTTTTAAAGCTGCAGTAAAAGGGGTAAGAAGCCTTGGCCCCGTACTTTTTTAGCGTTGCCCCCCACTTTCAAATTTGTGGCGCGGGCCCTGTGTAACAATCTGCAGTCAAAGTTTACATAAATCCGCCGTTGCAGTTGCTTAAATTGTCTCAAAAATATTTGACAGAAATTTCATCTGTAACTTCAACCTAGAAACAAATGAAAATACAACATTTTGGAAGTGCAGCCATTATTTGAGCTATTTAGTTATTATTTTGTTAAGAACTGAATCTTATAACTGAATTGTGTGGCTGAGGGAGTATTGTGTAATTATTATTGAATGAATGGAAAACAGAGCCATTTGACTCGTATGTTTAGTCAAGTGGTTTGGTTGATTGCTGATCTCCTCCCGAATTCTTTTCTTTGTCAACAACCCTGTATCGATGATCCAGTAAAACTTGTTTGATAGCCGGTTTGGTCTAGTATAGACCTATTCGTCTATTGTGAACCAAAAGGTCTGCCACACGTGATCGTTGAAAACCAATAAAAAACCCGTCTTTGGTGAAGGCTATCCAATCATTTAAGCTATCCAGTTCACGTGACTGCAGTCGTCACCAGCGAAACGGACGCATTTGGCCAACTGCACGTCTCACAAGAATTTTTCAAAGACGCTGTTTGCTAGAAGGCTAGTAAAGTTTCGAAGACTTCAAAAAGCTGACAGAGCACAGAAAATCGACATCTTTGGCTGCAAGAAAGTAGCTGTAAAGCGAAAATTTAAGTTCAGATAATTATCTGGTTGTCTGTTGGTATGTATGGTAATATTTTGTTGTTTTTATCATTTATGACATTCTGGTCTACCGACGGATTGAAGTTTGATGCCAACAGATGGTGGCAAATCAGACGGCAATAACATCTAACTTGTAAAAGATATGACAACTGAAATAACTTCGATTGAGAAACTGCATAAAGCTTTTTTATTTAGCATTTTCTTTGACCCATTTCTTTGCTTTGAAACTTAATACTTCGGGCGTGAAACATCTGCATACTAGAACGTGTGCAACGCTTAAACAAACATAGATTTGTTTTTATTCAGTAAATTTGTTTTATGAAGTAAGAGTTGTTTTTATTCAACGAAAAAGGCGAATTATCGCAGATTTAATGCAGTTCATGCGTATGAAACCCAGGATTGTTGATCTTAAGATATTTCTGTGGTGCGACAAGATGCTTGCGGCGCGATTTACATTTGAATGCGATAAAATAAGCAAGTGATATAACCCGTTACATTAGAATGCTCTCAAACAAAGTGATACGAAAAATACCAGTTTTACTTGTCAACAGAGGCGCGATTCGTTCAATTTATTGTTTTTGAGCTTGTTAGACTGTTCTCTTTCGAGGTAATCGTGACAAAACTTTGTTTACATCTACTTTATTTCGTTCCGCTCGGCTTGCAACAGAGAGTACCAGTCTGCAGAGCATTCACAGTACGCTTTCAAAATGAAGAAACAATAGACTTCAGGCTCTTCTGAAGTTCCCCAAACAGGGCCCACGCCACCGTGAATAATAAAATTTTTTTGGTAAATAATAAAATGTCAAAAGAGGCCCTGTTTTGTAGCACTAAATTCAATTGACGTTCGTGGCGTGGTTGCTTATGGCCTGCTATTGATTAGTTGCTTAACCCTTATAACTGTCCTAAAGATTCTGTGAAAGTTACCCATTGCACAGTTCAGCTACTTTGTTCTACTTCTAACCCCCTTCTAGGCCTTGCCACGATGCAAACTGAACTGATGATGAGCGACGGAGACAAAACTACATGTTTTGTTTACACTTTAACCTTCGTTTATTTGCTTGCACCATACTTAACCGATAAATAGCAAGCATAAAATGTACAGTACTTGTGAGCTCCCCGTGAGCTCCTCAATTGCGAACTGAAACAATGTATGGTAGCCTCCGCTGCCCGCCCCAAAGCTTCTTGTTGCTCTAATTTCAATTAGTTTCTTGTCGAAATCTTCCTAAAGTTTATGCAAAAACAGAGCTTTAAACCAAAGTTCTTATGAGTATGCTATAACAAAATTACTTAGAAAGCTGTATAATTGTTTTTCCTCGCTTTCCAGGTTTTATTGAACTTGGACACAGCAGTTTGTTTGTTTTTGCAAAAGTTGTTCCTTTCGAGCAGCAAATGGCTCTCTCTCAAGCCCGATGTCTTAGAAAACGGTTTCCAGCTGTTCTTGGAAGATACATCCAAGCAAGGTTTGCAAGTGAAGGTAAGTTTTCAGCGCTCTATTTAGCATTACAGTTTATGGACCATGCCAAGGGGGCTGAGGGGGCTTTACCCCCCCCCCCCCAATAAATTCCAAAATGTACTTAAAATCATACAAAAAGCTGTCTTGCTCTTGGTTTTTGGCATGTTTAATCAGTGTTTCCACTTTTAAGGAATTTTCCTCAGATCAAGGATTTTTTTAAGGAATTACAAGATTTAAAGATAA
Source organism: Rhopilema esculentum (assembly GCF_057945365.1). Lineage (NCBI taxonomy): Eukaryota > Metazoa > Cnidaria > Scyphozoa > Rhizostomeae > Rhizostomatidae > Rhopilema > Rhopilema esculentum. Next base: position 1,680,019 of record NC_142827.1, on the reverse strand, counting down.
TGTGTCCATATAAAAGGACTGCGTATACCCAACTTGTCAAGCCACCCATCAAAATAACAATTTGCGATTGGATAGTGTTCTTGCAATGCAAAACTGCTGACATGAAAAGCTGACCTCGCAGCAGGATAAATCAACAGAACGACGGCAATGACTGGGGCGATGACATGAAAAATCACATGTTTCTAAAAACTCCTGCAGAGTCGCTTGCTATAGCTGGACACAATACCTTTAAAGAATTTTTAAGGAATTGCAAGATCAAAGCAATTTTTAGAGTATTAACTTTTTTTCCAAAAGTTAAAAATATTTTCGATGTTTGCTTTTTTAGATGTGTAATGTAACAGCGAAGATATAGCGTCTTATGCGTTAGCAACGAAAAAGTTGCGGTAGAATTGTCTTCATGACGACCCAAGAGGTTGTCAGTTGTTGATTTTCTTCTATCTGAAGGTTGCAATTATAGAGCCGTTGGCGCTTGTAGGTGATGATGACCCATCGCCGATTCTAAAGGAAACGCGTGTTTTTGAATAACTTTTTCCGTATTTTTGAATAAGTCAGATCGTTTCTTTGGGCTAAAACAGTTGGGCTAAAACAGTTGGACTTAAACTTCATTTCGAATTGATCTATCGTCACGTTGAAGCGAAATTGTTTTGACAGTAAAAGTGCAGCTTTAGCAACAGGAAAGCGTAAAAGATACTAGCAGAAATTTCGGAATACGTGACTAGGGGATCCCCTTTTCAAGTTTTATAATTTATGATGATTATTTGACTGTTTCAACACCTTAGCATTCAAATGGCCATTTAAAGCATAAAATGAATGAATTATTTATTCATCGTTCAAAGTTTGTATATGCATACTAACTGTTAGTCATGGCATGACCAATTTTGGGATAAAACTAACAAGGAAATATTCACAGAAAATAGAATTCCTGTTTAAGGAATTTTGAAAAATTTCAGCCTCGCTTTAAGGAAATTGAAATTTGAATAGCGGAAGCACTGTGTTTAATTCCTCCAAAACGTTGACGTTGAAAAGTGTTTGCAGTGCAGCAGAGTCCAGAAAACATTACGGACCGTAATTTACGGTCGCACGGTCATTGACCGGAGGAAGGTTTGAGAAACAATAGAGATTTGGAGAAAGGTTTTGGTAAAATATAATTTTAGAAAATAATTGAGACAACTTATTTCGCACTTGTTTCTTTGTTGCGATTTTAAAACACACGTTGAATCTGTCGCAGAGTCGAATGGTCGCACAAACGGACGCAAAATTTTTAGGCCACGCCTTTTTACCGCCTGAGTTACGTAAAGGCGGTTTGAAAAGAGAATACTGTTCGTGCTCTATGATTTTGAAATTTTTCAAGTTATATTGTATCATGTTTCCATCGATTTTATTATTCGACATTTAAAAGGAAATGTTATTCTTGAGCTGTAATGAGATTGGTATCTTATCAAATTTTTATCGTATGCGATAATTACCATCGACCCAAACACATAACTTTGTCTCGAGTTATTGCATCTGTCAAGCCGAAAACCCACTCCGGAAAATGATCCGCGGATCGGATCAGATTTTGTGTTGCGCAAGCGCTTTGAATGCAAATATCGTCACATGACTGATCCGCAACGGATCGAAATGGATCGAAAAAAAATTTTAACTTTAAACAATAGGGCATTTGCGTCATGAGGCAAGAATCCCGTGGAGATAATGTCAACGTGCATTCCAATCTGACACGTTCCGCGGATCGAAAAGACAACACGATCTGATCCGATCCGCGGATCTTTTTCCAGAGTGGCTTTTCAGCTCCACCCCTTATGCTGCAGCCACTCCCTAGCCACGCCCTGTCCAAGGCTATTGCTTAAACAATTGGAGTAAGGTTTTGACGGGGGAAAATTTGACCGGAGGAAGGTTGCAGACTTTTCTGGACTCTGGTTTGCAGTACTTGCTCAGATAGGGCAAACTCCTTTCAATTTTACACTCTCTGTTTTAGGGAAATAGCAATGGTCAAAATTTCAGGGAATTCCTTTTTTAAATTATGTGTATAGTATTGTTGTAAAAGATGCAAACCTTTATTCCCAAATAGTGTTTTGTTCTCATACTTCTGAAAATATTGTACAGAAAATTAACATTTTTGCCTCGACGATCGAGGTTTGGCACCAAGTTTTCAACGTGAAATTTCAGTTTAAAGGGGAACATGGACGACTTTCTCTTGTGTTTATCACTTCAAGATTCCTACCGACTGTGTTTATCACTTGAAGATTCCTACCGACTGTGTAATCAGAGCTACAGAGTAACAGTAATAGTGAAAATGCTTCAAAATCCTCCGTAAATTTTTAGGGTGTCAATTGTATTTTGGTGTATTAATCGATGTATATCTAAACCTAGAGTTGAAAGTGAAGCCATTTCTTTGCAAAGAAGATGGAGACTATTTTGAGCCAATTATGCGCACACAGCATCCAGGCCCCGTTTCACAGGTAATAATTCTTCTACTTTGATCTCATAAGATGCTTTTGCTCTAGATGATTGGCAATATTTCTCAGACAGCAGAATAAATCAACATTTGCTTCCCTCTAGTTCAGTAGCGGATTTAGGGGGGCAACTAGGGGGCAGGCAGTTGCCCCTCCCTCACCGAGTTGAGGCAAGTCTAGCGTCCCTTTTTGGAAATTTTGAGCCCCTTTTTTGGAAATTTTTTCGCCTCTTTTGAAGAATGAGAAGCAAGTGTAAAAGTTTCTGAGGCCTCCAGGTTAATTTACTTCAAAGATTTCTTCAAAGTTTTCAACATAATTGTGAAAAATTTCCTTACAAAGTGAATACAGCGTACACTCATCATCAATTTCTGAAAGATTTTCAGTGCCCTGACTTCCAGCTGCCCCTCCTTCAAATTTTCTCTGGATTCGCCCCTGCTCTAGTTTTGACAAAAAATTACTCTCATAACTGTATTTCTTTTCTACTTTCGTGGCTTTTTGGTAGAACATTGCCTTATAACACAAGGCATGATTTATGAACAAATGTTGCCCAAGGAGCGACACTCATAACCCCAGTCAATTTTCCATTTTAAATGTTCCTTTGCTTTTGCAAACCAAGCACTTGACCCTCAACTTTTGAGAAAATACCCTTTTCAAAGAAGTAAGCTTTCTGAAAAAGTTTCTTTTTTGCAACATGGTGCCTTTTTCTACCAGAATTATTTCTCCAATTTTCCACCTCAGCAAAGATGTAACTGCCTTTGATTGTTTGCACTTACTTTTCTTTCTAGGAGACAATGGCAAATTTGATAAAGCTGCAAGGGGTAGGAATTATTTGGAAGTAAAGTAATAATTTGCTTGGTGCAAATTTGTTCTCTTTCTTTGTCATGTTATTATAATCTACGTTTTTCTCAAAATAATCTTTTGCAAATGGTGTCCAATTCCATAGCATTCTTAATGTTTTCTCAGATATTTTATCACCCTGGTGGTAAGAGAAATGTTTTATGATTATGTTCATATGGTCTCTGAATATGTATGAAATTTTCATCATTCTCCATGCCAATATATATATGAAAATATTATATATTTGCAGGAAAGCTTTAGAGGCACCCTGAAGATATTTGCTGATTTTGACAAAAGTCAAGGCAACTTCCTTGCTGATGCAGATGGAAATGTTTATTTGGACGTGTTTCAACAAATTGCTTCACTTCCTCTGGGTAAGGATGGTGATAATAATGCATGCCTACTTTTTGCCTTTTTGTTTACCTTTAGAGTCAGTGGCAAGGGAGACCCTTTCAATAACGCAAAGTTCCAGTTCATTTGTTTGAAAACCTTTTGCTAATCACTTTTTTGAAGAGCTGTAGCTGTTTTCTTATGTCATTTCAAAATAGCGACTGAAAGGATTTTACTCTATGTTTCTGTTCCTCTTTGTATTTCCCCTCTTGTCAAGCAGTACATCACATTCCTATAACAATCTTTTAAGCAAAATTGCAAATTGGATTTTCAATATTTTTTTCCTTTTAGGCTATAACCATAGTGCTGTGATAGAGGCTGCTTCTTTACCATCGTTTACGGTAAGTTTGTATTTCAACAGATTTTACAAAGTTGATTCATTATTCTGTACCACTGTTGTTGGTTGGCAGACTAAATGGAAAACATGTCTCAAAGCAACTCAGCAAAGCAGGGTCATTACCGCTATTACTGTAATGAAACTTTTTTCAAAGTCTTAATCAGTTTGATGCTTTTATCTGCTAGACACAACAAATGAAGTAGAAATAATATGGTATCTGCCATCTAAGCTAGTTTGAGGCTCCCGGTCACGTTTTTACTTTCGGGTTTCTAATAACGGAAACAGCAAAGTCTTTGTCATGGGACTCTCTGATGAGGTAAAATTCAATTGTTCTTGGTCCTTGAAATAAAGCAGCCTAGCAGCCTCCCTATACTTCTGGGATTCTGATTATGCAATCATTTACCTTTAACTAGTGCTGTTTTATGGTTTTGCTTGTAAGTTAGCTGTTTCCATTTAATTATGTTGTGAAAGATCAAGTGAATGACCATTGTCTGGGTGTTCAAAGTGTACATATCTCTAACTATTTTGAAACAGTGGGGATTAACTCACTAGCAACATTTTGTACTGAAAGACCGTGCCAGATATATCTCATCATGCATTTACCTTTAATTATTTTTAGCCTGCATCCTTTTAAATATTAATTTGTAAACAGTAGCTATTCAAAATGTTGCAAGTTGCTTATAAACTGAACTGAACCTTGAATGTGTTCAGAGGGCTTCCACACAGCGGCTTCTGTTATTACAATTGTGATTCTAATGATGGGCCCTCATATTGGCTAAAATGTAGAGGCCGCAAAATACTTTTCACGACTAACCACCGCTCGCAAGCCCTTCAGACAAAAATTACAACTGTCAAAGAAGTTTGTTGAAGAAGATCAACAGGAAATCAGGCTCTTCTAGATTTCTTTTTTATGCTAGCAAGGAAGTATCTGTGTTTATTTTTTAAGAGATACAACACTCAAATGAGCAAAAAACCAAGAAACTATCAGCATTCGCTCAAATTCTTAGTTGCTTACAAAAAACGTGCATATCAACTGATAATTTGCTTTTGATCCAACCAATTTATGTCTTTTGGTGTGCTTTTTGTTTGCTATTTAGAGAAAATTAAAGACTTTCATTCATCTAAGATGCATATTTCCCTAATGTATAGCTGGGCCAAATTCGAAGGGGGGGGGGGGGTTGTAGCACCCCTATACCCACCCTCCAGCTGAAGAGCTTTGAAATTGCTTCATAAAGAAATTGTTAATTTTCCTTTTTCTTGCATTTTCCATACGTTTGAAAAGGTAATATGAAAAAAATTTACTCCCAGGCGCCCTTTCAGCAAAGAATTTTGCAGTACTTTCAAGTATATTAGAGTAGATGACTAGTTTTTTCTGGCAAAAGAATGTGTTTGTAAATTGTGCCTTTGAATGTACATGAATGTTGTCAAACATTCAGTGCCAAAAGGCTGGGTAAAGCTCTGCAAGGGTGCACATAGTAAGCAAAATGGTTTTAAGATTTATCTGTAATGCAAGCATATGATAAATCATGATAACACTTGCAACCTTACTACCTCTTCTCGTTGAATGTATCAAGTAATGAAAGTCCTTTTGTCTTGCCATAGACAATGGTTGTCAACAGATCTGCACTTGGTGTGTCCCCACCAAAGGCTCATATGAGCAACATTGAAGAGTCAATCTTAAAGGTAAATTAAACAGCAGTTTTGTACTTCCCGTGCTCTCATTATGCCCACCCCATTTTGATGGCCATTTATTTTCCTATTACAGTGCCTATTGTTAATACTGCACAGTTGGCTGATGGCAAAATCTCTTTTTAAAACACAGAATCTTCTTTCTGTATAAATGTTTCTGTAAAATTCTGTATTTTACTCCCGTGTTGCTAAAATAAGGCACAAGCGGAACAACCTAGTAACAAGCAAAACAACCCAGTAACAAGCAGAAATGTGGATTAAATGTTTAGTAAATAACACATGGGGACGTTTATATTCCAACTCTCTGAAGTTTGTGTGGCCTAGCACATGCACTTTCAAGGGGCCGTCAATCATGTCTTCAACTGTTTCGGAGGCTCTATGATTTTGCCAACGGGCAGAGAGAATTTATGTGCCCCGGGTCAGGATGAAAGATAGATAGTAAAGCATGCCTTAGGCAGAGGCTTACGGGGGTATCAGTTGAAAACACTTTCCAGAGTGGAATCTTCCAGGTTTTTCAAAAGCATAACCAATCTTATTTATTTAGAGCATAAACAATCTAACCAGAAATAATCCTTTGGGATGGACTAAAAAAATCATGATAAATCAATGTTTTGTCTGGCTCTGTGGATCAAAATGTGGATTGAAAGTATTCTTAAAATAATGTTTCTAAACAAGGAAGTTAAGCCATTTGTTTTCCTAATATGATAAGGCCTGAGGCAAATAAACTATTTTAACATCAAGCACTGCTTTATTTCATTATTCCTTTGCATATTTTGCTATTCTTTTGCATTTCTTGCAGGTTGCACCAGCTGGTTTAGACCATGCACAAACAATGGCCTGCGGCTCCTGTGCTCTAGAAAATGCATTCAAAGCAGCATTTATTAGATACAGGGTATGAAGCAAAACTACCACCTTTAGTTCAAACTCGTGCAATGCATTTGGTTATGAATAGCAATTTTAATGCTGAATGTTGTCCCTTGTTCAGTTACCTTGTAAGTTGCTTTGTGTTACTGCGTTGGTCGTCTGAGTGACTTAGTCATTGAAGATAACTGGTGACCTTTGTGGGATATGGCATAAACAGCACCAAACTTACTCATTGCTCTTTGTTCAATAGTCCACTTTCAATTCTCAAAGAGTATATGTTGCATTTGCAAAAATTTCGAAAGAAAATTACATCAAATTTCAACTTAGGTTACAGAGCCTTTATATTATAGTTATCTCTTTAATTATCAATGTATTTTGTGGGTTAATCGTTTTTTAACATATCATTTTGGTTGATATGCAAAATCATCTGAAATCTTCTAACTTTTACATTTTGTAGGCCTTACAACGAGGTACCCCTGACCCTTCGCTTCTTGAACTGGAGACTTGCATGAAGCATCAGGTATTCAACTAAAGATATTCAGTCATCATAATTTCTAACGTGTAGTATGAACGTAAGGTTTTCACATTCTTCAGTCATTACTATTACCATATGTGTTAGAATAATTTAGTATCCATATGTGTTATAATGATGGTTTGATCATATGAGTGGACGTTATAGTGCCTTTCTGCAGTTGTTTAGTTCCCTTTGGCCTTGGCCACAGACAACAAGCATCCCACCATCCTAAGAATAGCCAGTATTGATGACAAGGTTGTTGCCTATTTTCTATGAGATATTTTACCATGTTTTTAACACCATATTTAAGTTAGTTTTTTGGATTCACGGGGATGCTTATTGGTGCTAAAACATTCCTTTCCTCTAGTTACCTGGTACCCCAAATCTCTGCATCCTCAGTTTCACTAGTGGTTTTCATGGACGAACCCTTGGTAAGAAAAATATTTTTTGATATCCATCATTTTAAGTATACAACATGCTGCAAGAGAATGTTGCTCTGTTGTCACTTGATAACGGGCTATGCTCAAAACGTTGTTATTCATTAATCTTTTATTTATTCCTAGTAAAATTCACTTACATTCATAGTTACTATATGCTGCAAGAGACCTCATGCAGAGGTATTAAAGTTTAGTTCATCAACTAAAATGCAAATCCTTTTCATGTATATTATTAAATCTTTTGCCCGAAAATTGACACTCAATGTGATTTCACAAAGATGTCAATAATTCTTTTTTTTTGCTATTGCTATTAATGATTTAGGTTTTTTCTAATAGGTGCATTGTCAGCAACTCATAGCAAAGCTTTGCATAAAGTTGACATCCCAGCCTTTGATTGGCCTGTGACACAATTTCCAAGATTGAAATATCCTCTTGAGGACCATGTGGAAGAAAATGAACAAGAAGAAGCCTTTTGCTTAGAGCAGGTATGTTTTATAGATAACACCAACCAATAGAATCAACTGAGAAAAGATGTTGCAAATTTCTTATGACTTTGAGTATATTTAATTGTAGCTTTACCTATTTTATCATTCTGAAGAAGCTTACAGCGAAATATCAAACAAGTTGTTTTTTATTGAAAATCTATATAAATATATATGTATTCAAAAGCTCATAATTGCAAAATGTTTAAACGATAGTTTATGAAATCAAAGAAAACACTTTCGTAACAGGTTTCGCTTTCGCTTTATCAGTAAAATACTTATATATAAATTTATATATATATATATAGAACATTTATATATATATATAAATGTAAATACTTTCAAAAGTTCATGCACCGAGTCTCATAAAAATAATAAAGGTATTCAGAAAAAATACTATCGCTTGAATTTTTCAACCGAAGTCTACATTAGTGTTTGGTTATTAATTTTGACAATTCTTTTTATTTGATAACCTAACAGCAAATGGTTTGAGTGGTGATTCTCAGAGGCAAAATTAAGTTTGATTGCATCATCAGCTTTTGGTATTTCGCAAAGGGCGTTTCAGTTACCTAGAAAAAAAGCAACTCTCTGACATATTCAATTTTAAATTTTATCAAACAAAGAGGGCAAGCAAGGGTTAAACTCTTGTCAATTATGTTAGAATTCAATAAGAAAAACTGAACAATTTATTGAGCAGTATCAGCTCTCTTAATTGTGTGAACTCCAAAATGAAATGAAGGAGTTAGGAGAGTCTTTAGATGATAAGGACTTGGCAATGACACTTCTAGCCAGTTTGCCTTTTGAAAGATATCAATCTCTGATTGTTTCGTTGGATGTCGCTGGAGAGGACAGTTTAAGCTTTAATAATGTGAAAGCTCTGTTGCTTAATGAGGCTGATCGTCTAGCAGATAGCAATACAGAAAGCCAGCGAGTTGTTGCTAATTTTGCTTCAGCTACAAAGCCAAAACCGAAACCAAAATGGCATTTAAAGTGCTATGCCTGTGGGAAAAAGGGGCATTTTGCAAAGGATTGTAGAAATCCACAAAAGAAAGAAAAGAATGCATCACATGAATCAAGATATTCTAAAATTAATGCTCAAGTTGCCCAAATTACAAATGATCAAAGTAAAGGAGTTGCATTTGCTTTATCTACAACAAGCAATCATTTCAAAATGAATGGATTTTGGATTGTTGACTCTGGGGCAAGCCAGCATATGGTTTCTGACCAAAGTTTGCTTCAAGATTATTGTGCTTATAAGAAACCACAAGAAATAAGATTGGCAGGAAACGGTGATATGATATATGCAGTAGGTGAAGGCAGTATCAAGAAAATAAAGCTTGAACATGGAGAAATGCTTGTAGACCTCCAGAATGTTTTGTGTGTTCCAGACCTTACAGATAATCTTTTGTCAGTGCATTCAATGACAATGCATGGAGCTAGTGTGACTTTTACCAAAGGAACTTGTAAGATAGTTGCAGATGGCAAAGTGTTAGGTGTTGGACAGAAATATGAGCAGCTTTTTGGAGTTAAAGTAGTATTGCCAAATCGTGTTTGTGTTGCAGAGGTAAAACCACTTGATGATTACTCTCTACAGTTGTGGCATCAACGCATGGGTCATATAAGCAAGGACAGTATAAGTAAATTACAAGATGTAGCAGAAGGTGTCAATCCTATCAAGAAAGTCAGCCACTGTGTAAGTTGTGCTCAAGGAAAGCAACACAGAAACCCATTTCCATCAAGCTCATCTCATTCAGAAGAAATATTGGAAATAGTGCATAGTGATGTTATGGGACCTTTTGAAGTTGATTCAATTGGAGGGTCTAGATATGTTTGCACATTTATTGATGACAAATCACGTTATGCTTTTGTATACATGCTACGTACAAAAGGAGAAGTGTTTACAAAATTCACAAGTTTTGTTGCAATGGTAGAGGCACAAACAGGAAAGTCAGTTAAGATTATCAGAAGTGATAATGGAGGTGAATATTCTTCAGAGGCATTGAAAGAGTTTTGCAGAAAGAAAGGCATTCAACATCAGTATTCTGCTCCATACACGCCTGAACAAAATGGAGTTGCAGAGCGTTTTAACAGAACAATATCTGAGGATATGCGTGCTATGTTGCATCATGCAAAATTACCTAAGAAGTTTTGGGCAGAAGCTTTGAGTACCACTGTGTATCTCAAGAACAGATCACCTCATTCATATATCAATGGAAGAACACCTTATGAGATTTTTCATGGACAAAAGCCAAATTTGTCACATTTGCATGTTTTTGGGTGTCTTGCCACTGTACATGTTCCAAAGCAGCAACGTTTAAAAATTGATGCGAAAGCTAAAGTTAAAGTTTTCATCGGCTATTCAGATGATGTAAAGGGATACCGTTTGATAGATCCACAGACACTAGCAGTAACTGTTAGCCGTAATGTCATCTTTCATGAAGATAAATTTTTGTGTGACATGGAGAATATTAGGAATATTCATCCAGTTGAACCTGCAGAGGATCTTGTATCAATTGATTATTGTGGCGGTAATTACCAAGATGATGAAGATGATGAGACTGAGGATAATTCTGATCAAAGTTCAGATGCACCAGTGAGTAGAGATGTGTCAGAAAAAACAGATAATTTGGTTCAGGAGGAAAATACAGCTCAGGTGGGTGCTACATATGAGGAGACTTTTATGCATCAAGTTCGTTCATTGCCAGCCAAACGTCCATCAGCATTGCGTCCCACAAATGAATTACCGCATCATTGTAAGCTTGCTGAATCACTGACATCAGAAGTAAATGAACCAGACAACATTTACCAAGCATGGCACAGTGAACATAGTCAGCAATGGCATGAAGCTACTGATAGTGAGTTTACGTCTCTTGTTGATACACACACATGGGATTTAGTACCTCTTCCTGATAACAAGAATATTGTAGGATGTAAGTGGATTTTCAAGGTCAAACGCAAAGCTGACAACACAATCGACAGATTCAAAGCACGTTTAGTAGCACAAGGGTACAGTCAAGAAGAAGGTGTTGATTTTAATGAAGTTTTTTCACCTGTTGCTCGTTTTACGACCATAAGGACTGTACTGGCTTTGACTACATTATTGGACCTTGAATTGCACCAATTGGATGTAAAAACAGCATTCTTAAATGGAACTTTAGAAGAAGAAATTTACATGAGACAGCCGGAGGGCTATATTGATGAGAAACATCCTGATTATGTGTGCAAATTGAGAAAATCTCTTTATGGATTACGTCAAGCAGCTCGTTGTTGGAATAAAGTGATTGATGAGTACTTGAGATCAGCTGGTTTTAAACAAAGCACCGCAGATACGTGCATCTACATTAAGCAAGAGGGAGAAAGGTATGTGCTATTAGCAATATATGTAGATGATATACTAATTGCATCAAATAACACAAGCATGCTGCAGAAAGAGAAGGTTCAACTCAGTGAGAAATTTGATGTTGTTGACCAAGGAGAGGCTCATTATATTCTCGGCATATCAATCAAGCGAAATCGTTCAGCAGGAACTATGTCTTTAAGTCAGCCTATGTACATTGAGAACATTCTAAAAAGATTTAAGATGGAAAATTGTAATCCAGTTAAAACACCTTTGGAGCCAGGTACAAAGTTTTCAAAATTATCAATTGATGAAGAATGTGTTGACAAAGATATTTATCAGCAAATCATTGGCTGTTTGACATATGCTATGACTACTGTACGTCCTGATCTGTCAGCTGCTGTTTCGTTATTAAGTCAATATATGTCAAATCCTGGAAAGCAGCACTGGATTGGTGTAAAGCGTGTGCTACGTTATTTAAAAGGAACAGTTAATCATGGACTATGTTATAAGAAGAATGACGGTCATGCAATTTTGAGTGGGTATAGTGATGCAAGTTGGGGGGACTGTCTAGATACAAGGCGTTCTACATCAGGATATGTTTTTAACCTGGGTGGCAATTTAATCAGTTGGCGTACAAAGAAGCAGTCTTCAGTTGCAAAGTCTTCAACAGAATCTGAAATTGTAGCATTAAGTCAAGCCACACAGGAATGTATATGGTTGCGACATTTGTTGTCTGATTTATGTTTTACACAAGAGGATGCTACTGTTATCTTTGAAGACAACCAAGGAGCAATACAGCTTGCAAAGAATGCAAAGTACCATGAACGTTCTAAACATATTGAGATACATGATTTGTTTTGCCGTGAGCGTGTCATTTCAGGAGATGTTGATATTCAATATTGCAGAACATCAGATATGTTAGCGGACATAATGACAAAAGCTGTACCATATCCATGTTTTAATCAAATGAACATGAAACTTGGACTTATTGACATTTCAAGTTAGCCGATATTGCTCAAGGGTGGCTGTTAGAATTCAATAAGAAAAACTGAACAATTTATTGAGCAGTATCAGCTCTCTTAATGTTGTTGTTGTTCTTCGTTTTTAAAATGATGTATGGCCTAACCTGCACATGGTTGTTGAAACTTTTTAATATCCACGTTAATCGTAAATATGAAGGAATATACATTACTTGTGTTGAAGTTAAAAGGTTTATAGATGGTTTTCCTTCTGGCTTGAAGTATTTTTAACAAATTATAGGTGCTCATTCCTGTAAGATTGTTGAGGACTGCATTTTTTGAAAAACTTTGTACATGAAGAATAAAGAGTGTAAAACCATGCTTTATGATATCTTATCTCCCAGTATCCTTGCCTAAGTTGGTCATATAGACCCTATTTGATCATTTGGGGGCCTCACCTTTGCCCTCCCATTGCTCTAGCACTGGATGATTTCAATAGGATTAACTTGGGCTTAAATTGTTTTTCAAGGTAGAGAAGATAATCAAGAAACAAAATGCCTCTGGCAAATGTGTAGCTGGTATTGTTGTTGAACCAGTCCAGTCTGAAGGAGGTATTGTTTGAAAACATTTCTGTATTTATAACATTTATCTGATCATTTTCCTTCTTTATAATTTATGAAGTACCAACATTTTTTCAGGTCAAATTGATGTCTTCCAATGCTTGTAGGCAGTGGCGGACACTTGGGGGGGCGAGGGGGGGCGACCGCCTCCCCCAATACTTTAGAGAACAATGGCCTTTTGTTCTAAAACAATGGGAAATGTGACGTCATCTTATTAAAACAATAGGCTTGCCCCCCAATATTTGACCAAGTGTCCGCCACTGCTTGTAGGGTCTACTTCAATATTCAAGAAGCAATGCATGCCAATTCAAGAAGCAATGCATGCCCTTCCAGCATTGCATTGTGTTTTCAGTTGATCTAAATTTACTAATATGTTGGCTTTCTTCATAGGTGACAACCATGCATCACCATCATTCTTTCGGCAATTGCAAGCAATCTGTAACAAGGTCAGTCTACCAGTGACATCCACTTCAAAAATATAAATATGATCTTTTTAAGTGTAGTCTGTTACAGAAATTTTTGTCTATGAGTTTGTGTAGTCATAGCTCTAGAAATAATAGACTAAAAAGCAAAGGTAGCATTCCTTCATTTCATTTTTTTTATAATGATTGTCATAAACAGGGTTGAATTCAAGATTTTCTTTTTCTTTTTCAAGTATGATGCTGCATTCATTGTTGATGAAGTTCAGACTGGTGTAGGAGCATCTGGAAAATTTTGGTGCGTATATTTTCTAACTTAATTTTTTCCACAATCTTAGTCCCTTACGCATTCACTTCCACGATAAGTTGCTAGAAAATTCCTCAAAAGATGTTTGCAAATGGAAGGGGTTATTTGCACAGAGTTATACATTGGTTGCAAACTTGTCACTTTGCCTTGGAATATTTTTGCATTTTTCCTGCTTTTCAAACATGATTTTATTTTCATACTCTAGGGCTCATGAACACTGGGATCTTCCTGAACCACCTTCCATTGTAACATTTGCCAAAAAAATGTTGGTTGGAGGATATTACTTCAAGGATGATTTCTTGACACAGCATGTGAGTCTGCTACATATACCATTTCCTTATATTCTTATCTTGTTTTAGTTTATTTTAGCTCAGGGATAAACTACTTGTTGAAATTTCTTTGCATTTTAGAATATTATGAATGTTAATTCATAATTAAACTGTGTTTTTCTGTTGTTTGTTACTAAATCAAACGCAAGGAAGAAATCTGATTGTTATTAGCATCCCAACCCAATATTATTTGAGCTCAAGAAAAAGCATTGAGAGTTTCCTGGCCCTGCTCAGCAATTTGTATAATTTTTGTTGCAAACTGCAAGGATCTGTCCACTTGATTTTCTTAAAGCTTGGATGAGCCTAGAAAAGATAAGGTGTATTTTGCTCTGATGAAGCCCCTTCTGCCGGGGTGAAACATAAGCTAAATTTAATTTACTTGTTTTTGTTTTTGTTTGTTCTCAGCATGTTGGGGGTGTTCTATTTTCTTCTAAAAGATTAATTACCAGATTTGAAAGCATCGTTTCATTTTTTCAAATGTAAGCCTTATTTTACTGCTTTTCTGCAGCAGTTTTGCTCAGGCCATCCAGTTTGACAAACTCAGCCTTTATTTTCACCAGGCTGTATCTAGCCTTGCTTTTTTCAATCAGGTTTCTTCCTCCAGTCTTTTGACTTCAGTGTTGCTATGAATTGTGCATGTGGTACACAAACACACTGTAATGATAAGTATGGTAATATGTGCTGTTCCTTTAAATCTCATTTATAGAGGACTGGCTGCAGCGTCTGGTGTGAAGGGCTCCAAAAAAGCTACACCAGCTACCACTGGTATTTATATAAATCTATGATTAGTTTGAGAAGGGCTCATCAAGTATTTAGATGGGACCCATTTTAACATATACAGGGCTAAGGGTAACATCAATTTACTACATCTACATTTAGGTATTTGAATTTCTTTCTTCAAGTGCTTTTACTGTGAAAGGTGGTTGAAAAGGAAAGCATAAACTTGTTATGAACTGGAACTGATAGTGTGATTTTAAGCAGAGTAACAATAAATTGAGTCAACTGTATCTTCAATTATTTAAGCTTCCTAAGTATATTTATCTGGATAATCATTGTTTTGCCCTGATGTGCATGGCGCTCCAATGCCAAACCTCAGTCCGGTATAGTCATGCAAAGTAAGTAGAATAATCTAACGATACTTTGGTAGATGAAAAGCTTTATCAGTACCAATTGTATATTTAAGGAGTCAGTGCACCTGAAAACCCTCTTTATAGGGCTAGGTAGTAGATGGGATAGGCGATCTTAGTTGAAGCTATGTCACAGAAGATAAGCATCCCAATTCACTGCCTTGGTGCATTCAGTAATCTGCTGTCTCTATTTCCAAAAGGGTATTAAAGGTTTAATTGGCCAAAATGGAATATTAATCAGAATATGACAAAAAATAATGAACTGTAATTCGAAAAAAACGTAAACAGACCGTGAAATCTTTCCAATGCCTTGAGGCAATAATTTCCAATATTTTTGCCCATGTTTGCTATAATCACTGTCAGGGTAGGTTTAAAGTGTATCATGGGATTGTACAGTGCTAGTTTGCTGTTTGGAGCCTGCTGGTAAAAACCGTAGCCATTATTGGCATAAAAATGCTTTTTAGACTATTGGTCATTAACATAAATGTTTTTAGACATGAAGATGAGACACTTTATTCATTGTAACTTTTCCTTAATGTCTCAATAAAGCATACAAATTTGCAATATTTTGGTCATGATAATTTATCTCTGTGTATAACTGGTAGTTAAGCATAACAATAAAACACAAGCAATAAACATAGCTTAAATTAAAGATAGAATTAACAGTCTAAATTCTGAGGTTTTAAAGATTAAAAATTAAGATTTAAACGAGCATAATGTTGATCAATGAAGCTCGTAGATTTTGATTATTATCTTAATTCGCTCAATAAATCGTGTTTGTGTATCTAAAAATAAATAAACATAAATATCAATTGTGCAGGTAATTTCACTTGATGCACAATGTTAATCTCAGCAATCACCATCCTTTACTTGTAACATATGATAAATAAGACAAATCGTATTGAGGTAACAATGAAAGTATTTGTTTCAAATATCTGGGCAACACATAAGTGCATAATTGATAGCAAGTGACCAAAGTTTATAACAAGAAAGCCTTAATTCAAATTGCTTCTCCAGTTTTGGTTTTGTTATCCGATGTTTTTTCTGCATCAATAAACGCAGGTGCTTTGGTAGGACATGGTTTATTGAAATAATCAAATGTTGATTGTGTCTTCAAAGTAACTTGATATCCGAATGTTAATACTTTGTAAGAGAAAACGGTGATTTATGAAAATATTGCATTTATGGTTCTTGAAAAACAGAACACTAACTTCTGCATCATAGAAATATTTCAAAGTCTATTTTTGGCAATTAATTTATCGATTTGTGTTCTGCTTTGGAGTAAAATCCATTATTGTAAAATGTTATCACTTATATTTGATTTTGCGAAATATTTTTTTATGTGTAGGTTGAATATTCTGGATTTTATATTTATTTTATACTTCCTATGATATAATGTTTTTATTTTTTCATCTTAGTCCTTCAGAATCTTCAACACTTGGCTAGGAGACCCTGCAAGAGTTTACCTCCTTAAGACGGTTTTAGCAACAATTAAAAAAGACAATCTCCTTCAAAATACTCGCGAGGCTGGGGCAGTGCTCCTTGATAACATTAAAAAATTGCAGGTAATTAGTTTTATAATTTTTCATCCCCTCTTTATATCACTATGAAAAGCTTGGTTTATTATCTTGCCCTTTCTCCTGGTCTCTATCCCAAGCCACCGAATATTTGTTCAATAAGTTAGTAGATCCCTCCTTGTTTGCTCTGGCTATTCTTTGTATAATCAACCTTGGCCATAGACACAAGCATTTTTGAGCGCTTAAAACATAATCTGTCTTTTGGACGGAAGAAAACTCCAAACAAATTTATAATGCTACCAGTTCTTTCCAGTGAAAGTGCATTGGGCCTATATTCTATCTTTTTAGCTGGTAAAAACGGGGGACCCGACTTTGCATTCTTCATCTCCCCTGGCGGTTTAATGAAACACCCTTTTGTGTTATAACTTTAGCGACTCAGTAATGTCTTGTCCATTTTCTGACCCCAATGGTTTCTTCACTTGTTTTTATGCTTCACCAAATCTTATATTTAATGATTTGCCTGTTTACAGAACGCATACCCTGGCTTGTTATCCAATGCGAGAGGTATTGGAACACTTTGTGCTGTTGACCTTCCAAACACTGAGATAAGGAACAAAATAGTTTCCATGCTATGGAACAATGGTAGGAATTTATTTTATGTTCTCAACTTTCTGGTTTTATGATTTTGGCTTGTCACTCAGCATGTTCCAATTGAAGGCAAGGGGGATAAAGTTAAATGTGATAAAAGAAATGAAAAACACAACGGCAAGCATTGTTCCTGTTAAAGTATTTGTACCTTTTATAATGACCTGTTACTCTAAGTCATCTATTTTAGTGTTTTTTGCTTAACTTATTGCCTTAATGCTTTAATGGTTCTTCAATGGTTATATTCTGTCACGCCCACTTGTAGCCATACATTATGAAAGACATTCCTTATTGAATTTTGACGATGATGCACAAACTTAGAATCGCTCGTCCAAATTTGAGTCTGACCTGACTTGCCAGTCGCTCGTCCAAGTTTGAGTCTGATAGCTGAATCTTACTTTTCAGGTCTTTCAATCCACGGATCTGGCGACACAGCACTTCGCTTCCGTCCTGCACTCATATACACGAGTGGTCATGCCGACCTCACACGTGACATAATTGACGACGTATTGAATAAGTACAAGTCGGACGGTGCAGTCTCGTCCTTTTAATGGTTGGTACGGTTAATATTAGGGACAGTTCTAATTTCGTACCGATTTTCGTACCGTTTAACGATTTTCTTGTTACTTTTTTCCTTGATTGTTTCCAGTTTAATATCTCGCGGCAGGCACGGCCCTTTCGCAGATCCATACAGGGTTTGGCTGCCAATTTGTATTATAAATGCATTTGACGTAGTTCGATTTTAAGTTCCCACGTTTGGCACGCACTTGATTGATGCTGATGGTGAACAGAATAGATATGAAACAGTGGTTTTAAATTTGGTAATTACAAAATAGCAAGATTTAGGAACAAAACACCGTCATATTACTTTTCAATTAATCTTTAAATAGAACCCAGGGCGAAGGTTTCGGAGGATCTCAGTCCACAAAACTGTGTATTGTCTTCTTCGATAGAACCATAAATTTGTCTCACAGAAAACCAATTACGGTCAGCATGGATAAATTGTCCTATTTTAGTTGACTGGAAGTTTCATGTTATTTTTAAGAACCTTTCAAAAAGGGTACTTTGGAGTGGCAAGGGTGTATTTTCACCTCCATAAGTGGAGGGAATGTACCTAAGACCCCTTCTGATTTCTAAGTTTATAGTTCGCTATTTTAAGCAAAGAGTAAAGACTTTAGCTCACCTCATTTTTCTGGTTGTTCGTTATTATTGCTCATACTCCCAGTTGAAGTTCAGAGATTTGCCCCAACGTTGGGAACCAAAACTTGTAAATGATATGTCACTAGGATTCGTATCCACACTGATTTGTATCAAGGGTAAACTAGAAGTCCATTTGTATTAATAAAGTTTATTATAATATTACTGATATAGAATATAACTGATACACCTTTGCATTTTTATTTTGTAGAATCTATTGTCTTGTGATACGTCTAGAGTAACAAATGCTCAGAAACATATTTTGGACCTACATAGGTTTTCCCCCGATTTCAAATAAATAATCCTAGATGTGATTTGTCGAGTAAATGATTGTCAAATGAGATAATAATTGAAACAGTGCCGTTTGAACGAAATTCATATTGGAGGGGGGGGGGGGCTGCCCATTGTTTTCTTTGTCATTCAGTACACTGTTATAAAGGGAACACACCACAGTTTGATAATTATTAGGGGGCTCCAGCCCCCCGGTTCCGATTGGCCTCTTGAACAATATAAATCTTTTTGCTTTTTGTGGTACATAACGTAAAAATGGCTTTGAAAAAAGCAAACATTTGTGTACGCTTAATCTTTTCGCCTGACACTCTTTCATCAGAACATAGATCGTCGTTCCATCTAGCAGTTTTGGAAACTATCTACATAAGCACGAAAAAACCGCTACTTTGTACGTTCGTTTTCATTTAAGATCAGTGGCGTACCCGAGGGGGGGAATAGGGGGTCCGGACCCCCACTTTTCTAAAATATGATCCTCGAGATTTATCCAAAAACGATGTAAAACTCATTGGAGGGGGGTGTAGTATACTGTATGGTTGTGTCAATAACAATTGTAAAATACTTTGCTATTTACCGTAGCTAACATGATTCAAATAATAGAGGTAAATTTTGCAAACGGGGCGTTTCCCGCATTTGCGAGTGTCTGAAGGGCGTGGTCTAATTTTTTTCTGGCGGCTGGGCCTTAGACCCCTCCTCTGCTGCAACCCTGGGACTCCATTGGTAACATTTTCAATAGGCCATTTTTAAGATGAAAAGAGTTGATAACTTAATTAAGATGATAACTTAATTATGGAATCACAATTACTATGGAATGACAGGGTCGTCCAGGCAAAATTCGTCATTTAGGGGAGGGTTAGTTCAGAGATTGGAAACATCTCTTGCTTCCCATTCAAGATGATAACTTCATTTAATCGGAGGTAATTTCACGAGGAGCTTTTGAGCATCAACTAATTCGCTTGAGACATTATTTTCGCTTGAGATTGTTATTTTTTCCTATTCGTTATGGTCTGTTGGGTCACGCTTCCTCGCGCTTTTCTTCTGTCTGCTCTTTTAGTTTATGAGTAATGCGGGACAGTGGCAGTTTTTCATAAAATTTCAGGAGGGGCAACAGTGTGGAATTTGCAAACTGTTACATGGTAAATGGTATGGCTCATGGTAAATGGTGTGGCTCAAGTTAGTTTGAACTATTCCCAAAATGTGATGTGATGACTTTCATGGTCCAGCAAAAGCTTAACCTTCCTCTGACTGCCCTCCTCCTCGGCTAAACCTTCCACAATGCAAACTTAATGCAAACTTAAAATAACGAGTCAACTTAAAATAAACTTGATGAGATATCCCAGCCTCTTTTTTGACATGTTTGCAAAATAATTTATTTTTGCGAGGAGTTATAAACCTCCAACGTTCCACAAGGCAAGCTGTACAAATTTTTTTTTTAGTTTTTGTCTCTATTTCTTTCTTAATTGAGAGAAGCTTTACCCCCCTTGAGTTGTTGCTGACCAATTATGTTCGTCGTTAGTTTTGAGAAGGATTTAATGGAGCAACTGATGATTTACCGACCAAATCGTGAAAAATTGGGGGTGCTTACACTACCCCGCTAGCTTCGCCCTTGACTGACTATTTCATGAGTTCGCGTGTAAATGTTGAGCCTCATTATGAATTCGCGTTTAACAATGCTTTCCAAAGAAACCGCGTCTGGTGGCTGAGGATTAAAAAAGGTGATCTTATATGATGCCCAAACCACAGAATTCTGTGCCCAAACCAAATACTGCGAGACTAAGCCACAGTGTCAAAGGAAAAGAGCGTTCAAGGTCCCTCTGGTGAGTTTAAGTCTCTCTGGTAATATTTCTCATGTAGCTTTATTTATCACATTTCATATCATTATGGAAAGCATTAAGGTAGCCTCACTGCAAAAAATAGTCACATGCAGACTTTTAGAATTGGATAGCCGTTCGGCGGTCCGGCCCGCAAATTACGACAGGGTTGGCCTAACCCTAACCCAAGTTTTCCAATTTTGGCCTTTTTCATAGTAAATTGCCTGGAAATTTGGCTTTTGGCTACTCAACTTTGGCTTTTTGGCCTTTGAGGCAGAAATTCTAGATTGAATGAGTTTACTACGGCCAAAGTCAAATAGTATCAGTGGCGGCCTGGCCTTTTTCGCCTGGAGAGGGGCCAGCAGCAAAATGGCGCTCTTCATAACTACTCTAAGGTCCTTAATAGACGGGGGGGGTCTTGATAGCTGGGGGGCCAGGAATTTTTCAAAAAATAAATAAGCGAGGGGTCCTAGTTAGTGGGGGGTTCGGAAATGTGAAAAATCTGAAAAATCACGTGATGATTCTTTTTTGGGGTCAAATGAGATTTTCTTCTGAATACAATCCATAGCAAAATGACAATTATCACCATGTAATAATGCATTGCTGTATTACTTAAATGAGTAGGCTAATTATCATACATCAGCCAGGCCTTGTAAATTTTTCTATGTTAAAACTTTTGTACAATGCAACCTCTTAATTTAAGAGAAACTTTACAGAAATTTCACACCTGAACAAAGGACAAATGAAAAAAGAGATATGAATGTTGCATCTAAAAATTAATAAGCGGGGGGGGGGGGGGGGTCCAAATAAGCTCCGGTGGGGTCAGAAAAAAATCGAGAAAGATTGGCAGATAAAAATATGTCAAGAGCATGTTTGGGGAAATTCCAAGAGTTACCCCTGCGATGTAGTAAAATTAGGGTTTTATTCTTTTTGTAACTGTTGTGTTTATTTGGTACCTTGGAGGGGAATCCAAAGCGCCAGACAAAACATTTACCTTTGTTTTGCTAAACTTGTACTTTGGGGCAACTAAACAAGCTCAAAACATACATATAACACCACAACTCACAATCAGGGGGCAAACTAGGGGTGTTGGGGTAACAAATAATGGAAAGAGTTGGTCCTAGCCAATAAGTTGAGGATTAGTGCTAAAAATGATTAAGACTATGTCATTTGATACAAAATGAAGTAAATATTTTATCAAATTTTAAAAAAATTATATAAAAGACCAAAAACAGCAACCGTTAAGAAAATTAGGACTGACCCTTGAAAAGAAAACTGAAGTACCTACAAGAAACATCAGCGACTCCGGAACGACCAAGGTCAGGGGGGCAGGCTTGAGTAAAAGGGCATTTGTAAGGTGATTCTCAGCTTCTACTGATTCCTTCGTATGTGCCGTTTTTTCAATCTTCTGTACGTATCTTGAACATTGGCTATCTTTTGGCATAAGGAGTTTATTTACCAGTTTTGACAAGTGTTTTCATGAATTAGGCACTACAACCAGAATGTAATATAAAACTATCTAATTATTAGAAATGGCCGGTTTCAAGGGCACTCTGGCTGCCCTATAAAAAGGCAACAAGGGCAGTTGACCCCCTGCGCCCCTTTCCATAGTGTCCCTGAGAAACGTTTTTGAAAAGTCAATGTTTTGAGTCAATCTTGTGCACCCAAAACTGTATGTTTGTGGAAGTGACTTGAGATAGCAGACGGACTAATCTAGGATGAAACAGTTAAACAACCGAACTGTCTGTTGATTAGGTCTCTGAAGGCCAGCAGGGCCAAAGAGACTCATTGAAATTCAAAATTTTCCTTAGATGAGGGTGGGGCATGAGTCCAGATACCCTAAACACAGACTGTTTTCTGAGTATTAATTTTTGCGTCCATGCAAACAGTATAAATGCTTTGTCTGGGCAATACAGTACTTAAGGGGCCCAAAGACAGGCCCTGAAATGAGACTGTTCTAGGGGGTGTGGGGCCATGCACCCCAAGAAAGTTTCAATTTTAAGGCGTCCTCTTTGTCTCTGCTGACCTCCTAGAGACCTAATAACCAGACAAGTCAGCTGTATCAAACTTTTTCCTAGTTTTCAGGACCATATACAAGCTTTGTTGCTCCTATGAAAAAGTCAGCTTGGGGGCCCTGGCCCCCTGCCCCCCCCCCTGCCAGGCCACCACTAAATAGTATCACCAGGATTTTTGAAAGAAGAAATTTCTTATTTCAGCTAAAGAGATTGTTAAAAAGATGCATTTATAGAAATATAGATTTGGCCTTACACCTTAGATTAGACATTCTGGTTCTCATTTAAACATTTGGAGGGTTTTGGTTTGATGTAGAAAAGTATATTTGTTATGGAATAACCAATTACAAAAAACAAAGCCACACTATTGAGCCTTGTTTCACTTGCTAAGGAAGCTGAGGAAAGTCGCTCCATTTTAAGAAATCATCTTGGTTGTGACAGTGAAAACACTTTGGCCCAAAATTTTGACATTCGCAAAACTTGACATCAATTCGAAGCAAAAAACAAACTCAATATCAGAAAGGATTGAAAAGAAAACATATAAATATATTATAAAGCCATACCCATCTGGAATATTTTTCAATTTCCTGAAGAATTTTCAGAGCACTAGAAGCACACATTTGACTGGAAAAACTACTTAAAACTTGCATATTTGTGCTCGAAAAACTTTTTTAAATGCTAATTGAATTCGACGAAACTTCAAAAAACATCATGAAATAAACCTACCACAACTGTTTCTTGAGGTATTTTGAATTTATGACATTCTGGGGATAAAGTTCCGAAATTGACCCCCCATACTGAAGCTTTATAAACAGGTAAAAATATCTCACTGCACTCGAATAACTTTTTCACATTTAAATAGAATTTGACGATGGCTTCTCAAATCATCATGAAATAGCCTGGTAGGTTATTTCACTCCCCCTCTACTTTTTTAGGCCCCCAACTTTTCGTAATGCTCTGTGGTGCCTACGTGTTAGAAAGTTTTTTTTCAACTTATGAATGAAAATTTGAAATGGATGAACCACGGTTGCAACAGGAACGAAAATTGTGATGAAGGAAAGGTCTAGGCCCTGACAAAAAGGGCCATGCTTTCTTTGGCTTGGACTCTCTAGAGGCTACACGAAGAAGCTCAGTTTATAGACCATTTGGGGAGAGGATATTTATGGCCCCATGCTCCCCGTCAAATCTGCCGCTGTTTTACGGTACCAGTAGAATACAGGTTCTAGTACTGCCCGGAATCGGAAGTGCAAAGATCTTCAATGAACACTTTTGTATCTAGAGTCTTGATTCCAGACCACGGTCTGTGTTTGTGTGTAAAATGCAATCAGATAACTTATATTTACTCATATAAAGGTGTTGCTCATGGTCATGGATAAAGAAGGACAAGGATAAAGAGGATAAAGAGGATAAAGAGTCTAATTTCACAAAAAACCCTTTATGATAAAGGAGGATTAAGAAGCATGAACTTCATAAGGACAAAACAGCAAACAGGGCCCTGGCAACAAAGCCTGTGTTCAGACTCTGAAATTTAAATGTCTGCACGCAGGCTATGACAGCGTAAATCCATCTCATTTGTTCTATCGTTGATAGCTCGTTGCATTCAGGTAGTACTAAAAATTGAAACTAGTACTCCTGAGTAATCCGTCTTTTATTTGATGTCTTGAATACAGAACAATTGAGGTCACCCAAAAAGACCAAATGAAAATGAACAATGGAGGGGCAGTACTAGAATTTGAAAAGTTTTCTAGTATCACAGCATTGAAATCTAATGCTAACATTGCTATGACATATGTGCATTGATGAAAATGAAAAAGGGAAAAATAAAATGGTACTAGACTGACTTTGCAATGTTAGTACCACTATGTAGGACCACTGATGAACCATATGTTCCATAAACCACATCACAGCTGAAGTATATGTAGAACAAATGAATGATTACATCTACAATTCTGCAAAAACATCTGCCCAGCCTTCAGAATAGGCATGACTATTTCTGGTGCAAACACTTATGCAATGCTAATTGTGAATATTTACGACTTCAAAATAGTCGTAAATATTCGCAAATACACGCAAATATTCAGCTATTTAAGCCCAGCTTTTGCACTGAAAATTAACAGCTTTAATATATAACAAATTGACGGGACCAAGCATTTTTTTCAGGGTTATGAAGTATCCAACTCTTGCAAGTCCAACTTATTGACTGTATTATTATATTTATTTATATTATTATAAAGAAGGTAGTAGTCAGTAGAGACAAGAGTGCCACATATATTTTCCAATATCTCCCAAAACTTAATCATAATTAATCACAAAAATGTCCTTCCTGTGGATATCAATAAATATTTGAAGTAGCTCGATCATCATTTTAATTTTTTGCTATGGACCATCATCAACACAGACTGAACTTTTAAACAGTATCAACAAACTATTAAGAAGAATCAACAGCGTCAACTATTACCTGAAAATGTCATGTTGTATCATGGCCTTGTTGTGTCTAAAATTTCTGGGAACCTCACCATTGCAGATGATAACAGAGAGGTGTTTGAAACTATTACCAAATTTATTAGACAATGGCTTGAGTTACCAATTTAGGCCAATTCACTTGAGTTACCAACTAGTACCCAACCCCTAAACTGTCCCTATACCTTTCCTTATTTTATGTCTTTTCTCATATTTGTTGACAATTTTTGTATTTAAAAATTGTTTCTTTAAGGATGGACTACTTGCCTTTCTTGAATAAAAGCAGTATTTGGTTCACAAGCTTTCATAAGTATGATGAAAAGATTTAACAACATAGGAAGCAGTGGCCTGCTGCTTTTCAGAGCAGTCGGCAAAGGTGAGTTTTGGTGGAAGTGATAAGATTATTACTACAACAGTTGGATCTGAACTTGAAACTGATTTGAATTTGAATTAAAAGTACCATATCAGGCAACCAGCAAATAATATGAAATCATGCTGGAGATCAAGAAATGGTACCAAGCAGCTGTTTGAATCTTTTCTTTACCTAATTTTCTTTCAAAGTTGTGTGTGTTAAAAGATTGCAATCAATTCATTATTGTATTAAAGCTGCAGTTTGCTATTTACAACAACTGCTTAATTTCTTGAAATCATGGTATAAGCTTCTGAAGTTAGTTGGAAAGGAGTTCTATTGAAGTTTTTAATCGTTTTGTTGATCTTACAACTTACCCTCATACTATGCATGTGTGACCAACAAAATGATAGTAAATTTAAAGTGAGCAGCTGCAAAGATTGAGATCTCAAGATACAGGGACTTTATCTGCAATTTTTGGGTATCAAGAACTACTTTTGGAACAATCTGTAGTGTTTCGTCATGCCATCGCATTTCTCTTCTTGAGCCAATGCTGCCAGGCTACAAAATATCAGATTACACTGTGAAACATGTTTTTCACATGACCTGTAGGGTATTTACTCCAACCCGCAAGATTTTTCTTGTGAGCCCAGGGGCAATGGCCCCCTTCTCCCCCCTCTTGATAGCCTACTTATGCCTGCAAGTTCTTCTATCAATGTCCTGTGTTCTTTTGTTATTTGTTAGTGGAAACTGTAGTTGGGACATAAAGAGAGAATAGGGCTTCAAATTTATATTGCAGGGCAGTATGGCACATAGTTTTTCTTGAGTGTATCACAAGCACTCATTTTTTTCTAGGAAAGAGTTGGGAGTAATTGATCAAATTGCTTAATATAAAAGTTCCGTTCTAATTTTTCAAGTGACTCAATTGAAACTGTAAATTGAATCGATAAAACTCAAGAATATTAGTAACTGCTTATCTGTCCAACGAATTTAATATTAAATTTTTGTTCTTCTAGTATCTAGGCTCCCATTGGTCAGAAAATCATCATCAGCTTTGATTCCAGAAGATGGCAATTACTCATCGCCTATCATGAGTACCACCATTCCAGGCCCCAAGTCCACGGTGATGAATGAATCAAAATTCTAAAGATTTAAATCCTCACACGCTACTCACTTCTTGCTCATCATTTTTCAATTTCCATTTTTGAAGTTAGAAAACCTTCCAACTAAGATTGTTTTCTTTTGTAGGAAGTACTGCAAGAACTTTCCAGCATCCAGGTAATTATTTTTTGGTTTTTGAGTTGTTGCTAGAAGTCTTTAGGGATGCCGGAGAGGGGGCACAGGGGGGTCAACCACCCCTGTTGCCTTTTGATAGGAGAGGTAAGGGGAGCCAAAGTGTCCTTTTCAAAGGGGTTCCCATGACAATGGTCATTTGTAATTATCAAAAGATTCATATGAAATTCTGAATGTACTGCCTTATCCTCTAACAGTTTGTAAAGAAATTTCTTATGCCAAAAGTTAGCCGATTTTCAAGATGCCCAAATAGATCAAAACAAAATGATAATTACGAAAGAAATGTTAGTAGCTGGGAATTATTTTTCAAATGCCCCTTTACTCAAGCCCACCCCTGGGAGTCTTGTACTGTTTTCATTTTTAACAGTCCTGTGTTCTTAACAAAAATAATCTATATATAACAACAGTAGATTTTGTGTCAAAGCATTTGTGGAAAATGTTCATTATTAATAAGAAATTAAAATATCATACATAAAATCTAAGTATCATCTGTAAAAAGCCACACTTTTTATTGTGCACATGCTCTGTGGCTGTCCCTCATAATGCAGGCACAACTGTGTGTGGAAGTTTCAGGTGGAAAGCATAAGGGTAGTTTATGTGTTGAATTATGTGTTCAACCTTAACTAGTTATGTTTCTGTTTACCCAGACTACTGGCACAATGCATTTTGTGGCTGACTTTGAAAAAAGTCAAGGCAACTACCTTGTTGATATTGATGGCAATGTGATGCTGGACGTATACCAACAAATTGCTTCACTTCCATTAGGTATTCATTTTATTCAGATCTATTTATTTGATTTTCATTTTATGTCTTTTCCCATTTCATTTCTACAAGATTGGAATTTGTCTTGCTTGTAAATTTAATTGATCCCATCAAGGGCTATTTCTGTTCACATGATTTATATAGGTATAGATATTCCCATGGATGGTATAAGGGGCTGAGTTTCATTGGTTATTCTATTGAAGTAGATTCTGTTTTAATTTTTTGTTTGGCTTATTTTAGTTGATCAGTATGTGATTGTAAATAGCTTTATTACTTTTAAATAGTGCATGACTAGAATTGGTCTTTATTGGGAAACCAGCTTGTGATTTTCCTAAGAAAGAGGCATAACTTCCCTCTATTGCTTTAAAGGCTTGACTCTCTACTAAGGGTGCTCTATTGCAAGCTTCATTCACCACCAAAAGAGGTGGAATATGCTCTCTCTTGGGAAAGGACCTCCTTCTCAAAGCAAAGGGTCAAAATTTGGGCCTGGTTTCTTTTATGAAAGGATACTGTCCAATTGTGGAAGGCGCTCACTTACTTAACCAAATGCTTCCTAGTGTGAAGGGGCTTGATTCCCCCACAGAAAAGACATTAGGTGCTCTCTTTGGGAAAGGATCCTACTTTATCAACAAAAGGATACCGTCTCTCCTTTATACAAAGTAAACTTTTGACCGCGTTTTGAGAAAAACCTTTTTTCTGTTGTAGTAGATTTTCCTCCAGATTTGGATTGAGGACCAGAATTTTAGTCTACATAATTATTGATGTTGACTTTAAACTATATAGGGATTTCACCGTGACTGAAAGTTTCACTCAGAACGATTTTTTTGTCCATATCCCATATAAGTTTCCTAAATGGAGCACAGAAGAGTCGTACAATAAAGTTTAGAGTAATTTCCAAAACGTGGCTGGCAATTTAATTAGTTGCGAAAGGGGATTTTTCTTTACCGAAGGGATACCACCTATTGGCAAAGAAATGTGGGGTTTAAATGAGTTTGATTAAAGTCCTGTGGCTGACCTTGTGTGCTTGATTTGAATTTTTGCACAAGCAGTAAAGGGCATGCTAGACACCTACATCAAGGGCATAACTCGGTAGCATGACGCTACTTGTTTTAAATTGTTGTTATATTTTGTCCATTTAATCGACAGGCTATAATCACCCTGCTATCAAGCAAGTAGTCGAGTCTCCAGAACATCTAGTAAGTTCAGTAACCAAGCGTGCGAGCGTCGATTTTCTTCATCTAGATTGGTGCCCTTGAGAATCAGATAGACTTCAAACCACGAATATGATTTTTAAGATGTTTCCTAACCTTGCAATCGTCATTAAAAACCCACAGCTCATACGTAACTTTATTAGTTCCTTTGTGCACTTTGAGTCCACATTGCTGATATCAAGGCCATCTGACACATCTACGACAGTCTACTACAGTCTTAAATATTTGCACACCCTGGGACATTTTTCCACCTGATAAACCATTGATGACCTTGCAGTTATTTAAAATCTATTCAGTTTTTGATTTGTCTTTAAATTTTCACATTCCTTCATTGTTCAGCATGCAAATCCCGCTTCTCCAGCATTATTTCCATTACTCTCTTTTGCAAACCAATTTTATCGTGCCCAGCTTTTACTTAATTTTGTTTAACTTCTACCTTCTTAAACGTCCTCAGCTGAAACGACGTAAATCTTTTCATTTTCTGTTTTGATTGACTATAATGTTTTTGCGAACTTCAGCCACCCTAGAACAGAATGGTGTTGGGCGTTGGTTATTTGTTCATTTTATTTCAATAAGGGCAGGATATGTTGTTAAAAAGAGCTTTTCATTCGTATCGATTAATTCGAAAAACTCAGCGCTTCAAAGATATTCTTTTTTAACCTTAAATTGAAATTACGTCATAGGTCGGGGTGGATTTAATGCTTGTAGGATTGAAAATTCCAAGCTTATAAACCAGTTCTTTTAACAAGCTCTCCAAACCAGTTCTCCAATTTCTCTTCGTAATGTCTGCCTTGTGCCTAAAAAATTATTTTATTAGAATTTTTCATAAACTCAAAATATAAAAAAACACCCATTTTTAAACGACCGCTTGAATTAAAACGTTTCAACAATACTATTGCTAGCTTCGTTTATCTTTGTCTCTGGCATTATTTCAAAATAACATAACATATATCTATTCTGCGTCATGTATTATTTTTTTTACCAGAAACAATTTCGTTTGATCGGATTTTACTTGTTTTCAAAGCTGTTTCATTTTTCGTGGTAAACCATGAATTTTAGAACTCGAACCATATCTCTTAATCTAGAATTCAACATTCCAAACGTTTTCCACATGGAAGAACCCAATTTTATAGCTTCGTTTACTCTTTTTCAGAGCCTTTTGATCAATCGACCTGCCTTGGGAGTTTACCCTCCACTGCAATATGTCGGACAGATCAAAAACCTTCTTCTCGAGGTATGCGATACCACTAAGCTGACGGTTTCAAGTATTATTTTACTTTGTGACCACTCTTTTCATCCGTTTATACACCCATAACTCCTTCTCTTCCCGTAATTTGCTTAAATTTTAAGCCCCCTGCAAATAGAATTTTGATATCACTTAAACTTTCTTCAATTCTATTTACCACTTTTGACATTCCATCTCGATTTCTTATCAATATATTAAATAAAATATTTTAGGCCTGAGTCACACTTTCTCCGATTGGATTCACTTTTGATTGGTGTTTACTTAGGATATGGGCTCCATCTACACGATGGTTGGGCGGTCCGAAGCATTTGTCATTCACCCTTGAGATGCAGTAATGCACCCTACCTGAAGTACTCTGGTTTCCATTAATCTCGTGGAACTCTTGGCTTAATGTGAAATCATTTGTTGCCTGTAACGAAATAGGATTAAAAGGAAAAGTGTTGTGGAAAGCTGTTGGTGGAATTCCGCCATTACGAACCCACCTATTACGATCATTCCACTATTACGAACTAAATATCTGGTCACTTGGAATGCTCCCTGTAAGACGAACCCTCGGTATAACGAGCTGGCACTGTTACGAACTATTTTCTTGATCCCCACAGAATTCTTAATGGTGAAATTCCACAGTAGTTTAAGTGGATTTAATCATTTACGACTCTCTTGACATGCTTCCAGCCCAAGGTTCCCTTAGACCTATCGAATTCTAAATTTCTCACAGACAATCCTGTTTCAAACCCTCTCCTACTTTTTCTAAGGTACTTGTTTATTAAAAATCCTTATACATATAAATCCCTGCCTCTTTTATTAGAGGTAACAGTAAACTATTGTCCCCCTGATTCTTCTAGAGTTTGCAGACAGGGTAGGTCTCTCTCTTCTTTCTGATACCCTTCATAGATATACGAATGCTTCGTATCTGCAAAGCTTAAGCCTCGAAGTCATACACTTACGGGCTTCGCCAGTCCTGTCTTCTTAACTTGTACTCTATCAGGCCGTAAAAAGCCCCTGTGGTGGAGCGCTTCGCCATTGCGTTTAAGGGTCCTTGTTCTTCTGGCGAATTGCCAATTATCAGCAAGACATTAGTGAAATATTCTGAAAATGAATATTTCGTTAAACATGCATAACTAGAAGCATCACTTATATGAGAAAGTACTTTTTTGTGTAAAGTGAGTTATACGCAGTCTGGTATGGCGACGTTTTCTATAATAGGAGATTTTTCCAAAAGAGCAGCTCCGTAAGAGACCTGCTCGAAAACCAGTCCAGGGAAAAAGATAGAGCAAGAGGGTCTATTGGAAAGGGGAGGGGCACAAATTCTTCTTTCACAGTAGCTGTTTTAATGGTGTTTTCATGATAGGCTGATTGTAATCTGTCGCTTTGCAGGTTGCACCACGTGGTCTTGATTGCGTACAAACAATGATGTGTGGTGCGTGTTCAATTGAGAATGCATATAAAGCTGCTTTCATTAGATACAAGGTAAAATATACTGCCAATCTATTCCATCCACTGATCAGTGATTCCATCAGGCCAGGACCCTTTCTTGTTTTTGTTGGGGTTGATATCGGGGTGACCTCACGATTCAGATCGTAAGCACCGTAGTCTAATAAGATTCACTTGCTATCTCAAAATAAACTACCATACATGTCCATTCAGTTAGAATTTTAGCGCTTGAAGTTTGTAAAACACTTAACAACCTTAATCCTGTTTTCATGAAAGACTATTTTGTACCCAAAACAACAGGTCATAACCTTCGACTCAAAAACCCCCTTGACATTCCAAAAGCCAGAACTACCAATAATGTTATCAGATCATTAAGATTTCAAGGGCCTAAAATCTGGAATTCACTCCCAGAATCAATAAAGACAGCACAAAATACTAGACAATTTAAGAATTTATCAAAACTTGGTTCCTTGAAAACAAGTGCGCATGCTCGTTTTGCAATAAATGAACTGTCTTATGCAATCCTTGAAATTGCTTCATGTTAGTCTTAATTAGTGTATATTCACTATTGTAAAAACTAACGTTAAATAATCTACAATACAATACAATACAAATCATTAACCGAAAGTAAGAACAAGGATGTTGTTTTTAAGAATCTGTTATAAAGACGGTATGGGGTTGAAAAATGAATTCTTTGTGATGTCTCAATTGAAAGGCTGGCCTGAGAGCTACTTCTGGATCAGAGAATAGTCTGCTAGATGTCTTTATAAATATCGTTAAGTGGGTGCCTATATATTTCGAAGTCTTATATTTGCCCCTAAACCTCGTCTTTAGTTGCTTGTTTAATGCATCAGAGAATTAATCCATCAATAAAAAACTTATTCATCAATAAAGAATGAATCAGACTTCTGAAATACGTTTCCCTCTTTAGATCGAAGGAGCACCTGTTCGCCATAAGGAATGAGCCATAAGCGACATTTTATAACAATTTTATAATTTCAGAGCATAATGCGTGGCCACTCCGATCCCACAGAATTCGAGTTACGGACATCTTTAGAGAATCAGGTATTTATTTTCATTTAATCTTTGAATATCCACATTATTTAATCAGTTGTTCACAATATGTTTTATGGTTACACTGAGTATAAGGACAAGGGTACTGTTCGAGACTGTTAGCTTCTCTGTGGCCCAAAACCCTATCTTTGGGGGCCAAGTAAATATACGTACCAATGTGCCAATGTTTTCATGCAACCACTTTAACCATAGATGTGACACCTCTCAAAACATTGTTCCCGTTTTATCATATGCAAGTTCAATTCAGTTGGTAAATTTTTTCGGATCTATGCTTTATGAGGGAGAATGCTTGAGAACGATTTTGCGTTCTTGACAAGAACTCAACAAAACATAGCAAAGAATACATAGAAAAGATTTAGAGTAGTGTTTATTTACAATTTGTCGTTATCCCGTTGACCAGTGCTGATGGCGTCTCTGCCGTAATTACCAATAAAAAAGTAAGAGCGCGTGTTGTATCAACCTGCAGAAAGACAACATCATTAAACCTTTTGGACTTTTGTCATATTGACAGCAAAAAATTTAACAATCAGAAAAGCGTGAACACATGTCCAATACCCAATCAGCACCGCGTGCCTATAGGAAAGTTAGCACTGGAGTCCAAGGGTGAAAACGAACTCCTTCTGTCTATACAAACAAAATTAGTTTATGGTAATATTTAGATCCAGCTAAACTGGGAGCTGGCATTTCTACCTAATCATGCTGTCGTCCCAGGAAAAGTGCTTTCCTTTTAAGTCACTTCGCTTGTATAAAATGCGTTCAGCTATTTTTTTAATTTTCAGACTAAAATGGCATACCGTATCAGGTATTAGCAAAAATATTTCTCTTACTGTATTTTCAGCATCCAGGATCGCCAAACTTGAGCATACTGTCCTTCGAAAATGCATTTCATGGTCGCACGCTTGGTAAGTTACCC
This sequence comes from Rhopilema esculentum, assembly GCF_057945365.1. Taxonomy (NCBI): domain Eukaryota; kingdom Metazoa; phylum Cnidaria; class Scyphozoa; order Rhizostomeae; family Rhizostomatidae; genus Rhopilema; species Rhopilema esculentum. Next base: position 1,646,703 of record NC_142827.1, on the reverse strand, counting down.
ATTTGCTATGTCTGCCAAAGATATAAAGCAAGTCTATTCGAAACTTGGCCTTGAAAATCCCATTGTAATGCTCTCCTCTGATGCCTTTGTATGCATAGTAGCTTCCACAGTTGCCCGTCGATGGCATTCTTTGGCAATGAGCTATGCTATAGTAACAATTTCATTGATTATTTGGGATGATTTTGTTGTCCCTCAGAATATGAAATTCACACCCATCACATGACTTGTGTAAATGGGAATTAAGTTATCGACGTTTAACTGACTTAACGAAAGTCAATTGTATATATATATATTTATAAATATATATTAACTCTTTGATTTATGCCAGCGTTGCTTTGATAGGTCTTGGTAGGAAGTCCTGGGGGTGTTTCGACTGTAGGTTAGGGGCTGCCAAATAAGGAAGCTGTTGAAATTTCAAAGAACGTCTATATAGACAGGACATATAGCTTGACAATCTGACATTCAAGCTAATGTTTACTTTCTCAACGGATTCTATTAGTAGGGAGTTCAGGCTTTCAGAATCTGCCAGGTGACTTTTTGGAAAATGCCTGGATGTCACGTGACTGATGACGTCATTTAACGGTAAAAAATCAGACAAAATCATCGTTAGCTCCTCACTGAAGGGTTATTTTTTAACGCAACTTACATATTTTGACTCATCTCATTGCAAGCTTTCAAATGATATATATTTAAGCAAGATTTGCCGACATAAGTATTTTCATTATGACGTCATAACAAATTTTGCATGACGTCATCAAATATTTTATTGTCATAAAATGATACGTTAGCATAATTTTGTTTTAATATGACGCTGGCTGTCAGCAAAAGCTTTTCTTCCATATGTTTTTCGATTAAAATGTTAGTATTTAGTTCATTTAAATTGAATTTGTGCTCACCGCAATAGCCAAAGTTCGAAACAGGTAGTAGTCACTATCTGACGAGTGAATCACTTCTTACTCCGAAGTCGCAAAGTCTTGCTCCCACTCTGAACCGGACAATTATTTCTCTGCATCTGCATTTGACTGTTGCTAAGTCGGAAAATATCTTCGCACTATTATAGGCTGTCCAAGATGTCTTCGCACTATAGGTCTTTAGCGTGAACCATTTAGACTTTAAACGGTCGAGTATGTCGTCCAAATTTCAACATCAGGCTTTTGAGACATGTCTTGTAGTAGTTGCACCTAAACAGTGTAGCCAAAATAACCTTGTTAAGTTGATACAATTTAATTCTTTTCTGATTGAATGATTATGGATCTGCTGGAACTGCTGCAGATGATTTTTTTCAGATTTGATAAATATCTTTGTCCCTAAATAGCTTTTATATGTTGTTCCACTATATTCTGCTGTTTCGCGAATGTCTTTGCTTTTGCGATAACTCTTTCGGAGAGACTTTTAATGATGACTTGTTTCTGGTTCCTCGTTAGCTTTTTTCACAGTAACCTTATCAATGTTGAGCTTATATGCAGTTGTCTCAGCCCACAATTCCATTAATCTGTGATAAAATACAGCAAATTTTGGAACCAGAAGTTTCAGCGATGCCTCAAATGTTGACGATTTGTTTGTTATTTATGCACATAAACCACTAATTTGTGGGTTTGCACTTCTGTGTTGCATATACAAGCACACATAAATCAGTATCTTTTGCAACAGCAACTACTTTTGCATCTTTCGAGTTACCATGCAAAATATTCTGGTTTCCGCCTTTTTGTGGTTACATCTTGGAGGGACTTCTACTTGCTTTTTGAAGTCTCCGATGCTTCTCCTCCTTAAGCTACGATAAATTGAATTGTCAGGGGCCTGTGACCCTCAGCGCTTCGAAAGAATTCGGGAGCAAGTCTCATAAGATTCTCTTTTTTTCATCAATGTAAAAATACTCTTCTTACTTTGGAGTATCTTTTGCTCTCCACTTTTTATATGCACTTGCCTTGATGATTCTCTTTTCCCGTTTGCTTGCTCGTGTGCTGTTTCTAAATATTTAGCGTTGACTTTGTTTCCACTTTCATTGCTTTAGCCTCATAAGGAGGATTAGCACATCCATGAATGTTCTTGAAGCAAACACTGAACGTTTCCTTGGGTTTGATGCTACGAACTCAGGCCGTCTCATCAAATCTCCATCTGGCGTTTTCTGGTGGCGTTTTTACAAAATGTTCTCACGGACTGATGACACTAGCGCTAACATGGAAGAAATATCTCGAAGAAATGAGCTATTTTGCTCGAATTGTAGGTTGTTGCTGGCAACAAAAGTATAGTCAGAAACTTAAGCTGCATTCTGGGGCACAAAGATCCAAGAAAACAGCGAAAGCAGTCTCAATAATGAACGAAGACCACCAAGCTTTCGTGATTGGCAAGGCTGCCTCTATCGAAAAGGCATTTGCATATCCCATCAAAACCATAACTCTAGTCTTGCAACTCCTGAAGGTGTACTGTGACAAGGAGATAAAGCTGTTCTTCTTAATTTCATGTGCAAGGAGCCAAATCCATATATAAATCCACCATCAGAAAAATGCCAGATGGAGTATTTTATTTATGAGATGGCCTTATTTCGCAGCAGAAGATAGCCTTATTGAAAAAGTCATGCACCTTCAGCACATCAGTAGGACATCTTGGATAGCCTATATTGCCAAGAAATTCTTCCGATTTAGTGTAACATTCAAATGCGGATGCAGAGAAATCATTGTCCGGTTCAAAGTGGGAGCAAGACTTTGCAACTTCGGAGGAAGAAGTGACTCACTCGTCAGATAGTAACGACTTCTTTATTTAAACTTTGGCTATTGCGGTGGGCACAAATTCAATTTAAATGAACTAAATACTAATATTTTAATTGAAAAACATATGGAAGAAAAGGTTTTGCTGATAGCCAGCGTCATATTAAAACAAAATTATGCTAACGTATCATTTTATGACAATAAAATATTTGATGACGTCATGCAAAATTTGTTATGACGTCATAATGAAAATACTTATGTCGGCAAATCTTGCTTAAATATATATCATTTGAAAGCTTGCAATGAGATGAGTCAAAATATGTAAGTTGCATTGAAAAATAACCATTCAGTGAGGAGCTAACGATGATTTTGTCTGATTTTTTACCGTTAAATGACGTCATCAGTCACGTGACATCCAGGCATTTTACAAAAAATCACCTGGCAGATTATGAAAGCCTGAACTCCCTACTACCAGAATCCGTTGAGAAAGTAAACATTAGCTTGAATGTCAGATTGTCAGTCTATATGTCCTGTCTAATATGCTTGTATTTTAGAACATCAACATTGGGTAACTCTTCCTGTTTCTGTTTACGTAATCTTGCACCTTTCCTATTTATGTAATTACCCATTTCACGTAGATTTTACTCTTAGGTTTACTCAACCTCCTTTTCTGGTTTTCCAGTACCAAAAGCTTATTTGGTTCAATAATTAAATATTTTTGTCATTTAAGTCATTTTTAAGAAGCTAGTTAACTGTTTGAGATAAGCTGTATTCCAAATTCATTATATTCACCTGTCTGAGATTTATCGCCACATATAAGATGAATAAGCCACAAGAGAAACATAATGCTTCTTTACGACGCAACGAAGCTTGTGAAGGTGAAGAATCCGGTTCGGATAATCCGATTAACTTCGTGTCATACACGTCAAGGAGTTTTTTAACTGCATCAACGAATCACTGGTCGCCTAGGGTCAGGGAACGCTCTGCTGAGAATATGACATCTAACAAAACACGATACCTCTCCGGATTCTTCATATCATATGTGTTTCCACCTTATACTCACTCTGTTAGACCTGAAACCTAGCAACTAGATTATTTTTCTTTCCTCGTTCAGTTTCAATTTCTTAACAGGAGCGTTGGCAACTACCCGTGCCAAACCAATTCATAAAGTTGACCTTCCTGCCTTCAAGTGGCCTATGGCCCCTTTTCCCAAACTGAAATACCCATTGGAGGATTTTGTAGACGAGAACAGAGATGAGGAAAGCCGGTGCTTGGAACGAGTAGGTTCTTTATTATTTGCTTTGGAGCATCAGATTGAAGATTTTTTCAGTTTTTGGTGTTTTCATTTTTTCACAAGCTTTCGTTCAGTTTTCTTTTCATATGTTGTTGCACCCGACCAATACCAATTCTCACATACGTCATGTTCAATATTTCTCCCTTTTTTCCTGTCCCTGTCCTCTCTTCCCTAGCCATCCCTGTCACATCATATTTCCTTCCCTGTGTCAGTATTTCTTTTAAATAGATACGGTATACTTGGCAGTGAACTATTACCAAAGAGCCGTTATCTAGAAATTGGAGGGAGAGTGAGTGGAAGAATTTGCGTAGAGAGGGCCCTTCAGTTGTCCATCTTTCTACAAGACAATGAGTAAGAGCTGGAAAAATTAACCAAAAAATTAAAACCTGGCCTGGTATAGGTGTGTTAGATTAAATACTTTTATCACCAACTTTTTATTTTCGTCAACCGAATGGCGGCCATGTTTCTAGACCGTGCTAAAAACTTTCTCCTTTTTGTGCACTACAGGTGTTTAGCGCCATCGTCGCGTCTAATAAAGAGAATCGATTTGTGGCTGGTTTGGTGGTGGAACCAATCCAAGGAGAAGGAGGTTGGGCATCTGTGATTCTTTTAATTGTTCCAATTTATTCTTTCCTATCTCCTCTATTAAAAAGAGATTCTTTTAGGGTTTTTATATCGACAGAACCACCAATCTTTGTTTCATGGTTACTCCTGGCTGGTATGGAAAATCATATAAGATATTTTTTATCATCGTTTACAAAAAGATAATAGCCATGAGAACAGCATTCACGTGTTCTCTGTTTCCGATATATATCTTTCATGCTTCTTGCTTTTCAGGAAATAATTCTGCATCGCCATATTTCTTCAATGCCTTGCAAGCTATCTGCAAAGAGGTATATATCAATCTTGATTCCTTTATAGTCGAATAAGTTTTTCTTTCATTGCCTCGTTGAGCAATTACATGTCCAAGAAATTAAGCAGCTGTATATCAACAGCTTTATATTTATCATTTCTCTTCTTTGCTCTTTTGGATTTTAAGTAGAATTTGAGATCTAATGCTTGTTGCATAAGCGCAGGTTATATGGACAAACATTTATTACTTTGAACGAAAATTACGTTTCTTTATTTTTATGATTAATGTGTGCCTATCTGGCATGTGGCATTTTTTTCAATTGATATATATTCGTAAAATATTAATTTGTTCAAAGAAAAACGTTGTTTTGAAATCAATCTTTGTTGGCACCCTCGTGTTCATAAGAATGCTATTGTAATCGTGATTACGTCATTTCAAACGCTCTTTTCTCCCATAGTTCAATGTTGCCTTTATCGTCGACGAAATCCAAACAGGTGTTGGAGTGACTGGGAAGTTCTGGTAAGTGGAGCCACTTGCATCGGAACCACTACAATCTTTTTTATAAGAACCAGTAAATTGAAGTTCAGGCTAGCTATTCTGAATTTTTTCGAAAATTTGAGGCTGGATTGTTCTTTGTTTGTTCGTAAATTATTAGGGTGTAAGCAGTGTGATTGCTAGCTATTGCGCTCTAGGGAGGTGTTAAGGCCTCGTTTGCCAACAAAGTGAGTAAGACATCCTTTATATGCCAGTCCTCGGTGAATTTGCAAAAATCTCCTCGTTTTTAAGATGAAACATTGCTCAAAGTGACATTTTACAGTTGCTCAGCCGCAGCTTGTTCTTAATTTGTTCTTAACATTTTGACCAACTTTGTGGCACGTGTTCTTGTAAAATTGTTCATATATAAAAAGCGCGTAGTTGATATGACTGCGTTAATCTAGATAATTTTAATATTTAACATTTCAATTTTAACTAAAGTGTCTAAATTCTTTGCTTTTTGTAACATAAGCTAAACAATTTATGAAAAGGAAAATCAGATTTATAGATAAATAAAATCTGTGTGTCATCTAATTGTCACTGAGTACCAAAAAACTCTTTTTACTGAACCATAACCAAATTTACCGACAATAACAAAAACAATAAGGAGGTCGCACCCCCACACCCTATTGAAACCCGTCGCTGCTCATATAGTAAGTCAGTGCTTACATTCTAGGATAATTATCTTATGTTATCTGTACTTTTTAGGGCTCATGAACATTGGGACCTCCCCGAGCCTCCAGACATCGTCACTTTTGCAAAGAAAATGCTTACTGGCGGATATTTCTTTCGAAAGGAATTCATGCCAGCACAGGTTGTTAATAATAAAATTTCTAGGTTATCAGCTTGGTGTTTTTGCTAAAGTGCATTTTACCCTAAAGTTTTCTAATTGAAAACGGGGCTGTTACCGCAGAAATTTTTCGACAATATATCTTGATGATCTTGATGGCGGGGTTTTGATAATCGTAAGAAAGAACTGATTGGCTGGTAAGAATCCCCTTAGATTACGTTGATCAGCCAGGAAAATCGAGTGAAAAGGTTTCTGTTCTACAGAAACTATTTGAAGTTTACGCAGAAGGTTTCGCTGGAAATAAGTAAACTTGGAGGTGAAGAGCTGAAGGGAATGTTAAATGGGAATTGCTCTTAGAGCGATGTGAAAATGTGAACTTTTGAAGTTTTATTTTTGAATGCTGATTTGACTGCATTTGTCACATAATATTAAATCATTTGTAATAATGAAAAGTATTCACCTTGGAAATGGAAATGGTCTAACATGAATGGAATAATTAGATTTTGCTAACATGATTTTTTTAATAAAATTTCACTATGGCCGGAAGCATAATATATTCGATTAAACAGAAACTATCATGTGAACAGATTTTTCTTTTATAACCCCCCCCCCCCCTGTTAAATTACGTCTATCAAGGGTTCCCTATAAGTAACTGGCAATAAAGCAAGTGGGTGGAGTTGAAGAGAGGGGGGACTGGGATGATGCATAAGTGGATGGTTATTACAATGATAATATGGTTCGGCCAGCAAAGAAGGAATACAAAAATAGGGCTCTGCAGAATACGTTTGAAAAATGGTAATTTAACATCTCATACTTTTGAAAACTAATTGAAACGATATGCAAGATTAAACACGTCAACGAATTGATTTCTTAGTTCTATTTATTCTGATATAAGGGCGACTGCTTTTTCTAGAGTCAAACGTTAAATATTCTCCTTTTTAGCCTCTGAGAATTTTTAATACCTGGATGGGCGATGCTTCTAAATTGATTCAACTGGAGCCCGTTTTACGAACGATCAAGGCAGATAACCTCATTGAACGCGCCAAGGAGTCTGGTGACAGGCTGTTGTCTGGCCTTGTCGAACTTCAGGTATTTGTTGTTGTTGTTGCTCCATTTTCGTGTTACAAGATATATCTGATTGAGAACTCATTTGTGATTGGTTTTTTGTCTGTTTCCTTGCTGACCCTCACCTGCTCCTCAAAAAATGCCTTCAAGCCCCGTTACTAGTTGTTATGGTGGTGAAATGGTATTACTTCTAAGAATAAAGGCAGGAAAATGCTCTTGCTTGAGGATCGTGCAATATATCTATTTTAAAACGCCCCATTCACGAGAAACCAAAACTTGTTCATATCAAATTCCTGGTGTTGAGAAGGCGATTTTCCTGTTTTGTTTCTCGCATTTATAATTGATGTTGTTGATGTTGTTGTCATTTCGATTGCCACTCGTATTAAGGATGCAAGTAAAGCTTCTTTTCTCAATGTACGTTTCGAAATTGCGGTCGTGACGAAATTATGTCCTCCGTTTACTCGAAATAATTTGAAGTCAATTACAATTTGTTACTTTTAGAATCGATATCCTGATGTGCTCTCCGCCGCAAGAGGTCAAGGAACGTTTTGCGCGGTTGACGTACGGGACGCTGCCACCGCACATCATTTGAGTGTCTTACTAAGAAATGCAGGTAATTTCTTGCTTCAAATGGCCATTTTTGCCTTTTTAATACAAAGATTTTCTTAAATTGCTTTTTGAGAAAAGTTTTGTATTAAATGTTATTATTCATTTTTACAAGTTAACAAGGAAGAGCCGTACTTCTATTTAGGATTGAAAACATGAAACTTCGCCACTTCATTGCATATTTCATCAGAATATCTTGCGTTTCGTTTATTTTAAGGCAAGACTAACAGTAAACTTTTGTTTCGTTTTAGGACTTGAAAATGGCACGTGTGGAGAGAGGGCACTCCGTTTCAGACCTGCTTTGATTTTTACCAAACAACATGCCGATTTGTGTTTGGATGTATTGGAATCACAATTGAAAAGTCTTCATGAACATCAAATCTGATAGCCTGCTCGCTTTTTGGTATTGGAGGATTTTCAACCTGTTCCTTTCAGTTGTCATTAAAAGTCCATGTATGTGATATAATTTTGAAAGACTCTTCAAGTGGGCTCGGCCTTAAGCAATTTTAAAAAGAAATTAAAGGATATGGTTTGTAATATTTGTTTTTGACTGTATTCCGCATTCTAATTATATATACCAGTGAATCAGTAATTGAGTTTGTGATTGACATTGTGTTGTAAATTCTTGATATTTTTTTGTCAAGTTCATTTTGTGAGATCATGTTATAATTCATGTAATATCAAAAGGCTTGTCAACGCATTGGTTGACGGGAGAAAGGACTGGGCACCACCCTATTCCCAGGACTCGATCGTTTCAACGCATTGCATTAGAATGAATAATCAATATTTTATGGAATTTTTTGTTTATTAATGCTTTCTCTTCTGGAGTTTTTGCAAGTTACTTGCCCTTCAAAGAGATCTGCATACAAAGATTTGGGAGTTAGATTCTCAAGGTTAAAAGCACGAATAAAATTTATAGAAACGTCGATAGACAAATTTATCTTCTTCTCGAGCTGCTAACTTGGTGCTAGGAAAATCAATTGAGCAGTTGGCTTCAATCTTTCTCGCTACAGTTATTATTGCCAGCTTTCCAAGAGACAGTGGCGGAGCCAAGTGGGGGTATGAAGACCGTTACTCCCAACATTTGTAAAAATAGGGTCCACCAAAATTTTTAAAGAAGGGGAAGGGATGATCAGGTATGTGTAGGTCATATTTGTCATTCTTTCATGTATGGATTGGTCATATTTGTCACAGTAATCTAGAGGACCATGGCGCTGAAATCATGCATAAAGGGGACGTTTTTGCGCCTTTGGCTGTGCCTTTGACTCTCAATGGCTAGACAGCACGCCGTTATGGCTAGCTCTGCACACAAACTCCCTTTTTATTTTCTGCTGACCCCGCAATGTCAAGGATAAGGAATAAATTTTCAAACATGTTGAATCCTTGTTTGAACAAATTCGAAATTATTGTTAGAATTAATCGAAAGGCCAGAATACCCAATGGGTTTTGATCAGTGTGACTTGAATTGCACTGCTGAACAGATCACTCCCACCCCCATATTTTTTGTCATATTTTCTTGTGTAAGAACTTGAAACAGCGAGATATACGTATTTTCCTAAGCGTGATTTACCTGGAATTGAGTGCTCAAATAATGTGCGGGAATTCGTGAACCGCGCCCCCACGGGAGCCCCGTACATGCAGCGAACTACCATGAGAATTCCTCGTGTTCCTATCAAATCAACCAGTGCTTACCGTTGAAGACAAACCTTGCTCTTTGTGCATTTGAAATCATGAAATCAAACGGCGATTACAACAGAGTAACATCAGAGTTTTGGATCCTACCTCAGTCAGTTCTGGGCCGGAATGGTGAGTCAAGTTTATTGTTACTGAAAACATGTATAAACGCAATATTATGTCGTGATCCGCTTAATGAAACCAAACCGTCGAGTATTGAAATCTATGGCACTTCATTTTCCATACCAGAGCTCGGGGGGGGGGGGCATTTCAACTTTTTATATTTGTCCATCCTGTAGTTATCACAATTCACCTGAAAGGCCTAAATTATCAAAAACAAATTGATCAGACGGATATGGACCAGACGGAATCGGCGGGGAGTACCAATTTGGGGCGGGAAATTTTGATTCACAGCTTCGAGCTCTTTATTAACTAAGGATATTGAGTCATGATGGTAAACGGGGATTTGCCGCTGTTTTGGGGGGGGGGGGATTAAATCAGAAGAAGTTCCTGCCTATCCTCTGCGAAGGAGAAACGTGGCTAAGCAGTGGAATATAGAGGATAGTTTATCTTTTTTGGTAGAAATACGTTTAAAGTAGTAAAATGAGCTTTAATTTGTCATGTGACGTCTAATAACCCCCATGTCCATATATGGATATTTTATTAAAAATTGGCAAAGCCAACTCATCCATTGACATCGGAAATTGATTTTAGCATGCCATTGACTATCAAAACTTTAAGAAGAAATTGTTGTGGTACTCAAACAATAAAGAGGGACTTTTTGTCGTTTTTGTCAACCTACATTGATAGTATTAATGGGTCTTAGAGACTATTACTATGCTAATACAGATAAGATATACGTGGAATCTTACTGAGGAAATTAAGAGCTAGAGCTACAAGTATGAATGACAAAAAGCAATCCACTTCAAACGAATGCAATATAATAAACCAAGATTTAACAATAAATTATAGTTTTAATAGGACCTAATGTACTCAATTCTTATTCTTGACCCGTCAGGTAAAGAACTTGTCTTTTAAAGTCAGCAACTGAAATAGCTCGCGTATTTTTTTAGCATACAGTGGACGGATCAAGTAGAATGAAACTCATCTGCGACATACAGTGACGCCGGAGAGGAGGCGCGGGGGTCAACTGCCCCTGTTTCATTTTGATAGGAGGGGCAAGGGTGGTCAAAAAGGCCTTTTTAAAGAAGTCCCCATGACACCAGCTGTTTGTAATTATCAAAATATTCATATGAAATTCTGACGGTACTGCCTCATTCATGACGAAATTTCTAAAATTTCATAGTTAACCGATTTTTTAAAATTCAAAAGTTAGCCGATTTTCATGATACCTACAATAGATTGAGATCGAAACAAAATGATGGTTACGAACGAATTGTTAGTAGCTGGGAATTATGTTTCGAATGCCCTTCTACTCAAGCCTGCTCCCTTGTGCCTTGGCCGTTCCAGCGTCCCTGGCGACATAGTTACCAAAATATATTTTACAAAAAGTACTGACAGATTCGTGTCCAAACTTATGGAAAACCTGAAGGTTAGATTAGAAACAAGAAAAAGGCACGTACATTTTACCTATTAAAAAACACCTTAAAATTTGAGAATTAATAAGGCGTTATTTTAGATTTCAAAACTCGAAAAATTGAAATTTACCTCGCATTAGTTACAAATAGAAACTGGAAGATATGGAAAAAGACCAACCCCTAGGGTATGATAAAGATCGAAGCACGATGAGCTGATTTACGAACCTATAAAGCAAAATGAACAGTCATACAATGGGAGTACACTCTTTTTATGTACGAAGAATGAGTACATGAAGGGGGGATTTTGCTCAGCTCGATGGGCATCCATATATATATATATATATATATATATATATATATATATATATATATATATATATATATATATATATATATATATATATATATATATATATATATATATATGTAGAATTGTTGCCAATTGTGTAACAATGGATCGGCATTTTGATGAGTTCAACAATGGAAACAAAGAAGCCGAATTCAAAGGCGGGAGACAATCGAAACAATGCAGGCATAGAATGCCAAAATCAAAGGATTTTCCCAATTTTCTCAAACGAACAATCGAGAATCGTGAGTTTCCCGATTAAGTGGGCAATTGAGGTTCGCTAATCTATAATCGTGCTATTAAATTGGGTTCGGCTGCTAGCCTGAGATCCCCTTTGTGGTCATCCTCTTAGATTCGACCAATCACCTTTAGTTTTGCTCATGACGTTGTGCAGTTAAAATTGGTTCTGCACGTGCATGTTGAACGGTAGCCAGAATAGATCAGAAACTTCTCGTAATCGAGAATGGTGCTTTCATCCTGTCAAGCGTCAACATAATTAGACGTATAATTTGGAATTTGCTATGTGGGATACAAAAGAAAGTGCGGGAATATGCGATTTCTCGTTCCACGAGTTTCTGCAAGAATTAACTTTCATGCAAGGAACTCGGGATATTTAAAGAGTCTGAAGCAAGGGCGGGAAATTCGAATATACTGCAACTGTTACAAATCTGTTTAGTTTTTCCCAAGTTTTGCAAAGTCGGTGAAAGTTATTTGAAAGTTTCCAGGCTATGCAAAATTGTTGCAAAATGCTTGCAGGTACTTTCCAGTTTTCTCTAGGGTTTATCCAAAATTCATTCCAAATTCTTCAGACCCAGTTGGATAAGGTAGTTTGGTGTAGGAAAAACATAGAAACAATGGAAATTTGTTAAAAGTCTGAGGTCAGACCAACAGTTACGAAAATGACCAATTAATAATTTTGGGATCTGTGTGTGACTACATTTCTTCATCAAATATTTGAATTGCCGAGTTGAAGAAATCTTTGCACTCGCAACTAGGAAGTTTACGAAATTAAAAGTTTGGCTGCTCACAATTACGTACGAAAGATTCACCTTCGTAATCAAGTAATTGCACTGCCGTGAGATCATTATGCTGGAACCGTTTTGTCAGCGCGGGTCGTTAGGGATCGTTAGGCACGCATCGATTTCTCCTTCTTGCAAAGGTTGATAGTGGAATTCAAAGATCTCGGTTTTGTAAACTTACTGCGTCATAGCATTCCCCGCTTTTTATCAAGAAAGTGTAAATCTGCGAAACGCATTTTGATAAAGCAACCGAATAAGAATAATTATTCGTGTTATGTTATCAAGCAAAAAATGTCCTTCGTCATATCAAAAAACAAAATCCCAGTTAGGTTCCACTCACAGAGCCCCAATAATTGAGTTCTGTAATCTTGGCGAGTCATAGCTCGTGCCACCGTTTTTTTAGTTGTCTGGGAAACAGACTGGAAGCGCATCTAGAAAAGTTCAGACTTTTAATACATTTGGAATCTTCGTTGTCGTCATCATTGTCATCGTTGTCATCAATCATCGATCATCATCGATCATCATCGATCATAATCAACATCATCATCATCATCATCATCATCATCATCAATCATCATCATCATCATCATCATCATCAATCATCATCATCAATCATCATCATCATCATCATCATCATCATCATCATCATCATCATCATCATCATCATCATCGTCATCATCATCATCATCATCATCATCAGTTTTGTCCACTTCGCCAATTCATAATATCGAAGTACCATTCCTCCACATTCTTCGTACATTGCAAAAGCCGTGCTATTTTTTATAAGAACCAGTAAATTTAAGTTCAGGCTGATTGTTCTTAATTTTTTCGAAAATCTGAGGCTGGATTGTTCTTAATTTGTTCTTAAATTAAGAGGGTGTAAACAGTGCTATTGCTAGCTTTTTCGCTCTAAGGAGGTGTTCAGGCCTCATTTGCTAACAAAGTGCCGAAAGCACCCACATATCGCTAAAAATCCTCGATTTTGAGAAAAAACGTTGTTCAAAATTGCATTTTGCAGAAGCTCAGCCTCAGCTTGTTCTTAATTTTTTTTAACTTTTGACCAGTTTTGAGGCTCGTGTTCTTATAATATTGTTCTTATAAAAAAGAGTGTAAATTGCGTTGCCTCAACCGAGAGCCATTACATTGTGTTTTGTTAATCCAAAGAAATCCGGAAATTCTCAAGAAAATCTTCGGAAATCCCTTAACCTTAAAAATCTCCAGAAAATCCTTCAATCACTCAAATGTTTCATTAGTTATGAGTTCCGGAAACCTTTGAAATAGCAGAAACGACGTGTTCACAAATGTAGGAAATTTAGAAAAAGATCAAAAAACACTCCCATGCCGAAGGAGTCGAGAAACTTTCGTGTTACTGCGTAGGAGCCTGATGATAACAACAACAGATCGTGCTCAGTTTCCAGTAATGGAGTTGGAAGATGAGGCCAGTGGAAGGAAGGGTGAGGAAATTCCTCAAGAGTTATGGAATATGATTCTCCCATGTGGAAGTTATTTAAAAAACATAATGGAATTTTCTGGTTACACAAAAAGAGAGTCTATTGTCAAGCTTGCAGACAAAAACGAGATCAGCAAAATGTTTGAATTTGTCAAGTCGATGAGTGGGGTCATTGAGGACAAAAAGGCAATGTTTGGTGTGTTCGACAAATGTCCTAATAAAGTCATGCTTTTACCTGGATTAGAGGTATTTTAAATTTTTCTTTAGACTTTTGACTCTGAACCAATGTACTTTATATTCTAAATTATGAAAAAAATGCATACTCATCCCATTCTTTGGCTTAAGAAAATGTATCAATGTAGGCATCAGGTTGTACTTATGTTTTGATAAACAGCATTTTTTATAATTCCAGCCAACATTTATGAAGTTTATTGATGCTGTTGATAGACTTGGCAAATCATTAGATACAAATACAACTGACTTTCAGACAGATAGGGTCTTGGAACCAAAAGTAAAACTTGAAAAGATACCACAAGTAACAAGAAGATGGGATGAAATTGGACTATGTCAGGTCACGGTGTTAGCATCAAGAATGGCTAGATGGATAGGTAAACAAAAAAACTGCATAGAAAAGTTAAAAGAGTTTGGATTTGAGGAGCCAGCACAGACTTTTGATATTATGGTATGTAAATGCATTTTAACAAAAGCTTTGAAAGAAGCCCAACTTTTGTTAATTGACCTTTGCTGCATAACATCAACAATTTGAGGCCCAGATAGCTTGAGCTTGTAAATTTCTGACCAAACAAAGTTCAGAAAATTGAGATTCAATGTTATAAAAGCTGTTAAAAATTATTTTCATTGCCACATCATTAAAATTTTTGATTATTTGGTCATGCAATCAAAAGGGGCACAATAAAGTCACTGGCATCTTCTTTTTATGTACCCCGGATATCTTGTATTTTGTCTTTTTTACCTGTGGGTTTTGGTGATATTGTGGGTTTTAAGTTTGTTGACTTATTGTGACATCTTAGTATGTTTTTTAAATAATTTATATCTAAGTACCAAAAATACAAGGCAATTGGATGCTTATCAGCATCTTATTTGATGGTTTTCATATATCATTTTATGTGAATTGTCAAAATTGGTTGTATGAAGACCTGGTTTTAAGAAATTTGTCAGGTGGGTGGTAAATCACTCTCCTTGTTGGAGTCAGGCAGGGAATTTCAAAAAAATGTCAACTATATCAACAAAGTTTTTGCACGCATTCATAAAAACCCTCACAAGTTCGACGGCAACTGAACAAAAAAAATAACATGTTCTATCTGCTCTGTTTTGTAATAAGAAATCCATCCGCACTTGAATTTGATTATTATTCATCAATCACCACAACTTTTTATGTCAGCCTCGCTTGGTACATTCCTTTTTCAACATTAAAATTGCAGAGCAAACTAAAATTTTGTTAGTTGAGTCTCTGATTTTTTGTTTTTTTCAAATAATGGGATTTGAATACCGTAATGTTTTGTTCTCTCTGTGAGGTAATCTTGTTAAAAAGACATGATATTTTCTCTATTTCTATCAAATGAACAAATGTCAGCACTAATGCTAGGGGTCATGCCAGATCAAGCATGTGCATGGTTGGACAATTGCATTTGTTTACAATGTTTGAACGTTGTTTTCAAGTGGATGATTTTCTTTAGTATAGACAAAAATGTCTGTGATATTTCTATGTGATGATCAACAAGCTATAGTCTCCCAAATAAATAGATTTTAAGATGTGACAAATATGTTTAACTCAAAATGCCAATGAAAATCTATGGTGGGCTGTTACCCTATAAATTGATGAAGAGTTTTTGAGTTATCTAGGCAGGCACTGAGGTGCATGAGGGTGATCGCACACCTCGAAAGGCCAGGCTGTGTATAGGGGAATGTGTCTTTCTTCTACCAAGTCCATTTGATTTGTTAAATTATTTTGAGTGGATAAGTTGATATCATCAACTGGTTGAATAGTTTTTGCTGCATTATAGTGCAAAACCAGAGCTTCAGTCTTTTTGTGGTGGAAAATGACCTGTCTGGTGTTGCAGTAGTTGCTGTCAAGACTAGTAGGAAGGATTATTTTGTAGGGGATTGTGGAGGAAGTTTAAAATGCTTTGTTACAAAAGGATGCTTGAGAAGGCATGCTTTTACATCACAACTATGAATGATTTTAGCCATTTGTTGTACTTATGTTTTCTTTTCCTTACATATCTTTTTCAAACGTAAACTATACGGCAATACAGGTAGTTATTGATGTGTTTGTCCTTATAAAAGTTGGGGCTAAATTAAATCTTTGATTTTGCAGAAAATGGGGAGCAGTGACCTCCCCCTGCCCTTATTGTGTTTGCCTTGTCTGGGATAATAATTTCTTGTAACTATATGACCCTTACTCTCTTTCTCAGGAGGCAACAGGATTCAAGCGACCAAAGGATATCATATTTACATGCAAAGTGTGTCATAAGAACATTAACCTTCAGATATCCAAGGATTTCTGGTCACTATCAAATGCACAAAGACACATAATGAAAAAATGCTGGCTGAACAATGGCCAGATGAAATCTCAAAACCCTGTGCAGAAACACTCAGTAAATTTTTATTCCAATGACTTTTTTCTTGATCCAGTGACGATGGCTTAATGGTAATAAGATGCCTTTGAAAACTTGAGAAACCCATAGAAGGTCCCTTGAAATTTAGAGAAAATCCCCAGAAAATCTATAGTAAACCCCTCAGAATTCCATAGTAAACCCCATACTTTTTAATTTTTTCCACAGTAACAAAACATTTATCTAGGTCAATGAAATTAACCCAGTATATTATTTTTGTTAGTGTTAAGTCATTGGTGTTTTTCATTAGACAAGTAATATTTTTCGTACTCCAGACTGATGCCAGTAAATAAGCTTGTTTGTGTTTTTTATAGTTTTTTGTACAGCAGTTTCTGAAATAAACATGGCAGAAAAACCATGGAGAACAGAGATTTGCCTAGAGTCATCCTCCTTTTTATCACTCTAAAGACAGGGGCAACCTGTGTCACCTTTGATTTAAGAACACAACAGATATACTTTAACACAAATGCAAGTATACAGGGTGTGACTATGGATGCGGTCATGGGCGTGGCCCTTGAATTTGCCTACTGCACAGCTAACTTTTTAGGTCGGCGCCCCTGAGAGTAAGTGAGGTTTGTCAGGGATCTTTCTGTTTAGTATATAATCATCAATATTTCAGTGTGGAAAACAATCAACTTCTAATGCACACCCCCAGCTGGGGCATGTTATACAATTTATAAATTTAATTGAAACTCTGCATCAACTGGTGACGTTTTACAGTCATTACAACTTACATAAAAGCCAAAACTAAACACTGCAACGCGACATGTGTACGTATATAATTGAACTACGAACATCTAGAAGAAAAGAGATTAATCTTATTAATAAAATGTAATGAAACAGCAATAGAAACAATCATTGCAACAATGGATTTAGACCCTCTTCACACAGAGAAAATGGGACCGATCCAGTTTGGGACCAATCCAGTTTGGGATCGATCCCTAAATCTCGCAGAAGTTTAAATTCATATTCATGCAATTCAGCAATCTATCTACAATTTATCGAATACATGTTAACCAAAGCTAGATTGATAAAAGATGCATAATTAAAGATTAATTAATATGCTCTATTCAATCAAATTTGCAGGAAGTTGCCCAGTACACTGAGAAAACCAAAAATATTTTCTCAGTCAGTAAACTCTCAGTTACTAAAATATATTGTGTTTACACCGGATCGATCCCAAATTGGACCGCACTGCTTTCTAGACCTTTTTGAAAGGACTGCAGCTTATGCCACCAACTTGTAGGAAGATTGAAAAAAAAGTGGCTTCGAATCCCGGGGGGGGGGTACTCCCATTAAGGCCTGACAGGGGGGTCCAGTCCGTCTGAGAGTCTTACCAAATGGCTCGTTTTCGATAATAACTGAATTGCAATTTGTTATAGATAATGAGCAAGATTTATCTTTCCCGAAATAACAACAATCAATTATGAAGAAATTTGTCAAAAAGGACCAGGAGAGCACAAAGAAATGGACGCTACCAAGGAAATAATTTCGGTAATGCTTCTTTTCTTAAATTTTTAACTGCCTAGATGTATTTTTATAGGCCTCCGTGAACTAAATTCGCACAAATTCGGTCATACCTTTCGAGACAAAGTTGACTAAACGTGCCTATTGAATTACGGAATTGTAGATACTGAAAACCGATTACCAAACTAGTTACATTTATTCAACATTCCAATCTTCTCTCTAAATCTTTCAGCATTAAATGTGTAGTAATTGCAGGACATTTTATCTTCTTTTCAAGCAGAAACCTCTATATCTTTCCATCTAACTGGCCATCCCTAAGGAGTGACCTAAACAGGATTTTTGTATAGCCTTGATTTCTACAGTACTGCTGTTTGTGAAGGCCGATGATCGGTAGCGATGCCCATCATGCTCCAAACGTCTTCGTCATTGTATCTTTTTTTTGTCAATCTAATATTTAGACTATGTATAAAAACAATATATATTTGTGCTCTCTCTTAAACTCTCCTTGATGCTTTCTGACACAAGAAACAAAGTCTTGATGTGTTGTTGCATTTTGCTCAATCAAGGAAGATGTATATCAAAAGTGACTTTAGTGATGGGTTCCTTGATTACTTGAGTAACGCCACAAAGATCATATGTTTCTTGTAAGTGGGAAATACAACATGGAGCATTGTGGTAGAACAGTCACTAAAATGACAGCTAATATTGCTTAGAAGTGCTATTCCGATATAAAGACCTTACAAGAAAACTTATTCTTTATTTATAAACAGCATACTCTATTGTCGAAGAGTAACAACAGCTAATTGCATGAACATTAATCAAAACTTGGATTTAACTTTGTTTCTCATGGATCCGTACCGAAAAGTTTTTGTTTGCGTTTGATAAACATTTAATATGCATTTTGTTTGTCCAGATGCTTTTCATTGAACCTCTCAAATGATATCAACAGGAATAACTTTGGGTTTTCACTCATTTTCTACTCTGCCTCTTTTCAGAATCGAAGATATAATTTTACGGCATTTCGTGTTACCTTGGATGATAATCAGCGAGTTTACAATACCACTGCCCAACACGATTTCGCTGCACATATAATGAAAAAAACGTAATGTCAAATGTGGGTTTCTTTCTTGCTTGAATTCATAGAATATGAAAACTGGAGACACGATATTATAAGGAAGGTAGGTAAAAAAAACAGCAAGTAGCACCAATCGGATCGTTCTCACTGCACTCAACTGGCCTTTTTGAAAATTTACATCCCTGTTTGATGCAAAGCCATTACACCCCTGTTTTACGGTTGCTTGGCGCTTCTTTAGAATTTTTAGCGTTTTCGTGTTTAATAGTGTAATCGCGAATAGAAATACGATATCAAGTACCACTGTCACTGCGTGCAGCCAAAATGAGTGATAAGTTGACACGATAATTGCTATTCCAAGTGAAATCACCACACACAAAGCTATCATGGCCTTCATTCGAAAGTTGCTCATGTGCAGTTGATACAGAAGCGGTTTTGCCACGTGAATGTGTCGATCGATTGTTATGCAGACTAGAATGAAGAATGATGCATAACAAAATGTAAAAAGCGTGATTTCCACAGCTTTGACCACAGTACAGTGATAGCTACCAGTCACCAGCATGACCCCCAGTGGGGCAAAGGTAAAAACGCCTGTTCCCAAATTAGACAGGCATAAAAAGAGAACTAGTTTGTTTGAGACCGTTCTTAGTTGCTTCGATTTGTGTAAACTATAAATCAGCAGGCAATTTAAAATGATGTTAATTGGTCCTTGAAGAAGAGCAAATGTTCCTGAAATCGTTCCTTGCAATTTGGGAACATCCGTTAGTATTGATGACGTACACATCGTGTCTCCTTGGGTTTGATATTGACATACCTTCTTCCTTTCATCTCTTGAAAATCTCCTTCCATCTGATGCAAGTTCTGTCCGATTCTATTTGAACAAATTGTTTCTGCGTTGACGTTAATTGCCTAAGTTTAAATTGGAGATCGCTGATCACCTAGATTTTTAGTGTGTTAACAACATAATTGAAGATTTTCAAAAGTATTGTCTGACCCTTGGCCTGCTATAACATTTCTATGAATTGTGTAGACGGTATCCTTTTGATATTTTTCGCTTTAATTGATTAGTTTAATTAATTTACTCAGCTGCTTAAATTACGGTAGTTACTCAGCTGCTATCAAAGCAAACTGTTGACTGTTCTTTTTGACAAAAATTTCTTTATTGCTTTTTCCAACAATACATGCAATTATAAGTCTTACTCTCAAATAAGAAAAAAATAAGAATATCGTAGAAATCCAAGTAAACATAAGTAGGGGTGTTGCCAAAATTTGTTCTTACCTTAGGGATATCACCAACAAATCTTGCACTATATTTGAAAGCACTAGTCATTTCTATTCTCTTCCTATGGTATTAAACAATTAAAAAGCACGATTTTCTTATAACAACGGGCATAAAAAACACTTAGTCCTAATAGCGTTTTCTTTACCTCCATATTTACGCTATTTCAAATTTTTATATTGTTTTTGAAAATGGCTTTGAAAAAAGCAAACATTTTACGACATACTAAAAGCTTTCTCGTCTGACACTCCTCAGAGCATAAAACGTCAGAATAGGTTCCGAAAAAACACGATGGAAAAATATCTTGTAGGATCTTGTAGGTCTAGAAACACTGTTAAAACAAGTGATTCTGCCATTGGTCAACATCTTTTAGACAACCCAGATTGTGCAAAACTCTATAATGACGACATGTTTCGGATAATTGGCAGAGCCCGGTCGTCCTTCCATCTAGCAGTTTTGGAGTCAATCTACATAAAAACGAAAAAGCCGCCATTGTGTGGACAAAAGGAGTTCGTTTTCTCTCTTGGATTCCATTGGTAATTTTTCTTTAGGCTCACGGCACTGATTGGTCAACTATACCGGTCTTGTGCTTGCGTTTTTCTGATTGGCCTATTTCGATCCACAACTGGGTATATATTTTTCCATCGTGTTCTTTCGGACCCTTATTATGACGTTTTATGCTCTGAGGAGTGTCAGACGAAAAAGCTTTTAGTATGTCGTAAAATGTTTGCTTTTTTCAAAGCCATTTTCAAATTCTGTACCGCAAAAAAATTGTTTAAATTGTTTTGTTATGCAAATTCATGAATAATTTATCAAATGAATTTTTTTGATTAGAATGAGAAACGAAAAGTGAAGGAAGACATCTATACCTTGATGTTATCTGCTAGTCTTGTTTGCTAGAAGCGCCAAGAACTTATATTTGAATGCAACTTCTCATTCGATTGAAGAGTGACGTCATGAACATGGCGTCGTAAAAATATATGTTTAGAGTTTAAGAATGTGAATCAGAAACTACTGCAATTTGGTCATGGCTCTAACATTAATAAACCTCTGGACAACTCTCTGTTTAGTTTTCTCTGTTTAGTTCAAAACAACTCTCTGTTTAGTTTTTCACTGACCTCATCCAATCTGTTTCACTAGATTCAACTCCTTTTTTGAACTATTGGAAGAATATGCTGGTCGTACTTTGATTTTATAGTCCAAGTAAAAAAATTCTTCGCTAATGTGACGTCATCACTTTTGCTCTCTGTTGGGAGACCGGCAAGATAATCTTTTACAGCAAACAATAGCCTATAATTCTTATAATTCTTGTTATTTCTAACAAAATTCTAAGTAATAAGATGGCCATCGCCCTTTTTAGAGAATTCCATATATTGCCTTGATGTACATAATCTTTGAATAACAGGTAAGATTCAATTAATTATGTCAAGATAATAGAGATATTTTGTCGTAATGCTTAATTATCTTTTGTCTAAGGTGTATGATAAGATAGATTTTGAAATATTTCATGAGAATTCGTTAGCAAGTTGCCGATCTAAAATATTATATACTTCTCAGAAGTTTCACGATTTTTAATATTTTCATTTCTGTACAACAAGCTTGTGTCATTAACAAATAGGGAAATTTTAGTGGGTTATTGAAAATTATTTACAGATTGTAAAGCAAAATTTTTGCCCAGTCAGGAGAGAGGTCTCCAGAAAGATCAATTTCTTTGGTTTTGATAGAGTGAGCTTTAGGGTGGTTTATCTGGCTCCACATTACACTCATTTTTTTTAAAGAAACAGATTATAAAGCTGGTTCCCACTTGGTCGTTTGGGTCGTTTGGGTCGTTGGAAAATACCCAAACGACTGAAAAGACACAGTGGAAACGTACCTGCCAACGACCCAAAATACCCGAAAGACTCAAACGACAGTTGTCGCAGAGATAGAAAAAATTCTATCTCCGCGACCCAAAATACCTACGCATGAATGATTTTTGCAAGTGGAAACCGACAAACGACTCAAATGAATCAAACGACCCACGCTCTAATAACTTTTTCTTCAAGAATAGGAGATTTTCTTGTAACCGCGTGTTTGACTAGAACAAGAACAAGATAGCTGAATATTTCACAGCAAGCTTTATGGAAGAAGTTCAAAAATACGAGTGACATCGTCGTCTGTACAAAGTCACCAGAGGTGGAAATAGTTGACTTTGCAACATCAGTTGTTGTTTATCAAATGCTACCATCGTTCCTTCCACGCATGCCGCCACAATTAAATGAGCGATGCATGGTGCAAGCAATGAACAGCATCAACAACAAACGACTCGAAAGACTCAAACGACCAAGTGGAAACCAATGTGTTTTTTGGGTCGTTCGTCTCTTTCAGGAACGACTCTGATGACTCCAACGACCCAAACGACCAAGTAGGAACCAGGCTTAAGAAACGGTAGGCTCGATAATTCGAAAGTTAAGAAACAACCCTACCCAAATTGAAAAAAGCTAAGAAACTTTCGTAATTTGCAGTTTTAATTTTCCGAGTTGACACTCGAAACAGTCTTGACATTGAATATCACTGTATTTTGCAACACTACACTTGACATGCAGTTTGCATTCATTCTCAGTAAATTGCACACTCAATTGCACACTTAATACTTGTTTTCGTTTATCATTCTTCGAATTAGCACATTACATTAGTTTATCTCTGAATGTGAGTGAACTATTCACTTTTCCTTGGAAACACGTTTAAAAATTCATTACCTAAAAAATTTAAGAAACATGTAAGAAACTTTTGATAGCAAAATGGCCAGAAAATTTAAGAAACTGCCTACCAGCACAGGACCATAGTTTCATATAAAAATGCGTGTACTCTAGCCTGTTAAGAAAAAATTAAGTAGTTAACAACAGTGTTGTGTAACCTTATTTGGAGTATTGCCACTTTCAGATTTAGGGCATAAAAGGAGGGCCACTGATATTATATACGTATATATCATCTAGCTATTCATTGGTCCAAAACTGACGTGAGGAATTACTTCCACAAGGGTGCTGCCCAGTTGTAAATACATCCCTGAGTCTCAGAAAATTTAATCTCGGAAATATTGTTCGAATCTAGTCACAGAAATATTTATTTGAAGCATTGGTCTAGAATACTGTATCCCCAATTTCTTGGGGCCTTCGTACTCAGAGTGGTAAAAATAGTGCATCCTAGTTTATCCGAACATGGTTTTCGGTAACATGTTTTATAATAGGTGTGTTTTTAGGGGTCAATTAGCAGAACTCTCCAAACAAAATGAATCCAGGAAGCTACGAAAGCATCCAGATAAGTTTAACTTATTTATATCTTTTTTAATAAATCTATCTGCAAGATCAGTGAAGTTGCATGTCCGTTATTATATGACAAAACGATTTTTCTGTTCACACGTTTTTCCCACAAGAAAATGCAAAAATCTGACAATTAACTTTTCGACCTTTTCTCGTATCTTGTGCGTGATTTTTCCTGACCAAAACATTGTCTTCGATCACCCGAACTTTCGATTTATCCAAACTTCTCTTCTCACATGTCATTGCAAGATGTTCGGATAAACGTGGCATGTTATTATGTTCGGATATGTTAATATATCTTTAGACTCTAAAGAAGACCGAAAAGTGCTCCTGTGAGCAGTTTTCAGTGGACTATTTCTTTTCAGGTCAAGAAGCTCAAATTCAAACTGTTCTTTTGTTGTCTCACATTAACTGTAAAAGGGTCTGAGAACATGGCCTGTTGTACCTTAGCATTTTGAAGTCTTGAATTCTATTTTGTAGCCATTGACATGGGTTGTGGGGCCACCTTGAATTTCTAGAACAAGTGTAACGTGTTCATGGTTTGGTCATGATGCCAGCCACCAGGTTCTCAGGAGGAAGGGGTATGGGGGGACAAAGCAAAAATGTTAGCCCACGCCCTTTTTACCAGCAGGGAACGCCGAATTCACCAATATGGAAGCCTATGACTAAATTTTGGTTACGTTAAGGTATACCATAGAATTTCATCTATATAAATTCATTGCCAAATACTACCCCTTCCTAACATTTTATCATTGAATTTCGAAGAATGCAAAATTGATCCTGCATAGAAATGGGAGGGACATGTTCCCCTGTCCACCAGTGGCACCACAATTTTCACTAGTTCTACAGAACTTTTCACTAGTTCACTAATTGTAAGAGTCGTTTTCTTGTCGTCAAGATTTGCAGTCAGGTTGATACATTCTTGAGGATTTGGGGGCCTCACAATAACTGCTAGTTAATATTTCCTAACTAGCTGACAATATAAGTAAAATATTCATTAAAGAAACTGCTAGTGGTCATGCCCAGTAAAATAATCAAACGCTAAATTTCCGCAGAAATGTTTTGGGTCTTCTTCGGTGGGTTTGCGATCATATCCAAGGACGCCTGCACAAGATTAAGGCAGGAGGGGGTAGCGTTCGTGCTGAGGGCAAATAGCAGAATCCACTTCCCTAATCGATTTTTTTGTGAGAGGTAGGGGGTAGCCTGAGCCCCAGAGTTTGGGTCTAGAACTCAGGGTATAAGGGGATGCAAAATGAAATATTGGCATGGTTCTGCTACATCCATAAATAATTTTTCATGCAAGTGGGTATTAAGTGGCCTTGTAATTATTCGAAATTTTTGGTTTTACGAAAATCATGGCAATTATAAATGGGCTGGTTGTAAGACTTTGATTGTACACTTAGTCCTAATACTCCATAGCAGAATCATTGAGAATGCAAAAAGAAAAATAATACTCGCAATAAGCAAATGTAAATCAAATAATTATTTACATCAGCGTGTTTTTTACATTGAAGCATAAAATAAGCGTAACATCCTTGTTCTGATGATGGGCAAAATAGTCAGTATCTTATAAGACGCCGTTGGTTTTCGAACTTTGTTATCATCTTCTGAAAAATAATTTTCATTTATCAAAGACCGACAGTTAAAAAGGGGTATTTTTCTATTTTTGAATTTCTAATGAAACTAGTCATCAATTATCTTCAAGATTCTATAATTTTTTCTTAAATTGATTGAATTAGGATTGAAAGGGTGCTGCTTACCCCCTCTGCATCTCCTGGAAGAGGGCGGGAGGGGCAGCTGCCCCTGCAGCCCCTCCAGGATAGGTTCCCCTGATCACATCATTTATTGAATTGAGACTGCGATAATATAACCCTTCTAGCATCCTACCCTCCGACCATATGGCGTCTAATTTCCCAAAGAGAAAGGAGAACCGAAAGACTTCCCGGTTTCCCAGTGGGCAACTAACTGTAACAAAGTATACAAAATGAACTAATGCCTTTTTTCTCAATTTTTAGGGGCTTAGTCCCCCGGCCCCCAGGGGTTATTCTTACGTGGTTTTGTTACCGTCTTGTGGACTTGATTTGTGGTGTTGTGACTTTAATCTTGTGGCGTTGTAAAAAAATCGACACTTCAGAAAAAAAATTTCACATAATTTAAGGAATCGCTTGGAAAAAATATAAGAATTTCAAATCAATACAGAAACTTAGCATAACAGATAAATTATGGTAATTAATCAGCCTCAGCCAGTCCTTAATCTTTAAAACTTTTTACTTCTGATCTTGGCTGTATTCAAGTAGTTCGTCTAAGGTTATACCTTATGCGTCCGTGTATACCCCTTGAAACAAATGCCTTACCTCTTTCGATTGCAACCATCCATCACAGAATAAAAATGAAGCATTTGGACAGGCGCTCGCGGGGTTTACGTAATGCATTGACTACCGGGGATGTTTCTGCCAACAGAGGCTCATTTTCAGCTGAAAAGGACAGGGTTATTCTTTTTGTCTCTTTTTTTCTGGAAGAGGTATGCCCATCAAAGATACTTTTTCCAGAACAGGTCAGAGTTGTGATTAAAATTAAAGCGTTGTCCACTCTATAGCTTCCTTCGCTTGAAGCTCAAATTTTGAATTAAGCTTTTATTCCAGGATAGGTTTCATGCTTGCAGAATACTTTCCAGGAAAGGGTCAAAACAATTTTTGCAAAAGGCACATCCCCGTAATTTTTCTCCAAGGTAAACCCCACCGGGGATAAGGGCTCCACATTAGCATTGGCAAATAAAAATACACATGCAGGTACAGATTTTGTGTGGTACAGGTAATGATATAATGATGGTTCTACTCTACGCGAATGTTTTCAAAACATTGCATGCACTCTCATTAGCCTCCTAACATCCCATGAGTTTGGAACTGCAGCTAGCACCCTAGCCAATACTTGCATAAGATGATACGTATTTATTTATGGTGGGAGGTATAACCAAATATGCCAGTTTCATATTTTCCATTGCGGCTTTCGTCAGTGGCGGCGCCAGCTTTTATAGAGTGGGAGGGTAATGGGCGCGACCAGTGGAACCACGCCCCTTTTGCCTCGTTTTAGTGATTTGTACCTAGTTAACTTTCCTTAGGAGATTTGATCTACCCCTACCCAGCGTTTTTTAATCCATTTTTAGAAGAAATATGTAGACCATATTTTCAGAAAAGTGGGGGGGGGGTAATAGCCCCCCATACCACCCCTTGGCGCCGCCACTGGCTTTCGTAGAATTGACCACATCTTGATGCTGTAATGCCAGTTCCATAACTACTAGATCCAAGCATTTTCTATCGTGCACTTTGCAATGGGGGCCCTGGCTGTACGTTTATTTGTTTATCAGGGTTTTTAAGTTTTCTAAAATTCCTACCACTCATGTGCTTAGATTCTAGGGGTTGGGTGCTGTTATTCAGACCATGTTTTATGAGTATTTGCTTTCTTATTGGGTAAAACTACACTATCCCCAAAACATTTACTCACTACAACGCCAATGCCAACACTTAAACTTATTTTTGAGGACAGTGGCTTTAATGCTACCACTGTTTTGGCTTTTCTCAACAGCAGAGTTAGAAAGTTCAACAAACAAATTACCAGTGATTGAATTTATGATGTTGTAAATTTTTCTTAGAATAACCCCTGCCAGCCCCCTTCTGGTATTGGAAATTGGACCTGTATTGAAACTACTTTTTGCGTAGTAGCATAACCTTTTCTTGTCAGAATATTTCAAGGTGATCTTTTGGAGTAATCTTCAGTTTGTTGCTTAAAATTCTGCGGAAGCCCAGCTTGGGAAATTTTAAACGACCAAACCAAAGAAACCAAAGGAGGTAACCAGAGCAAATTCCATCCCAGAATGCATCACGGAAAAAAATACAACAGACGAAGGTGAGGGTCATTTCGTCGTAGTTATGCTGTGAGCGAAGTGTTGATGAAATGGGGTTATTCCAGTCAAGGCAGGACCATGGAGTCGAAGACATCGAGATTCCAGTGCCTAGAACTTATGGTTACCCTGCAAAATGTGGTAAGAGCTTTTCTGCCCTTCCTTGTCGAAATTGGCAAGGTGACAAATATAGGCAAGGTTTGTTTATCAAACCTGTAGGATTTCGATAGGCCTATTTACGATCACCTTGCATCTGTCAGTTTGAGAGTTATGCAAGAGAATTTGAGTTGCCGAATGTCATCTACTTACTACTAGTCGATTTGCGCGAGTTAACATCTTTAATTTTGTTTAAATTTGCCTCACGCCGTGGCTTGAGGCTCACGGGTTTAGAAGTGTAGTTCTGTCGTCATAATCAGCGTTTCGATAAATAATATTCCTGTTGAAATTAGCGAGAAGGAAGAAACGCAAGATATGCTGTCCGCCGGATTCTATGAATCTTGCAATGAGTAATTAAATGAAGGTATTAGTTAGGGAAAAAGCAAAAGGACGACGCGAATCCAATGTTGTGTAATAGAAATATTTCTACAATAGATTTGATCATATAACGTATTAATATTTCGCCCTGGGACAGGGCTTCATCGAGTAAATGACCTATAGTAGTGTATCTCTGTTAAATGGTTCCTTATTTTCTAGTTTTAATGTTCATTTTAATCTAAAATTTTCAACGTATGTAACTTTCTCTGTCGTTATAGGGAACTACTTTTCTAGTCACTTCATTATGGGTGGCGAGAAATTCGAAACTGTAAACCCAGAATGCTTTTTATTTGGGGAAAACAATGATCTGAACTATCTGTGCAACAAACCAGCCCAGGTATTTTGCATTTTCGTATACATTGATCATATCTGTTGATAATTTAAAAAAGCTTGTGTTTTTATGTTTTTATCACAATGTTATATCAAGGACAAAGTATCACATGAATGTTTTTCAATGAAATCTGAAACTGAAACTGAATTAAATATTTACCATAAGTGTTATTCAAGTTTAACTAAAAGTTTGCAGACCCCTAAACAAATATTATTTGTGAATATGTTAAACAAAACATGGTGATTTGGGTTGTAAACTTCATTTCTAGAGGCCAAATGTTTTCACCTTTGATTATTGCATTAAAATTCTTTATCACCTGGCAGCAATCTAAAGATAAGGCACTTAGCTATAAGCTATAACAAAATATGTAGCTATCCTAGGTTACTTTCTTTAAATTTTTTGATGTAGCTCTATTTTATGTCTCAAACTATGAATTTTGAAAGAAACCCTCTAAAATTATGGATTGCTATAGAAACCTGTTTTCCCTCCATACTTTCTGCACCTCTAAGGTGAGACTTGAATTTAGGACCTACTTTGGGAAAGTCTAGCAAAGACATGTGCCAATTCAGATATAATTACAGTTGCAATAATGAATACACCACCATTTCTTCATTTGCAGTTTCCATACCCACAACCAACAGGAACTGAGCCAAGCAGAACATTGAGATGCTTAGTTCATCTCAGGAAAGATACCTTGCGTCTAGTCAGGTGTGTTATTGTGCATTTTATTTTCTGTATTCATATTATCATGATGATTTCAGTGGGGTTTTTTGAATAATGATGCGTCATGTGAGTTTTTTTGACAAGCCTTGTTGTCTCTTGAACATAATAACACTTAATACAAAGACAATAGCTTGACAAGATGATGATAAGCCTACCTGCATTGTGTAAATGTCTTACACAATAAGATAATATTTTAGAGGGGTTCAAAGCAGTGAAAAACAACTTGAGGGGGCAAGGGGAGGTGGTTGCCACCCAATATTTTGGAGGACAATGGTCTTTTGTTAAAAAACAATAGGGAAATGTGACATCATCCTCTCAAATCAATAGGCTTGCCCCCTCCCCAATATTTGACCAATTGTCTGCCCCAGGTTCAAAGCCATTTATTTTCATGATCAAGCTAAATGGTTGATGATGGTAGAAGGATATAGGACAGGCTTTTGTGTGAAAAATATAGCAGGCGTGCTAACCACCGCACCCCTGAAAACATCCAGGCGTGTGATGGCGTGTGACATTTTTTCACAAAACTGTTTGGTAATTATGATAGTTCTATGGAGAAATTGCCAACACAAAAATGATGACAGCAATATTTTGATGAAATTTACTTCGCTGAATTCTTACCATGACTACTTACATTACAGCAACTGAGCAATTTTCTAAACAAGTATAAACTGAGCTTATTTAATATATCAACAAAAAACGGCACTACAAGTTCAGAAACATTTTTCATCGCATCATTGGCAAATCGGCCAATTTTTATTGCATAATCGGCTGCTTTCGCTAAAATTGCGATCGAAAATGAAAATCTTGTTCAAAACATTAAATGTTCCTCTTAAAGTTCGGGGACAAAAATGTCTGTTACAGTCTTTTGTGTTTGAATTTGTTCAATGAAATGCCATTTAGCCTTGAAAAGGTGCAAACGTGCGAACAAATCTCTTCTCCTTTTTGCATCATTAAAAGTGCATGTTTGCCAATGTATGTTTTGTCGCTGACAATGATGATTCCACCGAGAAATAGCGATAAATACACAGGGAATAAGTAGACCAAAATAA
Organism: Rhopilema esculentum; assembly: GCF_057945365.1. NCBI lineage: Eukaryota > Metazoa > Cnidaria > Scyphozoa > Rhizostomeae > Rhizostomatidae > Rhopilema > Rhopilema esculentum. The sequence continues at coordinate 1,616,541 of NC_142827.1, read as the reverse complement.
GGGTGAAAAGTTGTGGAAAAGTTTGTCATATTGAGGAAAATTAAAATGAAGTGACTACAATTAGGTTTGTTAATATACGAAAATTCCTTATATACGGGATTAGTTATACCAAGAGAAATTGTGCGGAGGCAGAAATCAAGGGGCCAGATATCTCTTGTCATGCTGGAAAATTAATTATACTTGTAACCAGGTCAGGTTTCATAATATAGGGATTCCACTGTAGATTAGTCCTATGGTTATTTCAAAATTGTTTATTTAGTCTGCAATCCTGATAAGATGTTAAGCCTTTTTGAAGTGGCATGAAGCAATTGTACCAAGGAAGGATAAATATATTAACTCATCTCAAAAACCCACAAAACCAATAATTATGAATTTTGTTCCGATAATAAAAGAAGGCTTGCGATGTTTTGCACTCCTGGAAAGCGTTAGGTGTGCGCCAGGGCGTGTGCTTGCAATCGCACGCCTTTCCGACGAAAGTCTGTAGGATTTATAGTATATTTTTTGTTAAAGTTAATAGTTAATTATTTGTTTTGCTTTAAAAGCTTTGTTCATCATAATGCCTTTTTTAAAACAAAACATCCTTTTGAGTTGTGAGAACTTATCACACATGATTTATATAAGCAAAATTAAACATAATGATAATAAGCATCAAAATGGAAATAAAGATTATGTTTTTTAACAACCATTCATCATCATTATAATTACCAGGGGTGAAAATTGATAGATATTGTTCAGAGAGTGAAGGGTAAAACATTTTAGACTGAAAAAAAGCCAATTATGTAGAAAGCATTGGATATTTTCTGATTAAGCTCAAATTTTCTAACTAGTTCAAATATTTTGAGAGGTTGGGGGAGGGGATATGAAGCAACCTAAACCTCTGACATTTACATGCATCATAACCATCATCAGTCTTTAAGTCAGTTGAAATGTCAATATATTGTTTCTTCCTCTCTAGAATATCCGAAAAGAAGCCATCACAGGTGGATTGTTACAATATTGAGTTTACTTTTGATACAGATGTAGCTTGTGCAGTTCGAATATATTTACTTGCAACTGAAAATCTAGCTGGGGGCATTGCAAGGTAATTTTTCCATTCTGCTTTTATAGCATAAAGTAAATTATGCTAAATTTGCACACAATATAGTGAAATATAGGTTAATTTGGATTTATAGGTACAGCTTTTATCTGGTATGTAATATATTATATGTAATATAATATATTAAATTTTCCTGGCTATCAGTGAATGTATAAGAGTAGAGGTATCGGCAGACACCTGGAATTTTTCGATTATGTCAGAAGTTGAACCTTAGATTTGTAAATTTTTCTATTTAATGACAAATATATTTATGGAAAAAACTTCCTTTGCCCTTCAGATAAAATGACCGTTTGTTGAAGGTTGCTAAGCTGACTAACTGAAACTGTGAAGTAAAACTGACAGTAATATTAATCAATTATTCACTTTTCAAGGTATACCTCCAGGAACAAGCAATCAGAGCCTGTGTTCTATCAGAGAGGGTCAAACCAGACATACTGCAATAGAATGTTCAATATTGTCCCTTCATCACTGAATGAGGAAGAGGTGATTTTTATTTTTTCACCATTTTGTTGATTACCCTCAATATTATGTTTTCTAAATAGTTAGGTATGCTATAAGAGGTCAAAGTCTGGTAGATTTAAGGTTTTCACTAAAATTGATTTACAGATCAGTTCTAACATTGTCATGTGGACAAGAGATTAGAATACAAATCAATTATTGTTTTTAACATGCATGCAAACATGACTTAAATCATGACTGCACCTGCATACAATTAGAAATTCTTTATTTTGCATACCATTAAATTGTTTGCATACCATTAAATTGAATTATAATTTATAGTTTAAATTTTAAAGAGGAGCTTTTGGAAGAGAAGTCTTTGTATTTAATGTGATGATGCTATTGCCATGGCTTTTTCATATCATAATGTCAACATTCAGTCTGTTGAGTGGAAATGGTTAAAAATAGTTTCTATGCTTTCATTTTTGATACTTAAAAATATTCTTTGTTTCAGTTTCAATATCAGCCTGGAGGCACTCAGGGTGAAGCAATGGCAATACCAATTGTTATACAAATTACAGTCGAGGAAGAAGGTATGTCGTATGGTATAAAACATCAACATTATATTTCACGTTTCAAAGAAATAATCTCATATTAGGGCTGAGCAGCCTTAATAATTTTTACAGTGCCCTCTCATAAGTAAGACTTTTGTTAAGTGGGACAGATGTTCCCAGTCCCATGGACTTCCTTATCATAGAACATTTGCTTAACTGAACATTTGTGGGACAGATTTATGGGAGCCCAATGGGAATAAACTGTATAATATTCTGGTGCACATGGATCCATGTTTCTGAGAAATATATATTGCCCTTGTGTAATTTTGGTGTTGCATAAAGCCGGCTGTCAAAGTTTCATTGAATTGAAAAAAATTTCAATTATTCTTGTAGGGTTTTTAATAAATTTCCTTCTGAAAAAGACATTTATTTGACATGATCATAATATTCTTTTGCAGATTTTCCTTCGCAATGTGAGGTCACCTTTGCCACTTTTGAGAAGGTAAGATTTTTTAATTCTTCCAGTAGACAGGCTAATTTTTAGTTGCTAAGTGATGATGCCCTATATGGTATCAAGCACTTTTATTACAGACTGGTAAACAATAATTTTCATTAGGTTTTAGATCCCTATTCAAGTTGAATTGCATATATAATTTGAGTATACATTGCAAGCACTTTTTCTGTGGTCATGGTTGGCTAGATGCTTTGAAATCTCAGTGTTTGGTTTTGTGCATTGCTCTGGAAACAAAATTTATATTTGGAAGGGGCAGGAGAGGGGTCCACTAGAAGGGAAATCGTATGTTGCTTCCTATTCAAAAGGTAAAGTTTCCAGCCCCATGTTACTGACAACCTTCTACTAAGAGCAACCCCCAGCTACTGGCATCCCTGCCTCTGACAGCCCTCTGTTATGACTTTTGAAATTTCAGTATTTTCTATGGTTTAAAGGAATGTTTCTATCTTTTAACCAAAGCCATGGTCAAATATTTTAGATACAATTGATTCCATAAATTGGTGCTTTTGTGAGCAATTGTCAACTCAATCAAAATCTTTACGAATCTTTCCTGCTAAATTAAGCATTTGTTTGCACAATTTTATGCTTTTTCGATCAATGAGGTTAGACTGCCCTGTAAAAGCTATCAAAATTATTTATTCAAAAGGTATTTGCAGAAGTCAATTTTAGTTTTAGTTTTGAGAATGTATTTAAATAATTGAGTTCACCTGTTATTACATCAGTTCTTTCATTTTCTCTCTTTAAAATAGCAAACGCTTTTTATTATAACCTTTGATATGATAGTAGAATATCCCCCAATCTTTAAAGAAGTTTGTTCTTATCATAATACATTTTCTTTTAGAATTCAGATAGTACTTACTCAATCAAGTTTTTAAAGCAAAAAATTGTTGTAAGTTGAATTTGCCTTTTGCCATAATTTTTTCTGCTGTTTGAATAAATCTTTTCTTTAAAAATTTGTTAAGACAGTAAGGCTTGCCATACTGGTAACAAATGGCTGGCTTTTGCATGGGGTTTCTTTATATCGATGGAAATGTCGATTATATCAGGCCTGGCCATTTAAGGAAAGCCATAGCTCGTGTTCCCCTCCAGGTTCAACTCAAATGCTGATGGGGAGCTGCAGATTGCTCTCCTAAACTGTTCAAAAAACAAGTTGCCCTCCTTGAAATCAGTTTTACCTTTTTTCTGTTTTTATTCATTTATGAATAGCTCACCTGGAAATTACTAGGAAACCTGCTTACTGCTCCCCTGCTAAAAGTCTTATGGCCAGGCTTGATAAATTATATTTTTTTTAAAGGTTTTTTGGGTCTGTTTTATTCTTCTCTATCGTGAGTACACTCTTGCACCTTATTAGAGGGGGCTGGTATTATGTCGAAAAATATATATAAATAATTCTTTGCGATCGGAATTTCGTAAAATGTGTAAAAAGAAGATTTCTATAATGTTTTTAGATAAAATTCCATTCCTTTTACGCTTCAATCACGTAGATAAATGCCTGTTACCTAGAATCATAATTTATTAGCCTTGAAATGATAAAGACATTTTCATCTTTAAGGCTGATGGTGTTTGTTACATAATTCAAGAAATTTATGGAATAGAAAACAAGAAAGAAGGCTCGAAGGATAAGGTACAAATTATTTTTTACGATATTTACAAATTGTGTTGTACAACCTTTCTTGTTTAAACTATTAATTTTTGTTATTGTTCAAAGACATACTGTATTAATAAAAGAAGCAGGAGACAGTGAATCCTTTGTACGATTTGTGAAGGTGAACCCTGCGTACTGCTTCGGAAGATGATGCAATATGCTCATTGTAGTAAGGCTCTTGTATATATACGTTTTTGTTTACTGCTGATCCTGCGTACCAAGTCTGTATACACCAATTCGACTTACAGCCTCGTTTTGAAAATTTCTCCTAACCTAATTATACGACTTTTTAAAGCTCAAATTTGGTTTTATCACCATAATCTTAGGCCGGATACAATTTTTCATATTGTTTGTGCTTGTATTTTAGATTTTACGGAGAAATGAAGTTTGAAAACTTGTAAGAGATTTGACCGCAAAAATCTTTCGGGGGGAAACTTAACCCCCCTAGTCGCCAATCACGGTCAAATCCCTTATAAATTTTCTATCTTTTTGTCGTCATAAAATCAATATCGTGAGCAATACCATAATGAAAACTTCCAAGTATACTAAAATCATTGCTCGCAATCCGAATCTGAGGTCAAAAATTTTGTACAAAATAATTTGAAGAATTTTTCAAAATGAGGCCGTGATTTCAAATTGGTCTATTCACTTATCTTGAGACCAAAAGGATTGTGGTCGAGGTAATTCTCTCGGCTATTAAAAGTCTTTTAGGTATCCCCAGCTCACTTCTAGTCTGCCAGAAAGCATGCACACAACTTTTCACCAAGCCAGTCAATAAACATAGGATCTTAGACACGAAAGGTGTTTTTTTCAAGACAACATTCTCAAGATGGTGGTTCAAAATTAGCTACTTTGCCAAAGCAAAACATCGCATGGAATTAACCAAAAAGCTGTTATTTTGGGCAACTTGCACTTAACATGTATGCATACACCGAAGGCTCAAGGCCGCGGGCGGTTTTTCGGTTATTTAACGTATTGCGACTTGTATATAGAAATAGAACCATTGTGGTTTCTGTGTATCTCAGGCCAGTTTTCAGTTTAATCACTCTGTCGTATGTCCCTTGTTTAGGATGATGATCTTGATGAGAATGGAACCGAGTGCGTCATTTGTATGTGTGACACAAGGGACACATTGATTCTCCCTTGCCGGCATTTATGCCTTTGTAATGGCTGTGGTGAGTACTTGATTTGGATTCATCTCAATTCTCTGCATTTGCTTTGCGACTTTCACTATTCAGCTCCTAATGCTTCAGACGATTCCTCTGTCAATGGACCCAACGCTAGTAGACTCACAAAACAACACAAAATTCAAATAAAGAGCTTATACCAACTCTAAGCAGGCCCCCCCCCCTGGATGTGCAGCTGCTTGGAAGATCTGCTGTTATCGATGAAATTATAGCTTATACTGATAAAATGTACTAAGTATTGTATCTGTTATTGTTGTTAGTGCTGGTTTAATGTTTTGTGCAAGGAATTTGAAATCAAACAAAGAGAAACAAGGGCAGGCATTCACCTTAAAGGCGACGCCGAAGGGTCCCTTTCCTTATAGAGTATTGGTCAAATCAATCACTGCGCCATGGCACACTAGTGTGCAGAATGATTTTCAATTGAAACGTGGAGAGTTTTCCATTTAAATACAGTCGCTCTGAAAAGCCGTTTGAAAATTAGCTTATCATTAGTATATGAGAATGTTTGCAAATGATTTGCCATCGTTGATAGTGTGAATTTTAATAACAATCACACACTGTAATAAACACTGAGTGAGAATGAATGAATTTACTGATTTTGTTGTCATTATTAGGCCGTCATTCTGTACCATTTTTTTGTTGCCTGTGTGCCAAAGGGGTTTCCACTGCAGATAGGAGCAGAAATGTATGTTTTTATTAAGTTTTAACATCCCCATGATGTGGATGAGAAAATTGAATGCCGGAATAAGTGTGATTGCTTTTATTGGTAAGTTTTTAATAGTGTCGATGCCCAAAATTTTAGGAGGACGTCAGTTGTTGTTCTTCGACCGCTTAAAATTGTTTTCGACTTTACTTGGCAAACAATCTCATCTACTTCTGTTTTGAATTCTTTTGAAACAAACCCATCATCACCAGATACTGGAATGCAGGTCTTTAAAGCCCCGGCAAAACGACTAAACATTTCACTAAACATTTCACTAAACATTCCACTAAACATTTCACTCAACATTTCACTAGACATTTCACTAAACATTTCACTAAACATTTGTTTAGTGAAGTTGAGCGAAATTTAGCGAAGGTGGCAAAACGTGACTAAACTTTTCACTAAACTTTGCTCAACATTTTTTAGCTGCGACCTGTGTAAGACGCTGTTTGGTTGTAGGAGATATTGCATAGGAGTTAGCTTTCTGTTTGTTTTGTTGTATGTTAGCATAAAAGACTTCAAGTGCAAGAAATGGGTAAAAATAAGAATTTTATAAAAGAATGGGAAAAGAAAATACTTTTTAGCACATCGAAAACAAAGTTGACTGTTGAAGAAGACAGTAGCGTACAAGGAGATGAAGCAAATGTCTCATGAAGGCATTCTAGAGATTTTTGTTCACGTAGAGACAGGAACACCGAGAAAAGCCCTGGAAAACCTTTGGGTTCCCAAAGCTACGGCGTATGCGCCAGCACAGCAAATGTTTAATTGGTGGCAAAACGACTAAACATTTGCTAAACAACACTCAACAACGCTAAACATTTTTGACCAGAATCAAACTTTACTCAGCAACAATCAACACGGCTAAACAACACTAAACAAAATGGCAAAACGAATAAACTTTCCACTAAACTTTACACTAAGCACAAGTTGTGTGAAATGTTTAGTGAAATGTTTAGTGAAATGTTTAGTCGTTTTGCCAGGGCTCAAGCTCTCACTTTTTGAGTTTTTATTAACTGTCATCAAAGACTAACATCAAATCCCGTTATCAACTGTGCAAAAAGTAGTTACAATTCTAGCTTTGGGTTTCCTTTGCAGCGAATTCTCTAAGGTACCAAGCCAGCAACTGTCCAATTTGCAGATCTCGTAAGTGTTCTGTCTGTTTCTTTGTATTTTTAAATGATTAAATAGTTACATTTGGTGTATAGAACAGGAGGCTTTAAGCTGCAACACTGAGTCACACGCTTAATGTGATCTTCAGGCAAGACCTGTCTTTACAGCATCGAGCACTTTATGAAAGCCTGGTAAAGAAGTAATTGTTATTTGACTAGATAATTGTGTTGCTTTGGCACTTCATTGTTGGAGAATCCAGCTCATTTTTACGCGATATCTTTCATCATTATTTTATTTGATATATTTTACGCGATGCTATTGTTTAAAACATTAGCCATTTGTAGAAGGTTAATGTTCGTAAGATTAGAGAAATGATTTTTTCAGATGCCTACGGGTAGCACGTTTCCGTCTGTATCTTCAACTCATCAAAACCGTTCATTTGATGAAATTGTATTAGAGTCGGTTAACAGGTTGAAAAATGTGTCAGTTGGGGGAAATTTTAAAATCTCTAGACCAGTTAATCGCTGCTGGCAGTTGAAAATGTTTTAGCAGACGAATCTTTACCATCTTACGTCACCGCTCTGACCAACGACGTCTGAAACTAACTCGACAAATTGTAATTAATCTAATTCCCTAACAGCATTCCATGCTCTACTTCAAATAAAAGCAGTACGGCGGAAGATACCAGCTGCAGGTATTGCCGATGCCAGTGCTGCAGCCAAAGAGGTAAGTTCTTTGAAATTTACACCAAATCTTTTTTTAGCTCTAAAATAAATGGCACCTCGAACTATATTAGATCCCATTTTGTCCCTAACGAGTTTTATAAAAACAACAATAATTTTATCAAGACTGGGAATAAGTATCATCCCTGTATTATTTTGTGTTAGGTAGAATACAGTTTATATTAATTGTAATATTTAAAGCGAAGAGTTGAAAAAATTGGATCTTATTCTCCAAAACTATAATAAATTTATATATTCTAATCGTACTTTAATGATCTTGTTTGTGTTTAATGGATTAGGGTGGAAAGATGGAAAAAGATTGCATGTTCCCATTTTAAAGCATATATTTCCAGTTGTTCTTTGTCATAAATGTGGGAGAATGAGACGATTGCTGTGTTTACTCTTGAGACGGGCATCAAAATGCAAACATTAAAATCCGTATCAGCTCTTCATGATATCAGTTTGAGGAGTAACTGCTATGATTCCCATTTTTAAGTTTTATTTATCTACGATACCATTTGTATCAGCTTTTGCTCTGTCATCGTAACCTTATAGATCTAGTTTTCGTAGACCCGGATTTAAAACCGAGGCCAACTTAACATGCAACTGAACAATTTTTGCTAGATGATCCATACAAAATTGTTTTTAACGTTTTTCTTAAAAAGAAACATTCATCGTTACATGAAATGCGTCTTAGTTGATGTGGGCCTCGAAGATCTTTGGCGTGCTACGCAAAACGTGTGCCTCTGGATCATGCATAGTCGTATTAAATATAGATCTAGCCAACGTATATTGTTCCAGGCGACAATTTATCCCCACTCTTTTGAGGAAATTTTAAATTGCGACGATTAAAGGAATATATACTGTGTTTGAATGCAATTTTTGACTGTTTTAAGGGAAGTCAGGAATCAGATGACTATGAAGAAGTTCCGCTGGTTGATGCGCTGAATGGGTACCTTCCTGCTGATGGTGCATCAGGTAGGCTTCTTCAAGGAAAATTTTATAGTTTTTAATGGGGATGTCTTATGTGCTGCAATGGTTCATGAAGACAGGGGCTTAAGCAGAAATATCGTGGGTTACAAGGCATTGCTGTATGGGGCGAGGGGAGGATTCTCGCACCCCTGGGCTAGCAGCCCTTCAGCAAATTTTCGGTTCTGTTGAACTGCAATCGAACTTACACAAGTCTGATCTCTTACATCAGTCCGACCACACGAAATAGTCCGTCATGCAAAGTCCGATGTACACGAATGAAAAGCCGAAATAAAGCGGTACAGAGTAAGACTGAAATTTTACGAAACGAATTCATATGATTGAGAAACCGACCATGAAACACTGAGTATAAAGCGTATTGCTATCAGCTGAAGTATAGTGGAATAGATTTATCTTCATGTGAACAATGTTAATTATGTAATTTATGCCTTTGAAGTAACTAAAATAGTCACGGATGTGTTTCTCAAAAGATTCATTGGGATGATTTTACCAAGGTAACCAAGATTGCTTTGATAAGGGTTTCGAAACTCTGCGAACTTTTATTAAATCAAAATCATTTCAAAGGTATTTTATTTTATTTTGCAAAATATTTCAAAAATTGGCTCAGGGCCTTGCATGTAAGTCTAAAGCTGCGTACCATATTTGGCAGGTTACTCTAGCCGGCAGTCATCTGCCAGGCGCTCGAAGTCACGCAATGGCTCGCGGCCGAATTCCAGGAAATCTAGATCTGGTTCCCGGAATGGCAGCAGATCAAGCGCAGTTTTGCCTCCAGTTGACAAAGTTGACCATCCAGTTAATTTCAGGCCATATAGTGGCACTGAGCGGCTGGTTAGCGTGCCAAAATCCATGGCTGTTCAACAGGTATCAGATGCCGAGGATGCAGCGGCTGCGGCATCTTTCGAGACGAGCTCCATGGAACCTATATTACCCGACGCCAAGGACGAGCAAGAGGAAGCGGGTCAGGTCGACCTCCAGGACTCTCTGCAAAGCACAAGTATGTTGACTGTACTATCTAGACCATTATCAGTAAAGGGCGAATATAGTTTAATCCCTTCATCAAATACGTGAGGAATCAGTAGTTTTTGTCGTTTATGTCAATGTTGGAGGCAGTGCTACGAACTATCCAGGTAGATTTTGTAGTTTTTAGGGCCTGTTTACATGACAAAAGCTTAGTCAGAATCATTAATGAGAACGTTAAGATCATGGCATATGAGGGAGCGCCCTTCAGAGCTGCAAAAGGTATCGGAACCTGGGGACTAGATTCGAAGAAAAATGTTTGGCTTGGCAGGAAATTTTCAGCAAAACCTGATAAAATAGAGCTGTTTTTTTTGCATTAACAAACATTTTTACTTGACTTTTTAGAGCAGATCACAAGTTTATGCAAATGTGAGCTTAATGTCTGCAGGTTGTCGACTGCATCGAATAAAGTTTTGGTCTTGTTTCCCAGGATCCCAGAAAGGAAACTATTTTCTCAGCTCTTGTACCCGTTGTTTCTCAGACTGTCGCTCTTGTTCTCCGCAACTGTTTTGTTCTACCTCCTCTTTCCCTGTACCATATATGTTCACTGCAAAAAAAAGTCATCAAAGATGAAAATTTCCGTGCAACCCTTATAAACAGGCTCTGCCCAGCATGTAAGCTGAGGAGGAGCTATGGTCTTGAGACGCAAGCTACATGTAAACAGGCTCTACCTTCGTGTTGTTGTTGTAATCATCGTCATCTCATTAACTGTATTATTCAATCATCTTTTCTAATGATGTTACCAAGTAAAGGATGGCTGAAGTCAAGTAGCTTTCATCTTCATGTTGGTGTGTGTTAGTTTACGGTGTTCCCCTGTTAGGCTTGGATTTCCCCCTGGTGTACAAGGCTTTTAGAGAGGAAATAAACCAAGATTTTATTTGTATCATTGAAAGAATAAGGTTCTCCCTTTTGCCCGCCTACTATTTTTCTACAGATTTGAACAATTTCTATGGATAGAAGAACCGATTTTAACTGGCTCGATTTCAAATTATGGCGGCTTACAGATTTGCTTTTGTAGCTGGTCTCATTTCCTGACACGCAACTTCTTGATATCGAAAATTCCTTTCCTTCAATCTAAAACTCCAAACTTCTTCCTTTTCATTGGCTAAAAACAACAGTTTTCTCCCAGCATTTATTAATCCTCTGAAAAAAGGTTCTTTCAAAATAGACAATTTAGCACTTAAGCTTACGATACTGAATTATCAGATGAAGTTTTCCAGCATGAATTTAACGTGTTTCTGTAAAAACAATACTCCCAGAGTCATGTCGAATGCTTTCGCTTCTTCGCATCTGTTCACTTTCCTGGTTGTCATTTAGACATCATTAGAGGCTCATTATTAACCATTTCACATAGTAAATTAGTATTCTGCAGTATTTTGATCACCGCATTTTACCTCCATTGTTTTGGAATTTTGTCAATTTATTTTTAATCGGGTAATGATATTTCAAGTTGTTAAATTTTGTTATTTTATGAGTGAGAAATTATTTTGCAATTGAAATATATAATATATTTTTTGTATTTTTGATGGCCGAAGAATATACTTAAAATTTGAAAGGTGGAATTTTTCTGTCTTTCAGTCTGAGCAAGTTTTTAAATAACAGTGGTTAATTGGTGGTCAAAGCATAACAGAAGCACTTATAGTGATATGCCTGTTTTGTTTTTGTTTGCTTGAGGTTTTGAAAGCATGTTTCCAGCACTCTCTATAAATTTTGATATTCAAATGGGCCTGTTTGCTTTATGTTTGAGAGATTCCAATTTGGCATTTAGGGTGATCAACTATGAGTTTTAGGTTTGCTGTAATAAATTCTCTTATCGGTTAGTTCTCAAAGGCATGATCAGAGATGAATCGGAGCTAGAGACAGCGAAAAGGGACGATACTGTAGCAGAGCTGCCTCCGAACATGGATCTGTCTCTGCCTGGTACTCCGATGGGCAGCGATGTCAGCAATCAAAGTGCAAGCAGTATCAACACCCAGCGCACCACATCGACTACTGCAGGTTCTAGTAGCTCAATTTACATAACCCAAGCACAGGTTTCAACGCCATCCAATGTCAACATTGAAGAGGCTGAGGTGAGTTGCGACATCGTATCATCCTATCTGGGCTAGAAATTCCTCCTGTGATTTCAAGAACCTTTCTTTAAATCCTCTAGGCCTAATTTGCCATAGTCTTGCTCTAATAAAACTCATTGTCAAGAACTCCAAAGCAATCACCCCGGAAAACCCTTACAACAGCAAAGTCACCATCTCCTTTTTTGCCACTGCAGTTTTGCCTATGATTTTGTTATGAAAATCTGTTGGCCTAACTGGTTTAATACCGTTTAACAGATACTTTCCACGCTTTTCTCAGGATCATGTTTTGTGCTTCCTCAATTATCTATTGGTCAAAAAAAGCCATTTTAATTAAACTTTATTCTTTGTCCGCCGACTACCTTAAATTCCCTTCATACATACAGCTCGTTCTTGCTCTCCAGTAATACCCATGCCAATTGCGCATTGTAATTCCTGATATATTGGATTTTCAAAAGTACAATCAATTTTGTCTTCCAAGCGTCCAAGAATAATCAAGGACGCTGTAGCCCCGATGTTTAATTCGTAATAAAATTGGAGTAAACTAATTTTATTAAAAATCGAGTTGTAAAATGCTGGGAAATATTGCGTTATCTGAAAAAACTTCGAAAACCATTAATCACTCATATGTGAATCAATTTTTGACAATGTTTTTGGGCCGTTAATGACGCTTTTTGGATGCCCTCTGTTTTTTGGGCGTTTTTGGAATATCCCTTGCCTCTATAACAATGCTGATATCGGTCTGCTTCATCAAACCAATTGAAAATAAATATCTTTCATGTTAAATAAAATGGTTTATCTGCATGCCTTCTTCCTCTTGTTTATGACAAGTTTCTTTCGGATAATTATATTTTAAGTTTATACTATTATTAAATAATTGCGGCTGTTTTATTTCAGGGCTAATGACCCACTTCAAGATACCAGTCCAGTAAAAGACCAAGTCGATTAGATTGTAAATCTGTGTAGACATTTGCCGGCTTTTCATAATTTTTTTACATCTTCTGGTAATCAAAGTAATTTCGTTTTTTTAATTACTTTAATTGTTTTTGTTTCTGTACATTTTTATAATTGTGCACCCTCACTAAAACGAGAGTTGTAAGTGCCTGGTCAACTGATTTCAAACCGGTGTTTTATTGGAAATTCTTTTTTGGTGTTGGACGAGTTGTCTGTATGTATATATTGATAACCAATTGATAGATATTTCTAAACAAAGCCACTTCAGTGAAAGAATTCATCAAAAAATTAGACAAGTAAGACATAACAATTTTAACTTTTAGGCGTCCTCTTAACGATGATCACACAAGGCCATTCTTGATTCTTATGTTGAAGTAATACCCTTGTATCGGACCGTATACCTTTCCAGCTGTTCCTGTAAGTTCATAAGGGTTCCCTGTACCACACCCTTTCTGCCCCCATATCATCAAGTTAATTTAGCTTACATGTATTGAAACCCTAATTAATAGTCTTAACAGAAATAACAACAGTAGTTTTAAATTAACTTTTACAACTTTTTGTGTCATCCAGATTTTGTTTGTACGAAAATTCAAAACAAATTCAGAATTTCGGTAAGTTTCCAAAACAATAGCAGCTTTATTTTTTGTGCTCCTGTTGTTATCTCCTTTTTATTCAAATGGCTACCCCTTATGCCTTTTCATAATTTAACGGTTAAAACAGAAAAGTGCATTTTTTAACTGTATCGGCGTACATCGTCACATGCAATGAAAATTTCATCTACTGTACAACAGTGAGACCAGCCGAAGAGTTTTACTCCAAAAAATTTTGGAACAAAACCATTTGCCTATTGTTTTAAGGTATCCGCTTTTTGAGGGTGTCGGTTATTAATTGGAAGTTTCTTTGTACTATTTTGCAGATCTTTGACAGAATATTCTCATCAATCTGTTCTAGGTCGTGTATTTCTTATGTTTGGAATGTAACATGCATTTTATTGATTAAAATGTAGACCCGTGTACCTTTGAATATCTAGAACACAAAACTAGATATCAGTATCTCCAACTGATTAGTTCTTTAATGAAATGTTGGTTTGTACATTAGCGCAACGATTTCTGTATATAATTGTGACTTAATCTATGATGGCAGTGCTAGCTAACGAACATATAAAATTATATCTGGTAGCAATTGCAGTAGTTTTTTGCTGTGCGTATTCTCGAACTGTAATGCAATTTTATTTTATTGGTTCTCGCAAACGTCGTGATCGACATGCATGAATTTTATTGGTTCTCGCAAATATCGTGATCGACATGCATGATTTCTTTAAGAGTATGGTTGCTAAAATTGCTATGGGGGCAAAATTGCTCTTGTGGCCATTACCTCTGTTTTGTAGTTGCCATGGTAACATATGATGTGCGAGGACATAAGATGATAGTTCTCGTTTTCTTAGCCATAGATATGCATTTCGTTACATTTAAAAATCGAATTAAATGAAAAACTTTAATTCATTAACTAACTTCGATCAAAACAGACACGCTGTTTCAAATAGGTGCGCGTGAATTTGCATGGCATGCATGCTGCTGTATGTTGCCCGGTTGCAATCACACTTTTTGGAAAGAAGCTTCCACAAGCTTTTCATTTTCTTTAGGATCGTGAATTTGGATCGTGGCCAGAAAGGTCACCCCTACTCTTTTTGCTCATTTCATATAGTGACTAAGCATTTCAAGGGCAGTTCTTTGTTATGCAGTTGGCAAAAGGGCAACCCGGTAAACTGCAAAGGGGCATTTTTCCTGGACTATTTACAGGTGAGGGGAGGGTGCACGTGTCCCCTGTACTCTCTGTTCCTACGTCTATGTTTTTAAGAAAAAATATTGGTAATAAGACATCTTTACCAAATAGTTATCTTCAAAAAACAGCCCAGCTAGTCCTTGCAACAAGCCAGGACTTTTAGCGCAAGTAGAGGTAAGCATGGGCCTTTTTGAAAAATGCCCCACCACTCAAAAATCCTTAAAAATGCCCTGCACTGAGATGAGAAACTCTTAAGAAAAATATCGGTAGCCTTTAACACTCAAGCAGAAAAACATTCAAACTGCCTCTACCCTACTTTATTCCAAGACTTTTGCTATTATTGTTTCTATCATTGACAGCTTGTGATAATGGAGAAGCTGATTTAATACTTTCTGTGCAATTTTTATTCGAGCCTAGGTTGGTTATGGAAGATGTTTTCAACGATAATGGACAGCCTATTTATTAAAACAATGGAAAGTCACTGGGCTTATAGGGGGAGTTGCCCCTCTAATAAGGATGTTTAAAAAACCCTGATAGTGAAAATTCTCTTGAGTTTAATATGTACCCTCTTGGAAATAGAATTTCTATATTACCCCTATACTCATCTTTTTGTACGAAGCAAAGGTAAATTCTCACTGTTTTTTAGAGTTTTTTCATTAAAATGTCATAAATCATGATGTCATTTATCGAAATAATTTTAAAATTAGGTCCAATATTTAATATTTTGCGCAGGGAAGTTTTTAAGCGAAACTCGATCGGGGGAGGGGGGGGGGATTTTTTCGCAACTGCTCAAATGAGGCTCGTCAATGTTTCGATTGTAATGATGTTTTATGTTTATTCTATGTGTCTAAGGTTTTATGCCAACCAGCCACATGAATTGGTGGATTTTCACAGAATTATGGAGTTTTGGGTTTTTCAAAATTATTTTGTTTTTTAATTGTTTTTCTTCAAGTCCTGAGGCTTTCCTTTATTTATCTTGATTGTCCTATACTAGTTTTTATAACGAGTAGCTTCTTATAAAAATGATGTATCCCTACGTTTCGATGTGATTCTTTTGACAGTGCATAAAACTTCAAGTCTGAATTAGTTTTTTTAAAATATTTGCGAAAACTGATAGAAAATTTGCCGCATTCCCACTAGTTTAATGACAGAGTGGCAAAACAAAATAGATTTTTTTTAGAGTGCGAAAGAGGCCGCGTGGGGTTGAGGCTGCACGTTATGGACCGACGAAGCTGAGAAGGGGATAAACACACCAAAATGACAGACGAAAGATCTGTAAACTGGGCGTAAGTTTCTTTTGAAGACTTAATTATGAAATTGACAAGTATCATGAATTATCATGTTCAAATTTTGAAGCCCATTAGCAAGTTTCTGTGATAATTTGACGTTATTTGAAACGAACCAGAAGGCATGCACGCCTCCTCTCCTCTCATCTCACAAGAATTCAAATTCATTTTATATTAATTATTTAGCAGGGTCTTTATATTTTATTAAAGTCAAGGTATACAAAAAAATGTAAATTAGATAACGCTAAGAATTAGTGGATTGGTTTTTGTTATGTCCTTTTGGTCTTGCACACTTTTTTAAACCTGGAGGTTAATGTAAACCATTCAGAATTGATTTACATATACAAAGAAACTGAAGCTTTGCCAGGGTTGAATAGATGTACCGAAAATAAATCACCTTTGATACGAAATTTGTCCTAAATATTTTAGTGAAAGCAGTGATTCCCATCACAAAATGTTCATGACCCATAATGTTAT